>NW_027531626.1:864172-1042650 GCF_008692635.1 Crocuta crocuta
CACGTGCACACACATGGGGAAGGGGAAGAGGGAGATAGAAAATCTTAAGCAGGCTCCATGCTCAGCATGGAGCCCAACATGGGACTTGATCCCATGCCCCTGGGATCATGGCCTTAGCCAAAATCAAGTGTTGGATGCTCAACTGACTCAGCCAACTGGGTGCACCTGAGTTTAATTTTTTAGTGAATTAATTGGGGATAGTGTCAGCCTCAAAGACATCATTGTACGAATTATAACACAGTATACACCTAGTACTAGGCTGAATTGGCAGTCAGTATATATCACTTCCCTTTCAGCTTGAATGATAGAAGACTGATTGTCCATCTTTGGACACTGGAAGTGTATTTTCTATTCATTTATTATGCATTAATTCTTTAAAATATTTTAAAATTCTTTTTTTAAAGCTTATTTAAGTAATCTCTACCTCCAACGTGGGGCTGGAACTCACAACCCTGAGATCAAGAGTCACCTGTTCCACTAACTGAGCCAGCCAGATGCCCCTAAAATTCTTTTTTTAATTGAAGTATAATTAAAAACATTATTTTAACATTATTTATACATTAATTCTTATGGACCGCTTTGTGAAATGCTGACCTACCCACTACTGGAAACCTTTGTGAGGGGCGGTTTGTCAGGAATGTTGTAGAGGTATGGCTCAGGTGACCGGGGACAGCCCTGCACCCTGGTGTGTGTCAGTCAGCCTCTTTATTATATATAATTAATTTTGATAGTCATTTTATTTCAGACACTGTGTTACCAGGTTATTATCCTCCTGTCTCTTCAACTAAGGTATTTAGAGAAATACATCCAAATCTGACTGCTAAGCTAATATTCATTCTGTATTTGGTATTCATACTGTCATCTGTTATCTATGTGTGTCTGTTTCTCCTTTGAAGGGAGAACTTCTACATTCATTCTGAGGGAAACAGTCTGTAAGCTGATCTCTTCATTAGATTTTCTGTGATGTTTATTTGTAGATTCGTTTAACTTTGTATCCTCACCTTGCATTGTCATATTCTTTTATAGCATGAGTAAGACGAGCAGTCTAAAATTAGAGCAGGTACATGAATTGTATTTCCTAGGGTCGTGCAGAACAAAGGAGGGATGTATGTAATGTCCTTAGCTTTGTCCTTGGAACCTGTGAGTGCTCAGAGAATGCTAGCTGTGAACTATTTTTATATATGTGTTCCTCGTCTTTAAGAGCAGGGACTATGCAATATATATACTTCGCATACTATGGCCTCAGCATTTACTCATGTTACTTAATCATAGATTTTTATTTTCATCATAGTTTTTAATGTTTCACCTTATGTCTTGCAGTAATGAAACTAGAACATCTGTTTGCAGATGATTCCGGTCAGTATTTGGCTATTCAGTTCCATCTGGAATGTGCATATGTATTTTTATATTATTATGAATATGCAAAAGCAAAGGATCAGTTCCACATTGCTAAAGACATCAGCAAATTACAAATTGATTTGACAGGTAAGACTTGTGACTTTTTTGTGGATTGTTAATTTATTTTTATGATAAAACTATTACATTGTCAGTTTGGCTGTCTTGTTTGGGTTGTATTTGATTTTTTATGTTCTTTGCTTTATAAAAATAGATTTTAAATATTTTATTTTATTATTTACTTAATTTTAATTTTAGAGATGGAGATTGCGAGTGTTAGAGGGGCAGAGGGAGAGAGAGAGAGAGGATGAGAATCTTAAGGAGGCTCTATGCTCCATGAAGAGTCTGATGTGGGGCTTGATCTCATGACCTTGAGATCATATGACCTGAGCTGAAACCAAGAATTGGATGCTTAACTGACTGAAATACCAGGCACCCCAAGATTTTATTTTAAAAATTCATAGTTTTGGGGGCAGCTGGGTGGCTCAGTCAATTGAGCGCCCGACTTTGGCTCAGGTCCTGATCTCATGGTTTGTTGCTTCGAGCCCCATGTAGGCCTCTGTGCTGAGTACTCAGAGCCTGGAGCCTGCTTCAGATTCTTTGTTTCCTTCTGTCTCTTCCCCTCACCCACATACACTCTGTCTCTCTCTCTCTCTCTCTCTCTCTCTCTCTCTCTCTCTCTCAAAAATTAGTAAACATTAAAAAAATTAAGTTTTAGGGGCACTTCAGTGGCTTAGTCAGTTGAGGTCCAACTTCAGCTCATGTCATGATCTCATGGTCCATGAGTTCAAGCCCTGCGTGAGACTCTGTGCTGATAGCTCAGAGCCTGGAGCCTACTTCGAGTTCTGGGTCTCCCTCTCTGCCCCTCCCCTGCTTGTACTCTGTCTCTCAAAAAAAAAAAAAAAAATTAAAAAATATTTTAAAAATTTATTTTTAGAACAAGTTAGCAATGAAATCTTCTCTTTATTCCTGGAGATTCCTCTACTTTCTAGTCTCATTAGACACATGTTAGTAATGTATAGCAGCCAGGTAGTACCAAATGAACTTTAAAAAAAGTGTGCCCAATGTGGGACTTGAACTCAAGACTCTGAGTTTAAGAAGTGCATGCTCTGCTGCTGAGCCATCCAGGTGCCCCTACAAATGAACTTTTTGACCGTTTGTTTGTGGGTGTGGGTTTCCTAAAGTTCCTCCTAACTCCCAAGCTTGATGTGCCCTCTTTACATTGCCCTTTTTATTGTAAATAACCACCTTCCATCCTTCTCTTTTTGTCTTCCTTAAGAACAGAAATTTTTGACTGTTTTTGATTTTTTTCAATATCTTAGAACACTAGCATATAGTTGGCACTCAGATGTTTGTTGAGTAAACAAATAAGTTACCGAATTTCTTCAAAAACCTCTGTGTTTCTTCTGAATATCAAATAAGAAACGTTTTTTATGTCCTGCTCTATACCTGGGTTTTCACAATATATTTGGCATTCAGTATTGATGACATTAATGAAGGTCAGACATGGTCAATTCAAGCACAAGTGTTCTACCTGTTAAACCTGAGCTCAGCAGTCCAGGCTCTGGCCACCAGTATGTGAAGGTTGAAGTGATTGAACTTATTTGTCATTTTTGGCTTGCTCTAGATTGTCCCCAAGGTCCATTCTTGCCACCTAAATTCTTTGTTAATTGGGACGCCTGGGTGGCTGAGTAGGTTAAGCATCTGACTTTGGCTCAGGTCATGATCTCGCAGTTTGTGAGTTCAAGCCCCGCATTTGGCTCTGTGATGACAGCTCAGAGCCTGGATCCTGCTTCAGTTTCTGTTTCTCCCTCTCTCTCCACCTCTCCCTCACTCATGGGCTGACACTTTCTCTGTCTATGTCTCTCTCTCTCAAACATTAAAAAAACAATTCTAGGAGCACTTGGGCAGCTCAGTTGGTTAAGCATCTGACTTCAGTTCAGGCCATGATCTCACAGTTTGTGAGTTCAAGCCCTGTGTCAGGCTCTGTGCTGACAGCTTGGAGCCTGGAGCCTGCTTCTGATTCTGTGTCTCCCTCTCTCTCTGCCCTACTCCCACTTGCGCTCTGTCTCTCTTTCTCTCTGAAAAATGAATAAATGTTAAAATTTTTTTTTCTACGTTTCTTATTGAGCTGGTCTTGTCAATAAAATCCTTTCAAATATATTATGAGTTAAATATGACTTTGTGGCCTGGTCTGGGATCTTAGCCATCTTTTATTACATTGTTTGTATGGGGAAAATTATTAAATATCTAGCTTATAACTTTTGGAACAATGGCCATATGTAAGTTGGAGTCTTGTCTGTATTTCAAAATATAGTCATATATAATATAACTTGTGAGGTTAGTTTCCGAGATTATGTTTTTAAATGTTTTGGCCCTAGGGGACTTTTCTTGGGCTATTTAAAAACTAATGGCACAGTACTCTGTATAGTCACCTATAACTGCTGGTATATTTACTAGCTAGTTCTTCATACTTTTTCCAAGAGTGAAGAACTTAAAAAAATACAAATGTGGTACTCACAAGTATAAAATGAGAATCAGATTATTATTTTTTTCCATATAACTGTAGCTTTTCTATAAAAAAGTGAGCTGTGTTAGGCCATCTCAGTAGCTATTTTTGTGTAATGTGTTTAAAGGGTTGATGTATAATTTAGAGCCAGACTCATTGTGGGATAAAATCGAGACTTCTTAGACAAGTCTTTACAGTCAAGGGTCTTTGTAATCTGAAGCTTGCCAGAGAATGGGTATTAGGACTGTTGCTCCTATTAAAGCTATTCTTGTAGCAAGTTATTTCAGATACAAAATGGAAAAAGTGTTGGTGTTAAATGAAGCCAGTTAGAATCATGGAAAGATAGAAAGACTGCAGGATTTAGAACGTGGAGATGCTGACTTTAAGCTCTGGTTCTGAGATGGACAATCCCTGTGATCATAAGCAACTGGCTGCACCTCAGAACCTCTGTTTTTTCATTTGTTATATGAAGATGCTGATCATCCTTCTTCCAATGACATTTCTTTCTTTCTTTTTTTTTTTTTTTTTCTGTTTTTACTTTTTTTTGCATGTACTTTATGCAGAATNGACATTTCTTTCTTTAAATGTTCATTTATTTTGAGAGAGAGAGAGCACAGGCACACACACGCGAGTGAAGGAGGAGCAGAGGGAGAGGGAGAATCCCAAGCAGGTTCTGTGTTGTCAGCCCAGAGCCTGAAGTGAGACTTGGTCTCACGAACTGTGAGATCATGACCTGTGCCAAAATTAAGAGTCAGATGATTAACTGACTGAGCCAACCAGGGGTCCCTATGACAGATTTTTGAGGAAGGAGGTAGTTTGATGCAAAAAGTAAGTATGTGTAATCCAGTGACATAAATCTTGGGTTTGAGTTCTGGCCCCATAGCATATTGGCTTTATAATACTATTTTAACTTTTAGTACTATTATTATTTTTTATCTCTCACCCCTGGCTTTAAAGTAGTTTTAAAATCATCACTGGCCCTCAGGGTTTTTTTAAAATGTGAAATGGAGAAAATACCTTATAAACTTCAAAGCACTCTGAAAATATTACTTTTCATGACTGTATAGTAGATCTGATTGACAAATCAGTAGATGCAATTTAATATGTTTTTTTCAGGTGCTTTGGGAAAGAGAACACGGTTCCAGGAAAATTATGTGGCACAACTTATTCTAGATGTAAGAAAGAAAGGGGATGTCTTTTCACACTGTGAATTTAGTCCAGCACCCACTCCTCAGGAACATTTAACCAAGGTGAGTAGGATCAAAAGTTACTTGAATTGACGTCCAAATCTGCCAGTGTCAGTAGGTGAGTTTTGTAGAAACACTGAATGGGGTGGGGAGAGGCTTCATTTTATCCCTTTTTGAGCTTTTTCAGGGTGGCTGAGAGTTTAAAAAAACAAACAAACCCGTGGTTAAGCCTTTTTTACCCTTATAAAGACACAACGTGTTATTTTTTTCTTAGACCTCGGTAATAGGAATTAGCAATGCAGTAAGTGTGTATTAACCTCCTTGAAAGAATTTAAAGGACAGACTGAGTAGAGCCTAATTTTTCTAGCTGCTACCATGCTTGTTGTCTTAACTTTTACCTTTTGTAGATATTTTTAAATATTAAGAGACTTGAAATTTCTTAGGCTTCCTCTTTAAAATATATAAACAGACGATAGGAATTCCTTTTTACCAGTGTTCTGATTCTTTGTTACTCTGTTATTATTGGGCTGCTTGCTGCCTTAGTATGTGTTTCTTGACCTGGCTAATACATTCTCTTCCTCCTCCTCCTCTACTTCTTCTTCTTCTTTTTTTATTATTATTTTTTATTATTTTTTTAATGTTTTATTTATTTCTAGGAAAGAGAGAGAGACAGCGTGAACAGGGGAGGGTCAGAGAGAGAGGGAGTCACAGACTGAAACAGCCTCCAGGCTCTGAGCTGGCAGTCAGCACAGAGCCCGACGCGGGGCTTGAACCCACGAACCGCGAGATCATGACCTAAGCGAAAGTTGGACGCTTAACCGACTAAGCCACCCAGGCGCCCTCTTCTTTTTTTTAAAGATTTTTATTTTTAAGTAATCTCTGCACGCAACAGGGGCTTGAACTTAAAACTCGGCGATCAAGAGTCCCCAGCTCTACCGATGGAGCCAGCTAGGCACCCCATGCATTCTCCCTTCTTGTAGCTTAGCTAACTGTTAGCCTGGCAGGCTAACAAGTGGGAGAACTTAGTGGTCATTTTTGCAAAGCTAACAGGGTACAAAATGCCTTGGGTTAAGATCCAAGAGCTTGTGACAAAGCCTGAATGGGACACTAAGAGGTGGAATCCCTGGGAAAGTGAAGAGAGTGAAGAGCAAAGAGGGGGGTGTTAAGGTGATTGACAGTGATGGCTGACGGCCTCGTGCAACCTGACCCCTAACACAAAGGGAACATTTAAATAGTAACTACTCTTGATTTCTGATAATAAAGAAATTAATCCCCCCCCCCAAATAAATTTATGGCTCCTGGTCAGTTTACCTATTTAGATGCCTTTCCATCTTCTTCCTTAGAAGTCATTAGGATTTATATTTTTTTACTGCAGAAATCCCCGGGCAACCTTTTTGGTAGTCCTTTGCGTGATGTTACTGTCTTTGAAGCCCTACTCTTCATTTTAGAGCCTACGAGCGAATTTATCTTGAGTACTTTGAACACCAGAATTCTATTCTGTACTGAAAACAGTGCCAAGAGTAGAGGCTGGGGATGGGAAGGAAGAGTGGTAGCAGTCCGGAGTCTCAAGGAAAGCCTTTGATGAGATCTTGTACATCCCCTCGGCTTACTCCAAGCACTGTCTTGTTTGATTACAAAATATTCACAGAGGAACAGCTATTGATTCTAAGAGGGGAAGGAAGGAAGGAAACGATGTAGAAACTCAGGGACAAAACTACACAGGGTGTTGCCTATACTCCCCCACGTAGGTTGAGCCATATTGAAGGGGGGTTTGTTGATGCTGGTCTGGGAACACTGTTGTAACTAGCTTCAGTCCTCAGCCTCCTTACGTGTCTGGAGTCTCCTCTGTAAGCCTTTTTTGTTTTAAACTTTTTGACGTAAACCAAATCTTTCTCTAAATCTTGTGGTAACTGCTATAAACCTGTTCTTTAGGCCACAGCATAGCATCTATGAAGAGATTTAATTGTGTGGTCCATGTGTTTGCCTCAGTAATCCATTGTTGTTTATTGGTTTCTTTCTTTCTTTCTTTTTTTTTTTTTTAATGTGGAGTTCTCTTATTGAAAATTGTCTCCTGGGGGTGCATGGTTGGCTCAGTCGGTTAGGCGTCTGACGATTTTGGCTCAGATCATGACGGCATGGTTCAGGAGTTCGAGCCCCACAAGGGGCTCTGTGCTGACAGCCCAGATTCTCTTTCTCTCCCTTTCTGCCCCGCCCCTGCTCTCTCTCTCAATATAAAAAACAAAAGGAAGAAAATTGTCTTCTGTGATGATAAACAGGATCAGGATATGATGACTCTTTTTAGGAATGTAAAAAAATGATGCACAATTTAATATAGAATTTATTGAATCTTTAATATTTGAAGTAAAATACATTCAGATAATCTTGGGATTTTCATTAATTACAACTTAAAGGAATAAGGTACAAATTATGTGATGTAGGTATTGATTACATAGAAACAACTTTATACTTACGGATGAAGATAGAATTGCTTATTTTCTTAGTTATATATCCTATTTCCTTATGTCAAGGACACTATTAGGTTATAAAATGCACTACCTTTTTGATAACCACTCTTTGGGAAAAGAAGGAACATTATTACGTCAATTTTAGTTCTTAAAAATATCTCTTGACTGGAAATGTTATAGTGTGTAAATGTGTATCTTAGAATTAAGGAAACTGTAATTCTGTTGCCCTTGAGGAGCATATTTCCCTGTGGGCCTTCTTGGATTTTTAATCTGTATTAGTGGGGGATTATATAGATTCAGGCCATTGGAGATCAGAGTTTTAATAAGCCAACAGTTGGGGGCAACCCCAATGTGCAGTTTAAAGACAGTCTCTGTTCTTAGTTGTTCAGTTGTGTATTCACAAAAAATACAAATGCATACATGATTAGCATCACTGATGAGAAATATATATTAAATCCTGCATATGGTGTGTCTCACTTATTGGAGATAAATTATGTGCTGATTTCTTGGTTAAGAAGAATGTTTTGAAGTCCAAATGGGACTGAGGTGGACATTATAAATTTGGGACTTGCAGAATGGTTGGTAAGTAGGTACTGCAGCTGACCCATTAAAAAAATTTTATTTGAGAGCGAGGAAGAGAGAGAGAATGAGGGTGAGTGGCAGAGAGAGAGTGTGAGAGAGAGAAACCCAAGCAGGCTCTGTGCTCTCGGCCCAGAGTCGCATGTGGGGCTCGATCCCAGCCCCTTGGGATCACGACTGGAGCCAAAATCAAGAGTTGGATGTTCAACTGACTGAGCCACGTAGGTGCCCCAACAGCCAACCCATTTTAATTTTAAAAGAGCTGAATAGGAACATAGAGAGTTTTGAATGAAGATCAAAACTGTTCGATTACTTGTTTGTGTTGGCAAATAAATAATGCCGTGGCCAACTCTGACATATCTAAGGTCTTCTGTGGTATAATGAGGCTTATTAATCACTGGAAGGTCGGTTGGTTCAAACTGAGATGTGCCGAAGTGTAAAAGATACATCAGATTTTATAGACTGTATGAAAAAAAAGAGTGTATAATGTCTAATTGATAATTTTCTGTTGACACAAATTACGGGAGTAGTATTTTTGATGTATTAGGTTAAATCATGTTTTTAAAATTTTTTTATTGTTTTTAAGTGTGGCTACTAGAAAATTTTAAATTATGTATGTAGTTCTATTTTTTAAATTATGAAAGACCTGTGGTGAAAACAATGGCCACCAGGGTGTGCTATGCATCCACCAGCCCTGCCTTTGAAGGGGGCCCATTCCAGGAGGAAGAGCTACGTTTTCAATGGATTCAGAGCTGATGGGCGTTCCTCCCATCAGCAGTTCTTGGGGTTGCCAGACTTATCTTGAAACCCTGTAGATAGAGACAGACCCATAGTTAGGGTGATTTTGAGGCTAGACGAGGAGAGCTGTTCCTCTGGGCTGTGTTTTGGGCCGGGCATATTTACTGTTTACTAGTGAAGAGGCTACCAGTTAAGAGGTTGACCTCTTAGCCATAGACAGTTTCCAGCCTTCTGGTCCGTTTAGCGCCTAGTTTTAGGTACTTTTATTGANAAAAAAAAGCTTAAAGTGTGCCTTTTTTTTTACATGTAGATTTTGCATTTTGAAAAATAGACCCATAGAACCGCCTCTATACTAAAAATACAGTCATTTCCATTACACCAAAAAGTCACTTCTACTCTGCGGTCAGTCACTTTCCCTCCCACTGGTCTGCTTTCTGTCACAGATTAGAGCTGCTTTTTCTAGAATTTCAAATAAATGGAATCATACAGTATGACTCTCTTGTGTCTGGTTTCTTTCACTTAGAATAACGTTTTTGTAAGTTATAGCAATTCTTTTTTTCCCCAGTTTTATTGAGAAATAACTGGCATGTCACTGTGTAAGTTCAAGGTGTACAGCATAATGGTTGGATTTACATAAATTGTGAAATGAAATGATTACCACAGTAGGGTTCAGCTAACATCTGTCCTCTCATAGAGTTGAAAAGAAAAGAAAAAACAGAAAAAAGGGAAAAAATTTTCTTCTTAGGATCTACTGTCTTAACAACTTTCCTGTCACATAGCATTCATCACATCAGGTCATACATCACATCCTGAGTATTTATTCATCTTGTAACTGGAGGTTTGTAACTTTTGACTGTCTTCCTCCAAGTTTCTCTCCCCCAACTCTTTACCCCTGGTAACTACAGGTCTGATCTCTTTTTCCATGAGTTTGCTATTTTTCTCTTTTTAGATTCTACGTATAAGTGATATTATATGGTATGTACCTTTCTCTTATTTAAGTTAGCATAATACCTTCAAGGTTCATCCAAATTTTCACCAGTGGTAGGATTTTCCTTTTTTTTTTTTTTAATGGCTGAATAAAATTCCATTATATGTTCCATATCTTTTTTTTCTTTTAATGTTTATTTTTTATTTTTGAGAGAGAGGGGGAGGGCAAAGAGAGAGGGAGACAGAGGATCTGAAGTGGGCTCCATGCTGACTGCAGAGAGCCTGATTTGGGACTCAAACTCACAAACCATGAGATCATGACCTGAGCCAAAGTCAGATGCTTAACCCCCTGAACCACACAGGTGCCTATACCATATCGTCTTAATGCATTCCTCTATGGATGCAAACTTAGGTCTGTCAGCAGACACGTGTTTATCCATTTACCTGTTGATAGACAGTCGAGCTGTTTCTAATTTTTAGCTCTTTTAAATAAAGCTGCTTGAAACAGTTGTGTGTAAGTCTTTGTGGGAATATATATATATATATATTTTTTAAATGTTTTTATTTCTGAGAGAGAGAGAGCGAGCGAGCATGAGCAGGGGAGGGTCTGAGCGAGAGGGAGATACAGAATCTGAAGCAGGCTCCAGGCTCTGAGCTGGCAGTCAGCACAGAGCCTGATGCAGGGCTCAAACCCACAAACTGTGAGATCATGACCTGAGCCGAAGTCGGACGCTTAACTGACTGAGCCACCTAGGCAGCCCTATATGTTTTTAATTCTCTTGGGTAAATACCTAGGATTGGAATGGTTGGATTGTGTGGTAAGTGTGTTCTTAACTTGATGAGAAACTGCCAAACTGTTTTCCAAAATGGTTACTGTTTTACATTCCAAACATCAATGCATGAGAGCGCCAGTTGCAAATTGAGCACCACTTGATATTGTCAGTCTTCTTAATGTTTCCTATTCTAGTGTGTTAGATGTGTGTGTAGAGAGGTCTCATTGTGATTATACTGTTTTTTGACAATCCATTTTTTTTAAATCAAATTTTTTGGAAATGGAATTTATATCAAAAAGTTGACCCATTTTAATTGATGAGATTGAATCCATTCAGTTTGATGGCATTTGACAAACATATCCAACCATTATAGTCCATGTATATGTCATTACCCTAGCAAGTTCCATCCTGCTCCTTTGCAGTTAATCCCCCACCTCAGTGGCCCTAAAAAATCATGGATCTGTTTACTGTGACTACAGATACTTTGCCTTTTCTTTCTTTTTTTTTATAAAAAATTTTAAAATGTTTATTTTTGAGAGAGAGAGAGATAGAACATGAACATGGGAGGGACAGAAAGACAGGGAATCTGAAGCAGACTCTAGGCTCTGAGCTGTCAGCACAGAGCCTGATGCAGGGCTCGAACCCACAAACCATGAGGTCATGACCTGAGGCGGAGTTGGACACTTAACTGACTGAGACACCCAGGCGCCCTGATAGTTTGCCTTTTGTAGAATATTATATACACTTTTTTGTCTCTGGCCTCTTTTGTTTAACGTGCTTTTGAGATTTACCTACATGGTTACCTGTGGCAGTAGTTCCTTTTTATTGCTGATTAGAATTCCATTGGATGGTTATAGCATAGTTTTTCTTTTATCTGTTTATTGACAGACATTTGTTTCTGGCTTGGGCTATTACAGATAAAACTCTCATGAATACTTATATATATGTCTGTGTTGACATGTTTTCATTTCTCATGGTAACCACTTAGAGTGGAATTGATAGCTCCTATAGTAAATGTATGTTTTTTTATAAGAAATTGGCAAAGTATTTTCTGTGTTTGAACACCGTTTTAAATTTCTACCACCAATGTGAGAAAGTTCTCATTTCTCTAGAGCCTTGTTAACACTTAGTATTGTCAGTCTTTTAAATTAGTATTTCCTGTTGACTACTGTTGTCAGGGATTTTTTTGTGTGCTTGTTGGCCACCTTCTTTCATGAAGTGCCTGTACAAATCTATTGTCTACTTTTATATTTGGTTGCTTATCTTCTTTTTGATTTGGAAGAGTTCTTCATACTCTGCATACGAGTCCCTTTTCAGATATTTGTTTGTGAATATATTCTGAGTCTGTAGCTTGGCTTTTTCATTTTCTTAATATTTTAAAAACACAGAAGTTTTTAATTTGATGAAGTTGAATTTAGTAAGTTTTTTCTTGGATGGTTCAGGTTTTTTTGTGTGTTCTAATTAAGGATTGCTTGCCTAGCCCAGCGCTGCAAAGCTTTTCTCCTATGATTTCTTCTAGAGGTTTTTTTTAGTATTAGCTTCTACATTAAGGTCTTTGATCAATTTTGGTTTAATTTTTGTGTTTGGTATGGGATAAGGGTGAAGGGTCATTTCTTTCCAAATGGTTATCCAGTTATTTCACCACCATTTTTTTGAAAAGACTTTTCCTGTGTTGAATCACCCCAGGCACCTTTGTTAAAAATCATTCGACCATCCTTGGGTCTAAAATTCCAGACTCTATTTGGGGCGCCTGGGTGGCTTAGTCGGTTAAGCGTCCGACTTTCGCTTAGGTCATGATCTCGCGGTTCGTGGGTTTGAGCCCCGCGTCGGGCTCTGTGCTGACTGCCAGCTCAGAGCCTGGAGCCTGTTTCAGAGTCTGTGACTCCCTCTCTCTGACCCTCCCTGCTCACGCTGTCTCTCTCTGTCTCTCCTGGAAATAAATAAAAACATTAAAAAAAAATTAAAAATAAATAAAATAAAATTCCAGACTCTATTTGATTCCTTTCATCTGTGTGTCTGTCTTCACGCCAGTACCACACTGTCTTGGCTTTGTAGTAATTCTTGAAATCAGGTACTCTATCAAGTCCCCTAAGTCCTCAGATTTTATTCTTTTTCAAATTGTTTTCTTTATTCTAGATCCTGTTGAGAAACAGAGTGAGGAGGTGATGTTTTAGATTAGAATTTAGAGCAGAGTATAGAAAGATACGGTTTTAAAGCCTCATGGATTTAAAAGTAGAGGGGCTTTTGCCTACTGGGCTCAATGAATGATAGCTGTTGTTTCCTATTACTGATATTGTCAGTGCATTCCTGAGGTTTACATGGCATGCCCTCCATTTCTACATAGTTAATTATCTCTAAATATATGTTTCACAAGAAAAAGCCTATTGACCGTAGGTAGCCATTGACCATATGTAGACATTGTATAATCTTTAAACACAAAGGTAAATTATCCCTCGTTAGTAATCAGTTGCATACAGTGTGTTGAATGAATCAAATTTAATTTTTGGTCTAAATATTTTCTTTTGTATTGCATCAGAATCTTGGACTCAATGATGACACTGTTCTAAATGAGATAAAGTTAGCAGACTGTGAACAGTTTCAGATACCTGACCTGTGTGCTGAAGAGCTTGCTGTTATTCTTGGAATCTGGTAAGTCACTTACTTACTTGGCTATTTTGAACACTTTGCATATTGGTTCTCTTGTGTCAAAGAAGACTTTATTGCAGGAGGACTCAGGAGTTCTGGTTGAATAGGGAATCTCACAGTGCTTATAAGGATCGAGAATAGTTGGGTGACCAGTTACCACTAACCCACCAGTGGTCTCCACTGGGCAACCAAGTAAAGGGTTAGAGATTAGGAATCTCAGGTATCTCCTTTTAGTTGGTATATTTATCCTTCTCTTTTCCTTCATAAGCAAAATTTCTTTGATTAGCCTTAGCTAGGAATAAACTTTTAATAAAGTATTTAGAAGAGTTGATAACGACTATTTTGACCTTTGAGGATATTTACATTCCAAAGGATAGAATTCTTCTCTTTTCTTCTCTTTTCTTTCTTTCTTTCTTTCTTTCTTTCTTTCTTTCTT
This sequence comes from Crocuta crocuta, assembly GCF_008692635.1. Taxonomy (NCBI): domain Eukaryota; kingdom Metazoa; phylum Chordata; class Mammalia; order Carnivora; family Hyaenidae; genus Crocuta; species Crocuta crocuta. The sequence goes on from NW_027531626.1 coordinate 877,828, forward strand.
TCTTTCTTTCTTTCTTTCTTTCTTTCTTTCTTTCTTTTCTTTGTTTCTTTCTTNCCAGGCACCCCTCTTTCTTGTTTTTTCTTAAGATTATTTATTCATTTTGAGGGAGAGAGAGCCTGCCAGGGGAAGGAGTAGAGAGAAGAAGACAGAGAATCCCAAGCAGTCTCCTCTCCAGTGTAGAGCCTGATGCAGAGCTCAAACCCACGAGAACTGTGAGATCATAACCTGAGCTGAAGTCAGGTGCTTAGCTGACTGAGCCACCCAGGCGCCCCGAATTCTTTCTTTTTTTAAAAGTTAAAAAAAATTTTTTTAAATGTTTTATTTATTTCTGAGAGAGAGAGAGAGAGAAAGTGAGAAAGAGAGAGAGAGAGTGCGAGCAGGGGAGGGTCAGAGAGAGAGGGAGATACGGAATCTGAAACAGGCTCCAGGCTCTGAGCTGGCTGTTAGCTCAGAGCCCCACGTGGTGCTGGACCCATGAACCGTGAGATCACGACCTGAGCTGAAGTCCAACGCTTAACTGACTGAGCCACCCAGGTGCCCCTCTTTTTTTTTTTTTATTTTTAAAAAATTTAACATTTTTTTATTTTGAGATAGAGAGGGGCAGAGAGACTATGAGCAGGGGAGGGGGAGAGAGAGGGAGACACAGAATCCAAAGCAGGNAGAGAGAGAGGGAGATACGGAATCTGAAACAGGCTCCAGGCTCTGAGCTGGCTGTTAGCTCAGAGCCCCACGTGGTGCTGGACCCATGAACCGTGAGATCACGACCTGAGCTGAAGTCCAACGCTTAACTGACTGAGCCACCCAGGTGCCCCTCTTTTTTTTTTTTTATTTTTAAAAAATTTAACATTTTTTTATTTTGAGATAGAGAGGGGCAGAGAGACTATGAGCAGGGGAGGGGGAGAGAGAGGGAGACACAGAATCCAAAGCAGGCTCCAGGCTCTGAGCTGTTAGCACAGAGCCCGATGCGGGGCTCAAACTCATGAGCCGTGAGATTATGTCCTGAGCTGAAGTTGGACGTTCAACAGACTGAGCCACCCGAGCACCCCTCAAATTATTTCTTAATACTGTAGAACTTTAATTATGGTGGAAATAGTTTTTCCTTTTATTTATTTATTTTTTTTCTATTTTGAAATAACTTCAAAATTGGAAAAAAGTTGCAAGGACAAGACATTGCAGAGAACTTTTGAGAATTATTTTCCATTGTGATACTGAATCCTAAATACTTTAGCATGTGCACTTCCAACAAACAAGGGTATTTTTTGTACACAGTCACAATACAGCTATCAGAATCAGGAAACTAACATTCATACTTTACTGTCATTTAATACTCAGATCCCACTCAAGTTTTCCAGTTGTCCCAATAATCTCCTTTGTGGCACAGGATCCAATGTGGCATGGATGTGTTACCTTTACTTGTCATGTCTCAAGTTTCTGTCATTCTGGAATAGCTCTTCATTTTTGCTTGACTTTCATGGTCTTGACATTTTTGAAATGTATAAGCCAGTTATTTTGTAGACTTTCCCTCTTGAATTTGACTTAGTTTTTAAAAATTATGATTAGATTTACATTATGCATCGTTAATAGGAATGTCAGATAAGGGAAGTTTTGTGGTTCTTACTGCATCCTGGCAGGAGAGCACTATTTTGATTTGTCCTACTACTGATGATACTAACTTTGTTCATGTGATTAAAGTGGTTTGCCAGCCTTCTCCATCAAAAAGTTTTTCTCTTTTACTCTTGTAATTAACATTTTGTGGGAAGGTACTTTTTTGTTGTTTTAATTTTTTTAAAATGTTTGTTTATTTTTGAGAGAGGGAGACAGAGTGTGAGCAAGGAAGGGTTAGAGAGTGAGACTCAGAATCCGAAGCAGGCTCCAGGCTCAGAGCTGTCAGCACAGAGCCCAATGTGGGGCTGGATCTCACGAGCGGTGATATGACCTGAGCCGAAGTCGGATGCCCAACCGACTGAGCGTCCCAGGCGCCTTGGGAAGGTACTTTTAGACTATATAAATATCTCATTTCTCATCTGGAGAGTAGAAATGTTCAAAATGGAGTATTTCCCAAAGTTGCAATATTGAGACCAGTTAAATTAGTAATAGTTTAAGAAAATATGCATTTTTAAAAATTATTTTTAAGAAAGAGTACACTGTGTGTGCACGTGAGTAGGGGAGGGGCAGAGGGAAAGAGAGAGAGAGAATCTTAAGCAGGCTCCACGCTGAGCATGGACAGGGGGCTGGATCCCAAGACCGTGGGATCATGACCTGAGTTGAAATCAAGAGTTGGATGCTGAACTAAGCCACCCAGGCGCGCCAAGAAAGGAAGCATTTGTTAAAAAAAAAAAAAAAAAGAAAAAAAGTCTTTTAATGCAGTAGAACTTACCCTTTTGTGACCATCTTATAGCATTATACTTCCTTTTCACTAACAGTAGGCTTTGATTTACACAAAAGTTGAATGCAGTCCTCCATTCCTCCTGTTAGTTAGGGGAAAAGGAACCGTTCAGACACAGCCATGTTTCTAAGCCCAGAGCCCTTGTCCTGTCACATTGATTCCAGTGACAGAATGTATGCTTCCTATGAAGTCCGATTCATGATGATTCTTAGTATATAAATACTATAAATAGCAACTATTGGTGAGCAGTTTCATGTGTTAGGAATTGCACCATGTACTTTCCACATTAACCCCTCTTAATGTTCTAGCAACCCGTAGAGGTTGTTACTTTTCTCCATTTTTCAGATGGGAAAGTGGAGTTTAAATGGCTGAATGACTTGCTTAGAATTACAAAGCAGCAGTGAGGGCTTGAATCAAGGTTTTACTGACCCCAAAGTTTGAGCTCTCCTTGATGCAGTTTCTTAAAACATCATTTAGACAAATTTATAATTGTCAACTTATCAGAAAACTGAATCAAACAAAATGTACATAATCCCAGGCATTCTGTCCATTGAGTTTTAGATACAGTGAGTTAGACTTCACAGTTGACAGAGGACTGACAAAGAAAATGCTTGTTTTAAAATACTGTTTTTTTTCCCCTTCAAATACAGTATTGGTGGAATGTTAATATATGGAACAGTTAAAAGTGCTGAGTGGATTTCATAGGCAATTTGAATCTTCCCTGTTTGGTAGCAACTACTTGATTATTTTCTGAATCTTGGAACACCTGATGCAGTTTATCAATAAGTAAGAACATCTACACGAACAGAATTCCTTTGGGTGTTGTAAACAGTGATCTTGTTATACTGCCTGATCTCTATCTGATCCCCATGGTCATTACCCCTGTGGAGAGGTGTGACTTGGATATTGTAGTAGGCTAGGTTGGTTTAGAAAGGAAATACAGAGAAGGTGAAGTCTTATAGATGGTTGATTGGTGAAGCAGTGGGGCTAGAGAAAAAGAGACAAATGAAAAACCAGACTCTCAAATACCGAGAACAAACTGGTGCTTGCCAGAGGGGAGGTGGCATGGGGGATGGGTGAGATGGATAAAGGACATTGAGAGTAGACTGATCTTTTTTATAGATTTTATTTTTTTGTGAGAGAGAGTCCACATGTACAGGGAAGGGCAGAGAAAGAGGGAGAGAATCTCAAGCAGTCTCCATGCCCAGCGTGGAGCCCGATGTGAGGCTCGCTCTCAAAACTGTGTGATCATGACCTGAGCCAAAATCAAGTTGGACACTTAAGGGACTGAGCTACCAGGTGCTTCAAGAGCAGACTTATCTTTGTGGACGTGGAGAAATACATAGAATTGTTGAATCATTATATTGTATGCTTGAAGCGTCTGTAACACTGTATGTTAATTACACTTGAATTTAAAAAAAAAAGATAACCTCTATTCTTAATTTTGTATTTGTCATTTTCTTGTCTTTAAAAAAAAATTTTTTTTTTTTTTTAAATTTTGTTTATTTCTAGGAGAGACAGAGAGAGAGACAGCGCGAGCAGGGGAGGGTCAGAGAGAGAGGGAGTCACAGACTGAAACAGGCTCCAGGCTCTGAGCTGGCAGTCAGCACAGAGCCTGACGCGGGGCTCGAACCCACGAACCGCGAGATCATGACCTAAGCGAAAGTCGGACGCTTAACCGACTAAGCCACCCAGGCGCCCCTGAAAAAATTTTTTTTATCGTTTATTCATTTTTGAGAGACTTACACAGAGCGCGAGTGGTGGAGGGGCAGAGAGAGAGGGAGACCCAGAATCCGAAGCAGACTTAAGGTTCAGAGCTGTCAGTACAGAGCCTGAGGCGGGGCTCAAACTGTGAGAGCATGACCTGAGCTGAAGTCAGACGCTTAACTGACTGAGCCACCCAGGAGCCCCTCTTGCCTTTTCAAAAAATATATTTACTCACATGTTTTTAGACTTCTAAGTCAATTCTTTCATGTTGTTTGTGGTATATGTAGTCTTCTGTGGTGGTTTTTTTCTCTCAGGATTCTGTTTTTATGATTCATTCATGTTTTATGTAGCTACAATTTATTCTGCCTTATAGCATCCCTTTGGATGAATATTTCTCCATTTATTAGTCTGCTTTTGGACATTTGAATTGTTTCAGTATTTTTTCCTATCACACACATTATTACTATGGATGTTTGTGTGTTCGATTCCTGGTACACCTATTCAGGAATTTCTCTGGGCTCTGTACCTCAGATGGAATTATCGAGTTAAGGATATATGAGTGTTCACTTTACAAGATAGTGCTAAATTGTTGAACAAAATCACCCTATCGAATTATATTTGGATCAGCAGGATCTAAGAATTCCTATTGTTCTGGCTCCCTAATTTTTGCCTGTCTAATGGTTACAGTAGTAGTTTAATTTTTTTTGGCCTCAGTTTGATAAATAGGAGCTGGAGCCATGTTAATTCTTTTCATTTTCTTTGTGACGTGGCACAGATTAGATTGCTGTCCTGTAATAAAATAAATTATGTTGACATTTAGTGCACCAACCACATTTTATTTGTTAGCGTTTTATTACGTACTTGCTTACTGCATTATTTATTGTCATACTTATCTTTGGCACACTCATATCTGTATTTGTATATAATACAATAATATTCAAATATGTGCTTCGAAATATATAAACTTTACGTGGCCTTTACAAAAATTCTATGTTGTTAGTTATAACATGCATTTTAGAATTAATTTGCTTTTTTGTTTTTAAATTTAAAGCACAAATTTCCAGAAGAATAACCCAGTGCATAAGTTAACTGAAGAGGAGCTGCTGGCGTTCACGTCAGTGAGTAACGTCGTCCTTTCTATTTCATTATTTTCCTTGTGCGTTATGTCGCTTCTGATACATTCTTGCCTCAGGTTGCTCATGCTGAAACCCTGCCACTCAAGGAGGTTAAGGGGGAAAAAAACCCCTCATCACTTTAGTTTCCAGACCTCATATATCTTACTATTGACTTAAACATAAGCATTTTCCTTTGTCCTTGCTTGGATTTGAGGACAGTGACCAAATATGTCTTGTTCATTGGTTGATCCCCGGGCCTAATCGGTGCTCAGTAAATGTTGAATGAATGAGTGAAGTGACAGAACAAGATGCAGCTCTTTTGTCTAAAACTGAAGGTGATGCCCACGTGGATGGGATGAGCAAGAAGACGTCACACAGTGAGGACCAGAGCCAGGAGGGTGTGTGCCACAGAGGATGGGGGTGTGGAGGGCGGAGGCAGTGTCCAGGGTGCGAGGTGCTGGTCAGCATTCCACACCGCAGAGCAGTGAGGGGCTTTGGGCACCGATAATTAGTGCAGTGCTTATCTTCTGCACGGGTGCCATGGAATATCATGTAGTCTCCTCAGTACGGGGAATTAAGGAGGGAATGGGGTATAAGAAAATAAATAGATAGATAAGACCGCAGTCAGAGAAAAGTCGCAGTGAGAAAAAAAGATCGAGTAATAGAGATGTTTGAGGATTTAAGATCAAAGAAGGCTTTTCAAGAACAGAAAAGTCTCAGACCAAAGGATCCGTCAGTATCTTCTTAGCGTTATGGATAAAAAGATAATGCATGTCTTTGATGAGCACAAGTTACTTAAGATAATTTTTTCAAAGGCATTCTTATTATCCTAGTTAGAATCAAGTGAGAATTCTGCTGTTTTTTTTTCTTTGTTATTTTTCAGATAAGGCAAAAATGAAGTACTTTTATGTGTTAGAAAGCCAGCTTACTTTGTATTGTTGTACACTTTTTGCACATTACTGTTTCCAGCATGCGGTCTTGGAACTGGTTGGATGTCGGCCCTTGGAGGCCTCTGTGCGCCTGCTTTCTTTTCTCACCTGAGCATTCGGAGAAGTCTTTGGTGCTTATGATGATAGCCTCTCTGTGTGTACGTAACTCTGTGGAAATGTCCCTGTCTATTCATCACACATGCTATGAGGAATTTCACAAGTGTTAAACATTTTTTAAAAGATTCATTTAAAAATGATTCTGTGTTTCCTATTTATTTAGTTAATCTCTACTGAACACTGAATCCGTGGCAAGCATCGTGCTGGTCCCCGGGGATGCGGTGTCAACACAGTCTTCTCCGTCTTGGAGCTTATGGCCATTTACATTCTTGGGGGGGAAGTACTCAATATACAAAGAGAGAAATAGCATGCTTAGCAGATGTACTCTGGAGACCTCCAGAGCAGGGAAAGGGAATACGAATGGCACGGGGACGGCCCTTCCAGACAAGGTGGTGGGGAGGGTCTCCGTGGGGAGGTGAGGCGGAACATGGTCTGCGTGCAGCGAGTCCCAGGGAAGGATGTGGAGGGTCTGGAATGGTGGGCAGTGTCAACTACTTCAGGTAGCACAGGGCTGGATGGGGACAAGTGTCTAGATGATAAATGATGACTGGGTCGCTTGGGTTTCTTCTGATGACTGGGGTAAACAGGATGTAACGTGCTAGGAAGTGTTCCTGTTGGCCTTTTATGGGGGGAGGTCATTAATAACATCTTTTTGGGACCGGTCTTAGCAGTTTATTAAGGTATATGTGTTACCCATAGTTATCCTAAAAAAAAACTCACTAAACTATTTTTATTCAAGCAGTTATTATTATTATTATTTTTTTTTAGCATTTCTATTAGGTGGGGATATATTTCTTCCCGTGTAAAAAACTTTCCCTTTTCTGTTCCTGTTTCTTTTCTGATTCTTCCCGCCCCTTTGCCCTCTCTCATTCTTGTTCCTCTTTACTGTGAAGTATTTCTGTAAAAGGCGAAAGATTTATGCGATCTGAAGAGAAACCAGAGTATTACTGTGAAGTATTTCTGAAGTCATTAACTCTAGTAACCTCTGGGGTAGGTAACTCATCTCTCCTAACTTGCAATGAGGGTCATAAATTCGAATTTCATACTTTTCCTCCAGGGGCTTTATAATACATAATGTTTTTGCTCTCTTTCCTCCTCTGATTCTTATCCAAGTCAGAGCTGACCCGAGGACTGATCTCTTCGGAGGATGAGTTTTTAAATTCCAAGTAAATCTTTATTTCTGAAGAAGTAGGGTGAGGAACTTACATGTAAGGAGGGCCTTTAGGAGCCCTAAGGATACTTTGTGGTCTGCACCACCCCCTTCTTTTGTTTATCCTAAAGGAAGCATACAGAATACACTAGAAAAATCCAGATGAGCCCTTGTCAATTCATCCTTGTATTTATCAATCCTTCCTGATATTCCTTGTTTATACGAGATACTGAAGCAGATAATAAGATGAATTGGAAGTGGTCCCTGGTTTCAGTGAGGAGTTTCATTGAAATTTATATCTGGTATAATGATATATCTTGTATAATCTACATTATTCTATATTACTCCAAAAGCATATTTAAGGAACAGGGAACAATTTGAGATGCTACATCACTTCTGAACTCTTGAACTTCTGTTTGTGCTTTTTTTCTTTTTCTATTTTTTAAGTTTATTTATTTAGTTTGAGAGAGAATGGGAGAGGGACAGAGAGAGAAGTAGAGAGAACAATCCCAAGCAGGCTCTGCACTGTCAGCACAGAGGGGTGGGGTTTGAACCTACAGACTGTGAGATCATGACCTGAGCTGAAACCAAGAGTCGAATACTTAACTGAGCCACCCAGCCACCCCTCTGTGCCTTTATTTTAACATGGATCATATTTGGGCTTATAATTATTCATGTATATGTCTCATCTGTCCCATAGGACTATAAACTCTCCATTTCAGTGACTGGGCTTTGTTCTTCTTGGGGTCTTCTGCAAGGCCCAGTGCAGTGCTTCAAAGCTTCACTCATAATTGTTGCTCAGTAAATGGACGCAGAAGAAAAGAATGAATGAAATATGCTCAAACCCTGGATAGGATTTATTTCTGCCCCATAACTTGATGACTTAGGTAGTTCTACACGATGGGACTTGATGGAAAGGATAACCACTTGTTTCAGCCTCGTCTGTGTAATGAGGGAAGCGGGGGATGTGCCTCTTCCTCAGCACTGAAAACTTGTTTCGAGGCTCAAACTGGAGAATGTCCTGACAGTACCTTAGAGTAGGTACAGCCGGTGCACTCATAGCATTCAGGGATGAGCTGGGTCATCTGATCACTGATTTGTAGGAGAGCACTCGGCTTTTGAGGAGTAAGAATTCCTAAGTGGATAAGTAAGACCTGTTTGAAATTGGCTGTAGGTGTGGAAGAGAAGGAAGAGGGAAGAAACAGCATAGTCTTTCTTGCTGGACTGGGCGTCCATTTCTCTTCTCCGGCAGCAGCATGGTGGCCTAGAACTGGGGATGTAAACTGTTGAGACTAAGAAGTGTCTTTTTGTTAACAGAAGAGCAAGAATAGTACAAATCTTAATACTCCTGCCAGTGGATTGTAAGCAATTGAAGGGATGGGGACCTTAGTTACTGGAGATTTGTTAAATATGTATTGAATAGGGGCATCTGGGTGGTTCAGTTGGTTAAATGTCCGACTTTGGCTCAGGTCATGATCTCGCAGTGTGTGGGTTCAAGCCCCGTGTCAGACTCTGTGCTGACAGCTCAGAGCCTGGAGCCTGCTTCAGATTCTGTCTCCCTCTTTCTGCCCCTCCCCCGCTCATGTGCTGGCTCTCTCTCTCACTCTCTCTCTCTCTCAAAAAAAAACCCCACTAAACATTAAAATATTTTTAAAAAAATATTTATTGAATAAACAAATGAATGGCTCGTATTCCTGAATTTTGTTCCGTTTTAATGAAACGTTTGCAAGTTTACTAAAATGGTGAAATCTCTCTTTTTGGAGACATTTTTATTAGTGATTTCCTGTTGGTGCAGCATGTAGAAATACATGTGAGATAATGTTGGGAGAATGTTTTAATTCAGCAATGTCAGAGGCTTATCCTAAAAGAAATATTTTATTTTTTTAAGGTTGTCCTAACGTGGTGCTGTTCCTGAGATATTCGATCCGCACATTTCAGGAAGACTGAATGACTCATAGTAAAAATAACCCATATTGTTTTAGAGAGCCATTTATGTTGTATCGGCTTGATAATTTAAAATTAGCTGTTATCTACGTTATTTCCTTTCAGATGGGCCAAGTCAGTGACATTCAGTAATGCTTTTAATTTCCTTTCATTGTTGGAAATGGGAACAATCTAGTTAATTCATACAGGTGTTTCAGTTTTCATTGGCAGAAGTTTTGCTTAAGTGTGAATTGATACTGGCAGCTTGCCTTCAGACTGTCTGCCTGAAGCCCCAAGGTCTCCATTAATGAAAAAAGGAAAAAGACCTTTGAAAGTTACATTATTATATCGTATATATTTTCTCTTTCTGCTATTTTAAAACTAATAAATAACTTATCTGTGAGCAGAGAATAGTTTGCAAACACTTTTACAGATTAAAGGGATTGCCTATTTTTCTTTTAGGGCATATGCATTTCTCAGTTTTTTAAGATAGGCAACACAACTTTGTGAGATAGCCATGATACTTCTGACAGTTTGTGTTAGCATTACAAGATCGTACATTCTATATTTAGGAGTTATAGCTAAGGATTTTTTTTTTTTTCTGGTTTGGATACTTGTCTCTTAAAATGTTACTTGTACATCTTAATTTAATAGGCTTTTATTGATAATGAATATTGTAGTGCTGTCTGGGTTATAAATTGGTAGCTGTTAAAGAATTAAGAGTAAAGAGATACTTTATTTTTTGTATCAGTTTGTAGGTTAACTTATTAAACAGAGGATTTGTAAATATCTTTTTGACTGGAGTTGAACTGATTTACTTGTACATATTCCTGTTTCCAGAAACAGACAGAAGGAATGATTAGTTTTCAGCAGGAGATCAAAACACTTTTCTTACCACCATCTGCTTTGGTAACTGCTAGACTTCTTTCTTCACTGTTAGCCGTGGCTTAAGGTTAATCCTTATTTGTAGGTTTACTTCTAGCCACGTTGGAATAACTGGTACTGACCTTGAACTTTTACTGTAAGCAACTACAAAACTGGACAAAATATATGAAAGAGCAGTACAAAAAAGGGTAAGACATGACCAAATAGTATTTATCTCAAGAATGCAAAATTGGTTTAATATGAAGCAATTGATGTAGTTCATCTTGCTAGTATAGTAAAAGAGAAAAGCCAAATGGTTATCTTGATAGTAGAAAAGCGTTTCAAAAAAATTCAACACACTTTATTTTATATTACAGAATACATACTTTATATGATAAAGTGTATGTGTATATATTATAAAAAATTTTAGTAAACTAGAAATAGAAGGGAATTTCAACCTGGTAAAGGGCATCAATGAAGAATCTTTAATTAAAATAATTATTACTGTTATTATTATTTTCTATTTTAGAGAGAGGGAGAGCATGTGAGTGGAAGAGAGGCAGAGGAAGAGAGAGGGAGAGACGAGAGAGAGAGAGAGAGAGAGAGAGAGAGAGAGAGAGAGAATCTCAAGCAGGCTCCATGCTCAGTGTGGAGCCCAATGCAGGGCTTTATCCTATAACCCTGGGATCATGACCTGAGCCAAAATCAAGAATTGGATGCTCAATTGACTGAGCCACCCAGGTGCTGCTCTAATTAAAATCATTATTGATGAAAAACAGTCTTTTGTCCTTAAGATCTCCATTGAACTGGAAATCCCAACTAGTAGAATAAGACATGAAGAAGATGCAAAAGGTATACGGATTGGAAAGGAAGATACAAAACTATTGTTATACATAGATGACACAGTTGCATACATAGGAAACTGTAAAATGTTAATACAAAAGGTACTGAAAGTAATAGGCAAGGTCTCAGAATACAAGGTCAGTATAAAAAAGGTCAGTTGTGCTTATATATTTCTAGCAGTAAATAGTTGCAAAAGACATTTTAAAACCAGTTATAATAGCATAAAATATCAAATAAACTGTTTAGTGATAAATTAAATATGACTTGTATACTAAAAGTGACATAATGGTGAGAGAAAGAAGATCTAAGCAAATGGAAAGATTACAATTTTCATAGATTGGAAAACTCAACATTGTTGAGTTGATAGGTCTGCCAAAATTGAGCTATAAATTAAATCTAAAAGAAATCAATTCTCAGTAGGCTATTTTTCTTTCAAGAAATCAACAAGCTGATTCTAAAATTTATTTGGAGGACTACTGCTTCTATGATGGCCAAGTAGGCTCTTTGGAGCCATCCTTCTGCAGATAAAAAAGACATACTAGGGGCATGTGGATGGCTCAATCGTTTAGGTGTCTGACTTTGGCTCAGGTCATGATCTCAAGATTTGTAGGTTCAAGCCCTGCATTGGGCTCTGTTGCTGACATCTCAGAGCCTGGAGCCTGCTTCAGATTCTGTGTCTCTCTCCCTTTCTGCCCCTCCCCTGCTCTCACTATGTCTCTCTCTGTCTCTCAAAAATGAATAAATGTTAAAAAAAATTTAAAAAGACAAACTGGACAAAATGCAAGACATAAAAAAGCTATCTGGTGAACTTGGGAATGATGGAAGGCAGAAAGATTCTGGAGATGATTTTTTGCTTGGAAGAAGGGAATGCCTTTGGGTGGTTTTCTTGTTTTTATCTTATGGCTAAATCTGTGTCTTAAGGCAAGTAAAACTCCGATAGCAACTCAACAGTCTTTGTAAGGACAGAGATTGGGGCTATCATGGCCGCTGGATGGTGAGGGGGAACAGATAAAGGAGAGAGTTTTCATAAAGGAGAGAGTCACAGATGGGGTTTCTTACATTCTTTTTATAAATGTTGTCTAAGTGAGGCTTACTCTTGAGCTACAGGTATGTAGGGCATACTCTAAGCAGCTTAGCTAAGGGCAAAGGAACTCAGAGGAGATTCTGAGCAGCTACCCAAGAGACAATGTATACAAGCTTAGTCAAAAGTTATGTGCTAAACACAAAAGTTTTATGTGTTATGTGTTAAAACATACAAAGCCAGCACTTTGGAACAATACAACAAAAATCACACTCAACAGTGTAACATTCACCATATGTAGGATATCATCCAAAATTGTGCAGCAAATGAAGAATGAAGAAAATGTAAGCAATCATAAGAGAAAAGATAGTCGAGACTACTACAACATGATCTAGATGTGGGAATTGGCAGACAAGAATTAAAGAAAGAAAGATCCTTTGCGGCACCTGGGTGGCTCATTTGGTTGAGAATCTGACTCTTGATTTTGGCTCAGGTCATGATCCCAGTGTTGTGGGATTGAGCCTCATGTTGGGCTCCATGCTGAGCAGGGAGCCTGCTTAGAATTCTCTCTCTCTCTGTCTCTCTCAGTCTCTCCCTTTGCCCCTCTCCCCAACTTGTGTGCACATGCTCTCTCTCTCTGTCTTTCTCGAAAGAAAGAGAGGAAGATTCTTTAATTATACTAAGTGACATAAAGGAAAAATGTAATAGTCACAAATGCAATAGTCAGGAATTTGTAGAGAAAAACAAAGTATAAAGAACTGCAGGGTAATCTTAAAATCAAACATACAATATGTAAAATAAAAATTACGTGAATGAGATTTACAATTGAATGGAGATGATAAAAGAAAGGTTTAGAGAACTTGAAGATAAGTCAATAGAAGCTATCCTGTGTGAAGAACCCAGAGACAAAAAAGAGAAAAATAATGAACAAGGCTTCTTGGACATGTGGGACAGTATTGGAAGGTTCAGCATACGTGTAATTGGAGCCAGAAGGAGAGAGAAAATAGGGCAGAAAAAAATTAGAAAAAAATAACTGGCTAAAACTTTTCCTAAATGTATGAACATCACATATTTATGGATTCAAGAAGCTCAGTGAGACCTAAGCAGGGTAAAACAGAGTAAATCAAGCCTTTGTACATCATAGTCAATATGGTAAGATAAAAGGTAAAGAGAATGTCTTCGTAAGAAATAGAGAAAAATGACACATTAAATAAGGGAAAACAAAGATTGCAAAGATCTCCAACTTCTTTTCAGGAAGTATAGAGGACAGAAGACTGTGGAACAACATTTTAAAGTGCTCTAGTGGAAAATGTATCAACCCAGAATTCTATATTTATTTAGTAAAAATATCTTTGAAGAATTATAGCCCAATGAAGGAAGACCTTTTTATTTAAAACAATTTTTTAATGTTTATTTATTTTCGAGAGAGAGAGAGTCAGAGCATGAGCTGGAGAAAGGCAGAGAGCAATGGAGACACAGAATCCGAAGCAGGCTCCAGGCTCCAAGCTGTCAGCACAGAGCCTGACGCGGTGCTCGAACTCACAAGCCATGAGATCATGACCTGAGCTGAAGTTGGACACTTAACCAACTGAGCCACCTGGGTGCCCCTGACGACCCTTTTAGATAAAAGAAACCTAAGAATTTGTTGTCAGCAGGCCTGTACTATAAAAAAAAATGCTAGGGGCGACTGGGTGGCTTAGTCGGTTGAGCGTCCAGCTTTTGCTTAGTCATGATCTCACGGTTCGTGGGTTCGAGCCCCGCGTCGGGCTCTGTGCTGACTGCCAGCTCAGAGCCTGGAGCCTGTTTCAGTCTGTGACTCCCTCTCTCTCTGACCCTCCCCTGCTCACCCTGTTTCTCTCCCTCCTCTCCTAGAAATTCTCAGAGCCTGGAGCCTATTTCAGAGTCTGTGTCTCCCTCTCTCTCTGACCCTCCCCTGCTCATGCTGTCTCTCTCTCTCTCTCTCCTAGAAATAAAAAATAAAAAAATATAAAAAATAAAAAAATAAAAATAAAAAAATGCTAAAGGAAATTCTTCAGGATGAAGTGAAATAAATTCGTACAGAAGCTTAAATGTTTAGTGATTAATAAAGAACATCTGAAATGATAAAATATCTGGATAATATAAAAGAGCATCATTTTCCTTATAATATCTTTAATATATATATTTTTATTTAAAACAAATTATGAGATTCTCTGTTGGTATTTTCTAGACTATGTAGAAAGCATACAAAGGTGGATAAACAGATCTACGTGATTACAAGTTTTCTACATTTTATGTGAAGGATTACACTATTGATTCTAAATACCCCCTGGGCAAATTAAAATTCTACTATTCTAGAGCAACCACTTAAAAATGTGTAAGTGTCTGGGGTGCTTGGCTGGCTCAGTTAGTAGAACATGTGACTTTTTTTTTTCAATTTTTTTGTAATGTTTTATTATTTATTTTTGAGAAAGAATGGCAAAGTATGAGGGGCAGAGAGAGAGAGAGAGGGAGGGAGACACAGAATCTGAAGCAGCTCCACACTCTGAACTGTCAGCACAGAGCCCAGTGCAGGGCTTGATCTCACAAACCGCGAGATCGTGACCTGAGCCGAAGTCAGATGCTTAACCGACTGAGCTACCAGGCACCCCAGACATGCAGCTCTTGATCTCAGGGTCATGAATTCAAGCCCCATGTTGGGTGTGGAGCCTACTTAAAAAAATTTTTTGAATTATAAAAAAATGCAAAAGCATATAGCTGAAAATCCAATGATAGTTAAAATGGCAGTCTGAAGTATTTTTGAATAACCCAAAAAGAAAGCAGGAATGGCAATACAGTAGGATAACAGATACATTCGACCTTATCTATAATTCTATTAAATGACAATTGGATAAACACTCCAAATAAAAGTCCAAGGTTGTCAGAATGAACAACAACAAAACCAACCACCGCCACCACCACCAAGACACAATTATATGTTCTTTCTAAGAGTTGTATTTTAATTATAAAGGCTCAGGCTGGAAAAAGTGGATAGAAAATATCATCCTGTGCAAACATTAAACATAAAAGATATAATTTAATATCAAATTGATGCTAATTAATATAAAATAAATTAGTATCAAATAAAATGGCCTTCACTACAAAAAATACTTCAAGAGGCAGAGTGGGCTATTTCACAATGATAATAAAGGGCGAATTACTGGGAAGACATAATAATCCTAAATCTATATATGTTATTAGGTAGTAGCTACCCAACATATGAAACAAAAATTGACAAAATTAACGTGAGAAATAGACAGTATCACAGTCATACTTAGAAATTTTAACATTCCTCTCAGCAATTGATAGAACAGCTTGACAAAAACACTGCATAAACACATAGTTAATTTGGATAATACTATCAGCCAACTTGACCTAATTGATATTTATAGAACAGCGCATTCAGAATACCTATTTTTTTCAAGTGCACATGGTATGTTCAGCAAGACCATATATTGGGCCGGCAAAAAGATCTCAATAAAAAAATGCACATCACATGGAATATATTCTCTAAATAATTATTTGATATCTAGAAAAATTCCCAAGTATTTGGAAACCAAATAATTAAACAACACACTTAGTCTATGGATCAATTAAGAAATCACAAAGGAAAATTAATGTATAAAAGTCATTGACCTCAATCTCCTTCAGTTCCTTAAAGTAAAATTGTTGTAACGTTGGGATAATGAGTAATTTTCAGCTAGGATGCTAAGTGCATGAGCCATAATAGAAAAATTGGATACAAAGTTATACTGAACTTCATTAAAATTAAAATCTGCTCTTTGAGAGGCACCTGGGTGGCTCAGTTGGTTAAGCATCTGACTTCGGCTCAGGTCAGATCTCATGGTTCATGGGTTCGAGCCCCACATCAGGCTCTGTGCTGACAGCTCGGAGCCTGGAGCCTCTTTCAGATTCTGTGTCTCCCTCTCTCTCTGACCCTCCCCTGTTCATGCTCTGTCTTTCTATCTCTCAAAAATAAATAAGCTTAAAAAAAATTAAAATTAAAAAAAAATAAAATCTGCTCTTTGAAGCATGTCATTAAGAAAATGAAAAGACATGATTCAGGCTAAGCAAACATTCACAGTACATACATCTCATAAAATCTTTTTCAGAATAAATAAAGACCTCTTCCAACTCAATAATAACAGGATAAACCAATGAAAGATGGAGAAGATTTGAACCAGATCTTCCACCAAAGATAGATGAATGGCCAACAAGATTATGAATGATGCTTAATACCAGTAGTCATTGGGAAAATGCATTTTAAAACCACAAGACACCACTATACACCACTTAAAAGACTTAATACTGTGTGGGGTAGTTGGAACTCTTATCCATTGTAGATAAAATGTAAAATGGAACAACCAATGTGGAACAAAGTTTGGCATTTTCTCAGAGTTAATCTTTAGTGCTACCTCTAGGTATTTATCTATGAGAAATGAAAATATATGTCCCACAAAAACTTATCTACAAATGTTCATAGCTGTTTTATTCTTAATAGCTTAAAGCTGGAAAAAACCCAAATGTCCATCAACAAGTGAGTGATAAGCTAGAGTACATCCAGCTAACAAATGGATAGTGAGCAATAAAAAGAAATGGAATACTGATACATGCAACAGTGTGGGTGAATCTGAAAAACATGCTTTTGAGCTAAAAAGCCTGATTTCAGTTAGTTGGAATTCTAGAGTAGATAAAACTAAATCGTAATGACAGAAAATAGTCACAGATTGATTGCCAGGGAACTTTTTGAGCTGATGGAAATTTGTATATCTTGATTTTCATGGTGGTTGTATAGATGTATAGATTTGTGAAAACAGCAAACTCTATGCCATATACGGGTTTATTTTGTTGTATCTGTCTTATATTTCAATAAAGTCACTTAAGAATAACCTAAAAGGGAAAATGCGTAGGTGTAATTTACAGCTGTAATATTTAAGATTGATGAGTTTATTAAGATAGATTTTGGATTCAGTGTAGATTAGTCCGTGTCATCAATTCCAGAACTGTAGCATGAAACACTCAGCCTACCTAATGTGTTAAGTGGAAAGAATGTAGAAGGAGAACAAATTCCCAGAGGGAAGTTGCTTGATGTCCACATTTAGTATGAAGTGGTTTTTTTTTTTTTTTTTTTAAGGCAAAAACAGGCTAGTTTCCCTCCAATGTTTTTGGAAACTACTGTTCAAAAGAAACTCTAGGGGCCCCTTGGGTGGCTCAGTTGGCTAAGTGTCTGACTCTTGATTTTATCTCAGGTCATGATCTCACAGTTTGTGGGATGGAGCCCCACATTGCACTGTCAATGCAGAGCTTGTTTGGGATTCTTGCTCTGTCTTGTGCTCTGCACTCCATCCCCCATGGACATGTGCACGCATTCTCTCAAAAAAGAAACTCCAAATTCAGGTGGGGGAATATATTGTTTAGAGCTCTACTTGTGGTCCTTTTGACCCCTAACACCTAACACAGGTCATTGATTTGTTGAGTTGAATCCCCCTCCCCCACGCATGATCAAGAGTCACCAGAAATAAACAGAAAGTTAGCTAGGATGAGTATGAAACCTTAAGAATTCATTGGACAGGAAACTTGTGTATAAAAATAGCACAGGTAATTGGCATCTTCTAAAATACAATGAGGTATTAATACATGATTTCAAACAACTCCTGCTAATGGATATAAAAATAGCTAATTAGTAGAATTTAATTCTTTTAAGTCTGTAAATACCATTTTGAGTAGAATCTGTATCAGGTCTGGAGATTAATCTATTGATTGTGTGGCACAGTGTTAAAGAGTTGAAGAGTATACGGGAATTCATTGTCTTATCCTTGAAACTTCTCAGAAGAAGAAAACAAATCTGAAAATGAAAAGTTAAAGGAAAAAACCTCTGGCACCAAACTATACAGAAAATGAGCAAAGCCCCATCACTGCCTCATGGCTAGCCAACCATTCCTGTTTAGAGTTGAAGACACAAGCCAGCTCTCTGGGACATACTCAAATCACCATTAAACTTCTTTCAACCTGCCTGTGTCTTTTACTGGGTTTCAGCCTTGTGGATTACCCCATATGGTCTTCAGTAGTGAAGGAAATAGGGAGGCATTACAAAATAAACCTGAAGATACAGATTAAAAGGGTGACCCATGGGCCAGAGACCAGAGGATCCCATGATCAGAGATCAGTGGCGGTTGTGAAGAATGGAATTATCTGACCTAAAAGAACTTGCAGAACTCTCTACTAAGCCAAGACCCTCAAGCAAGTCTGAAGGACTCCTAAATTCATGGTGTGGGTTAGCTGTGGCAGCAGAAACCAGTTTGTTTGGAGGAAAACATCAACAGTTCCAAATTTAAAACCGAGCAATGAGCTAACAATTAAAGGCCAACAGAGAAGAGAAGGCAAGCCACCATGACTGAGTGCCAACCAGGACAAGAAACAGGCTAAAGGAAAAGTTGTGGTTTTCTGGTTCATAATACAGACCAGCTATGGGAATATTTAAAGAAATAAAGCATATACTCATCACAGAGTTGGCCAAACAACTCTGTTTGTAGACTTTTATGATTGGAGAGGGAAAATATAACTTTTAGAAATGATTTGAAATTGAAAACCAGAATTTAAAAAATGCACCCCCTGCTCCTCCACATGAGAATGAGGTTATGAAACACCAGGAAGGTGTGTGTAACAGGTGTTTCCGAAATCGCAGTTTTAGGAGTATACCTAAGAAACACTTCCGTATCTGTCAGTAGATGCATGTACGGATGTTTAATAATAGCTGTGTTTGTCATCATGGTAGACAGACTGGAAACAACCTAAATATTAGCTGACAGGAGAAAGGATCAATTGTGGTATTTTATTACTATTCTTATTTCATATTTTTATTATTTTAAGTAAGCTCTACACCCATTGTGGGGCGTGAATCACGTGCTCTACAGACTGAGCCAGCTAAGTGCCCCCAAATTGTGATATTTCATATGACAGTTGTGAAATATTATACAACAGTGAAGTGAAAATAAATGAACTATAGTTATAAGCAACAACATGGATGGGTTTTGTAAATGTAATGAGAAGTTGAAAACAACGAGTCCCGGATTCACAGGTGTTTATGTTGTTATACTTTATAACTTAAACTTTAGTTACTTATAACCTTCTGTGTATATCAAATAAGAAAAAAATGAAATCTAGAAATTATTTTGAGGTATGGCAAAATCATTTAAATATTATTCGATAAACTGTTAATTTTTTTTAATGTTTATTTATTTTTGAGAGAGAGGGATAGCATGAGCTGAGATGGGGACAGAGGACCTGAAGCAGGCTCTGCGCTGACAGCAGAGAGCCTGGCATGGGGCTCGAACCCACAAACCATGAGGTCATGACCAGAGCTGAAGTCAGACGCTCAACCGACGGAACCACCCAGGCACCCCTGATAAACCATTTTAAGGAATAAACAGTTCTGATTTCACTGCGTAGATTTTACTTGTAAGGTGAATCTTACTGTCATTCATTAGGCTGCTGAGAAGCAGAATTGGTGATGATGGGAAACATTAATAGAAGATAGAAGAAAAAGCCTTAGGAAAGAAAACCCCTTAGTAGGGTTCACAGTCCCCACATACGGAGAAATATATAGGACTTATAGCTAAGTTGGTATTACATTTGATATTAAGGAGCTGTGTTCAAACTTAACGGCTTTGTGCTTATGTGTTTGGCCATCACTGAAGCTAAAGAAAGCTCTTCAGCTTTCTGACATGATGAATTAACGTGGTGTTTAAGGATGAAAAATTCAGCTTTAAAATAGTTAGGTGTTTTAAATAGGTCTATTCCTCATGACAGTGTGAAACGTGAATCTGGTAGAGCTGATGAACTGGCATCTCCAGAATGTAGGTCTTTTTTTTTGAGGCAGCCACATGACCAACAGCTTGATCTCTCTCTGGTGCCGGCTTCCTATATGAAAATTTGCAGAGCAGGGAACAGAGGTTTGAGAGCATTGTAGTAACAGGAGGTTTAGAATCTCAGAAGTTGCCAAGCATGGTCCTAGATATTGTGGGAGAAATCAAGGTATAAAACATAGGACTTGTCTTCATGGAATTTTTTTTGAAAAAAATTAATGTTTTATTTGTTTTCTAGAGAGAGAGAGAGCGTGAGAGACAGTGTGTGAGCAGGGTAGGAGCAGAGAGAGTGGGAGACGCAGAATCTGAAGCAGGCTCCAGGCTCTGAGCTGTTAGCCCAGAGCCTGACACAGGACTCGAACTCACAATATGAGATCATGACTTGAGTCGAAGTCGGGCACTCAACCAACTGAGCCACTAAGGCACCCAAAAAATTATTAGTTTAGCCCAGGTCAGATAAACTTATGAAAATATAATTGGCAATACCCGGCACTTTAAACTACAAAATGATAGCATAGATAAATAAATCTCCTAAGTGCTCAAAAAAAAAAAAAAGTATT
The DNA here is from genome assembly GCF_008692635.1 of Crocuta crocuta. Taxonomy (NCBI): domain Eukaryota; kingdom Metazoa; phylum Chordata; class Mammalia; order Carnivora; family Hyaenidae; genus Crocuta; species Crocuta crocuta. The sequence continues at coordinate 898,326 of NW_027531626.1, forward strand.
TAGGACAGAACAAAGAAGGCTTTGTTCACTAAGGGAAGATTTGAGTCAAGCCTTGTAAGACAGCTGGGATCTAGATGGAGTAATAGCAAGAGCAAAGGCGAGGAGATGGGGGGAGGGGGGGTTGTACTAGGTTTGGTTAGCTGGATTGGAAGATTTGGTTAGGGCAGTAGTGAGACTTGGGGGAAAACAGATTTGCCACAGATTTTAAATGGTCTCTGGAGCAAGGCCTGGGAATTTGGACTGTAGTTCTACTTCTGGGGGTAATTTATGGACTAAATTTAGAGCTTTAAACTTACTGTCATTTGATACTGATTTTAACAATGGATGCTCTTTTGAATAGTTCATTATGGAAGGGGTAATAGCTCTGCTTTTTATAGTATTTCTTTGTTCCTTGCTTTTGGAAGGTCACCCTGACCTGGGTAGGCACCATCTGATTTGGCTTGAGTGTAGCCAAACAATTATGGACCCACAAAGAGAACTCTGAGTAGGCTTTGATTTATGTGCGGAAAAGCAGCTATCTAAAAGCTCCTTCCTTCACGTTTAAAGGAGCAGACTGTCTGGCTGTCCTGTAAAGGACCCCAGTGACCTCTGGGAAGATTATTGGAAACGTGCAGTGATAAGAATGAAAAGAAAATTTGTTTTTAATAGAAACGGCACTCCAGAGTTTCTTTGAGGGTGTTACAGAATTTTCTTTGCTACTATTCTGGGAATGATGGCAATGTTTCACGTAGTGGATTGCTAGCTACGTAAAATAATGCCTGTATATATAGCGTGTCATAATAAAATTTGGTTTTTGAGCATGCGTTAGGGTGGTATTCATTGGCTTTTTCATTTCACACCATTAACTGAGTTTCCTTAGATGTTAGATTATTACATTCCTTTTTTAGTATGAGTCTGAGCACCAGCCCGGGTGGTGTATCTAGCAGTGATAGCCTCCTGCTGAGGCATGCAAAGCACCCTTCCTTTCTCTCTCAAAATACCTGCTTTTCAGTGCTTGCCAAAGTGGATGGATTTTTTCACTTATAAAACACTGTAAGTAAAAGATATTACTAGGGTTTATTTCATCTTTCATGGTAATAATAAATAGAGTATATATTGTAAATTTATGATACAGATATTAATAAGTAATGTTATTAATAAGTAATATTATAAAGAGCACATGAAAATGATATACTTAGAAGAGCTTACTGGATCAGTGAATTGCCTTACATAGATTTTGGTCAAAGAAAGTTGAGAAATGAGAGAACTTTTCTTAAAACAGCCACACAAATATTATCACTCACATTTAGGTGGTTTCTGACCCTTGCCCTAAAGTGTGAAAGTAGTGAGCATTCCATCTCATATACAAATGTCTGGTTGCAAATGGCACAACATTCTTTAGCAGTGTCCTCATTCTCAAAGTGCTGCTATGCTAGCTGAACACACTAAATTTTGTAAGCTTCTTTTTTTTTTTACTGGATTTTTAGCCAGCAGTCATATTTCCATGAGGTGATATTACATCAAATCACTTGAATTCGTAGACTCCAAGTAAAAATAAATGGACATAAAAAAGCATATACAGTTGTATGATTCCACTTACCTAAAGTACTTAGAGTCATCAAATTCACAGAAACAGAAAGTAGAATGGTGGCTTCCAGGGGCAGAGAGTTGGGGATGTTTAATGGGCACAGGGTTTTAGTTGCAAGATGAAGAGTCCTGGAGATCAGCTGAACAACCATGTAAATGTACTTAACTGTTCTGAACACTTAAAAATGGTTAAGATGCTAAGTTTTATGTTCTATGTATTTTACTACAATTTTAAAGAACATTAAAAAGAGGAAAAAAGAAGCACCAGCAATAATGTCATAGACTTGAAGTTTCAAGAAATAAATCTATTAGAAGATTTACAGGACCTCTATACTAAAATCTGTAAAACATTATTAAGAGAAATCAATGAAGGCTTAACTAATTGGGGTATTTGCTATGTTCATGGAGGACTCAACATTTGAAAATTTCATGTCTTCTCAAATGAACCTATATAATGAACATGATCCCTAACAAAATCCCAGAGTTCTGATTTTTTGTTGTTTTAGTAGTTGTTGCTGTTGGTTTTTGGCTTTGTGGAATTCAGGCTGACTTTAAAATTCATGTGGAAATGTGGGCGCCTGGGTGGCTCAGTTGGTTAAGCGTCTGACTTCGGCTCAGGTCATGCATGATCTCGCAGTCTGTGAGTTCAAGCCCTGCCTTAGGCTCTGTGCTGATGGCTCAGAGCCTGGAGCCTGCTTTGGAATCTGTGTCTCCCTGTCTCTGTGACCCTCCCCCCCCTTGTGCTTTGTCTCTCAAAAAATAAATAAAAGTTAAAAAAAATGAAAATAAAATTCATGTGGAAACGTAAAGGGCTAAGAATCACTAAGGCAGTCTTGAAGAACTGAGCTGGGCTACTTACATTGCCAGATAGCAAGCCCTGTTCTAAAACTATATTGTCTAGATATATTATTGCTTATCATATGGTGGTCCTTGGACTGGCAGCATCAGCATAACCTGAGAGCTTGTTAGAAATGCAGGATCTCCGACTCCATCTCAACCCTTTATTGAATCAGCATCTCTGGGGTTGAGGCCAGAGAGTCTGTGTTTTAACAATTTCTCTATGTTATTCTTATGTACTTTAAAGTTTGAGAAACACTGAATTAAGACATTTTGACATAAGAAAATACGAGTCAACTGGTAGAACAAATAGAGAGTACAGAAACAGATCCATATGTACACAGTTCAGCTGATTTATGACAAAGTTGGCGTTGCAGTACAATGGAAATGAGTAGGCTTTTCAATAATGGTATTATTTAATTTATTTATTTATTTATTTTTCGATATATCCATATTGAAAAAAGCTGTCTTAACCCCTATATCATACCGTATATACAAAAACCAGTTCCAGACTGAGTTTATAAAAGTGAAAAAGCAAAACTGTAAAGCTTTTAGAGGAAAAGACACAGGGGAACATCCTTGAGACCTTAGGACAAACAGTACAATAAGGTTCTAACGATAAAACAAAAATGATAAATTGGACTTTATTAGTATTAAGCATTTCTCTTTATCAAAAAATAGCATTAATATTTGCAAAGCACTTAGACTGGTGCCTTGCCAGCATGTTGTATGTGTTACATGAATGTTTGTCAAGAATATAAATAATACGTTATCCTCTTCCAACAAAAAGAGTACTTGTGTTCAGAAAATATAAAGCATAGTTAACAAATTATTGAGAATAATTCTGACAACCCAATAGAAAAAACAGAGGACTTCAATAGGACTTAATAAAGAAGCATTAAAATGGTCATTAACATAACTAAAAGGTGCTGAACTTTATGAGTCATCAGAGAACTGCAAATTAAAACCATAATGACATACTACTACATACCCACCAGAATGGCTAAAACACAGATTAAATGGTGTCGAGTGTTGTAAGGATGTGAAGCAACAAGAGCTCGCTAATATTTCTAGCAAGAGTGTGGAGTGGAATAACCTTTTAGAAGATTGGCAGGAACTATGAAAGCTAAATGTCTTCATGCTCCATGACCATGCGATTCCACTCCTAGGTATATACTCAACAGAAACACTGGTGCATGTTCACCTGAAGAACATGTCTTAAAGTGTGAACCATACATTCTGATAGTTCATCTAGAATGTTCATAGCATACTTGTATCAGCCCCAAAGTGGAAACTGCATGAATGTCCATTAGTGATATGATGGTAGATAAACTATTCATGTAATGGGATATTATGCAGCAGTAATAAACACTCTATGCAACTATATGGGCGAATCTTTCAAAATAGTTTGAGCAGAAGAAACCCGATACAAAGGAATACTCTGTGATTACGTTTGTATAAAGTAGGAAAGCATGCGCTCTGACCTCTGGGGTTACAAGTCAGGATAAGTGGTTACCCTTCCAGAAGGGCAGGGGAATGACCAGAACAGAGGACAAGGGGGACAGTGAGATGCTGGTAATGTCTCTTGATCTGAGTGCTGGTTACATATATCTGCTCAGTCTGTGAATATTCACTGCGCATTTATAGAAATTAGATATAAACAATGTTTTTTTTTTTTTTTTTACTTTTTAAAAGAAGAGTTTATTTAGTTTTAAGAGAGAGAAAGAGAGAGAGGGAGACAGAGAACCCCAAGTAGGCTATGTGCAAGCACAGACTCACAGATCTCACAAACCATGAGATCATCACCTGAGCTGAAATCAAGAGCCAGATGCTTAACCAACTGAGACACCCAGGAGCCCCTAGAAGCAGTGCTTTAATTAATGGAAAAATTGGATTTAGTAGCCATTTCTCCATCACATCGAACTGAAAAAGACATGGAAGGAGTCACATAGGGCATTCACATTCATGGTCACATGAGTTGCAGTGGTCATTCCTTCAATATTCCGAAAGAATAGTGTCTTTAAGAAAATGATTGTTAACAAAGCACCTATTCTCAGCACATTTTAATCAAACTGGAATCTCTTATATGAAAATAATTTCTTTCTCAACAAATAGCCAAAGTATGGAAAGAGACCAAATGTCCATCGATGGATGAATGGTTAAAGATGTGGTATATATATACAATGGAGTGTTACTTGACAATCAAAAAGAATGAAATATTGCCGTTTGCAATTATATGGATGGAACTAGAGGGTATCATGCTAAGCGAAATTAACCAGTCACAGAAAGACAAATATCATATGATTTCACTCATATGAGGATTTTAAAATACAAAACAGATGAACATAAGAGAAGGGAGGCAAAAATAATATAAAAACAGGGAGGTGGACAAAACAGAAGAGACTCAAATATGGAGAACAGAGGGTTACTGGAGGGATTGTGGGAGGTGCAAGGGGCTAAATGGGTAAGGGGCATTAAGGAATCTACTCCTGAAATCATTGTTGCACTATATGCCACTAACTTGGATACAAATTTAAAAATTATCTATCTATCTATCTATCTATCTATCTATCTATCTATCTATCTATCTATCTATCTATCTATATTTTTCCAGGGCACCTGGGTGGCTCAGTCGATTGAGTGTCCTACTCTTGATTTTTGCTCAGGATTTCAGCTCAGGTCATGATCTCATGATTTTGTGAGTTCGAGCCTCACACGGGCTCTGTGCTGACAGTGTGGAGCCTTCTTGAGATTCTCCCTCTTTCTCTGCCCCTCCCTTGCTCACACTCTCTCTGTCTCTCTCAAAATAAATGAACTTTAAAAAATAAAAAATTAAGGTATTTTATTTCTGACTGAATAATTTCATTCCAGTTTCTTGTGTGGATATATTAAGTTCATTTTAAGTGTTTAAAGCTCTCTTCCATGTTGTCTATAGATAAACTATGAAGCTCCAAACTTATTGTTTACATTAGTGCTTTGCTTGGGAATAGTCTGATTTATTTCTTTAAACCTGTCAATGCTAGAAAAGCGTCAAGATGCAGGATGACCCCACTCATGACTATATGAAAAAAGTGACAGTTTCTTGCAAAAAGCTCAGAAGCATCAATCAAATCAAAGCTTATTTTCGCAATACATTTTTTGCCATGTATCTAGATGATTCTGTAGGTTTTTGTTTATTTTGTTTATTTTTTATTTAAAATTTTTTTTAAAAAATTATTTATTGATGAGAGACAGAGACAGAGCGTGAGCATTGGAGGGCAGAGAGAGAGGGAGACACAGAATCCGGAGGAGGTTCCAGGCTCTGAGCTGTCAGCACAGAGCCCGATGTGGGGCTCAACCTCACGAACTGCGAGATCATGACCTGAGTTGACATCAGATGCTTAACCAACTGAGCCACCCAGACAACCTTGTTTTTGTTTATCTTAACAAAGATAAATAAATGTAACATTTTTGGTTGTAAGGATTTCTCTGGAACAACAGAGATAGAATAGCATGCTGTAATGTACAAGCAGTTATTTTCAACTGCCTAAATATTTCACCAAATATCAGGATGGAACTACCAGATACTCTGAAATCTACAAGGACCTGGTTTAAACATAGTAGGACATCAGCTGGGTTTGTATTACTTGGGAAGAATTCTAATGAATTGAGTATTTGTGCAAGGGGAAGCTTACTGCTGTGCACATAGCTATTTGCAAGTGCACTTAGCTAGGCAGGATTAGGTGTTTTAGATTTTAAGATAACTAATATCTGTGCCTTTTTAGGGGCGAGTGGCTAAGCTGTGCTTCAGCAGGTTGAGCAGTACCAGAAAGCTTAGGTGGAATGGTCACAGGTTAATTTGGGTTTTGAGTGATTTCCATTTTAAGGGTGTTGGTGTGCTCTGTGCCTTCAGAAAGATGGCAGCTTGCTCTCCTGGAGGATGAATAAAATCCTACTGAAGAACTACTGTTGTCAAGGAGTCCAGATCAGTAAGGAAGAGGTAAAACTTTCACTGTGTGCAGGTGACATGATTCTAATGAATTCAGTAAAGTCACAGGACACAAAATCAATCTACAGAAATCTGGCATTTCTGTACACCAATAATGAAGCAGCAGAAAGAGAAATTAAGAAAACAATTCCGTTTACAGTTGCATCAAAAATAATAAGATACCTAGGAATAAACCTAACCAAAGAGATGAAAGACCTGTACTCTGAAAACTATAAAACACTGATAAAATAAACTGAAGGGGACACAGAGAAATGGAAAGACATCCCATGCTTAAATATCTATACTGCCTAAAGCAGTCTATACATTTAATGCAATCCCTATCAGAACCAACAGCATTTTTCATAGAACCAGAACAAAAATCCTAAAATGGAACCAGAAAAGACCCCAGATAGCCAAAGCAATCTTGAAAAAGCAAAGCAAAGCTGGAGGCATCACAATTTTGGACTACCTCAAAGCTATTGTAATCAAAATAGTATGGTGCTGGTTCAAAAATGGACACATAAATCAGTGGAACAGAATAGAAAACCCAGAAACGAACTCACATCTTTAGGGTCAATTAATCTTTGGCAAAGCAAGAAAGAATGTCCAAAGGGAGAAAGTCTCTTTAACAAATGGTGTTGGAAACACTGGACAGCAACATGCAAAAGAATGAAACTGGACTGCTTTCTTACAACAAACAAAAATAAATTCAAAATGGATTAACGACCTAAACGTAAGACCTGAAACCATAAAAATCCTAGAAAAGAGAGCACAAACAATAATTTCGCTGACATCCGCTGTAACAACATCTTTTTTGATATGTCTCCCGAGGCAAGGGAAACAAAAGGAAAAATAAACTGTTAGGACTACATCAAAATAAAAAGCTTCTGCACAGCAAAGGAAATAACAAAGCAGGCAGCCTACAGAATGGAAGAAGATATTTGCAAATTACCAATGTGATAAAGGGTTATTATCCAAAATATATGTAAAGAACTTCTAAAACTCAACACCCAAAAACAAATAGGTTAAAATTGGGCAGAAGACATGAACAGACACTTCTCCAAAAGAGACATAGAGATGGCCAACAGACACATGAAGAGATGCTCAACATTGCTTATCATCAGGAAAGTCCAAAGCAAAACTACAAGGAACTAACACCTCACACCTGTTAAAATGGCTAAAATCAAAAACACAAGAAACACCAGGTGTTGGCAAGGATGTAGAGAAAAAGGAACACTCGTGCACTGTTGTGGGAGTGCAAACTGGTACAGTCACTCTGGAAAACAGTGTGGAGTTTCTTCAAAAAGTTAAAAATAGAACTACTCCATAGTCTAGCAGTTGCACCACTGGGTATTTACCCTAAGAATATGAAAACAGTAATTCAAAGGGATACATAAACCCCTATGGTAATAGCAGCATTATTTACAGTAGTTACACTATAGTAGTTACATCAATAGATGAACAGAAAAAGAAGTTGTAGATATATAGACTAGATATAGACATACAGATATTATTCAGCCAGAAAAAACAATGAAATCCACTTGCCGTGACATGGATGGAGATAGATAATATAGCGCTAATTGAAATAGTCAGAGAAGGACAAATACCATATAATTTCACTCATATATGAATTAAAGGAAAAAAGCAAATGAGCAAAGGGGAAAAAAGAGAGGCAAACCAAGAAACAGACTCTTAACTATAGGGAACAAACTGATGGTTGCTAGAGGGAAAGGGTGGGGTGGGTGGGTTGAAATAGGTGATGGGGATTAAGCAGGGCACTTGTGATGGGCACAGGATGATTAAAATAAAATCTTTAAAAACAAAACAAAACAAAACAAAACACCCCACCATTGTCCCGGCCTTTACAGTTGAGTTGTAACCGTATTTGCCTCAGAACAAGAAGCTGACTCTCTTGTTATCAGCCTTTTAGTAATTTCTCTTATTTTGAGCCAGTTTTTAGATAAAAATATTTAGAAATTTACAGAACATTTCTGAGAAATAAGTGAAATATTTGAAGCAAAATATAGATTATAAGAATTAGCAATATACACTATTTGATATCCTCAAAAATGTGTTTTTTGGAGAAAATAGAAACTGAGAAGATTAAAAATAGAGTGTTTACTGTAATTTAATTATACAGAGACATATTTCCACGCGCTAAAAGAATCCAGCTTTTTTGCGAGGCAGATTCTGAAATTTGGGAGATGTTGAATATGCATAGAGGATGTTTCATCCAAATATCATTAGTGGCTTTAAAAAAAAGCAGTGACATAGTAGTTTGGGCTTAATTTTTTTAATCTTGGGTTTTCTTTTTAAGTCTTCAACAACACTGAAATTGAATGTAAGATTGTTCTTTTTAAGGACCTTGTAAGTAATGATTTTGTAAAATACATGCTTTTCACATGGTCATAAGTTTTTTATAACCTAAAATTTACCATTTTAATATTTTTTAAGCACACCATTCAGTGATATTAAGGACATTTACACTGTTATGCAGTTACCAGCACTTTCCATCTCCAGAACTTTTTTTATCACCCCAAACTGAAACTCTGTACCCATCAAACATTAGCTTCTCATACTTTCCTTGCCCAACACTGGAAGTTGCCATTCTCTTTTCTGTCTCTGTGTGTTTCACTATTCTAGGTACCTCATACACTCATAAAATATTTGTCCTTTTGTGTCAAGCTCATTTCACTTAGCATAAGGTCGTCAGGGTTTACCCATGTTGTAGTGTCTATCAGACCCTCTTTCCTTTTTAAGGCTGAATAATATTTCTTTATATATATTCCAAATTTGGTTTATTCATTTTTCTGTCAGTGAGTATGTGAGTTATTTCTGCCTTTTAGCTATTGTGAATAACACTGCCATGAACATTGGTATGCAAATATCTATTCAAGTCCCTCCTTTCAATTCTCTTGGGCATATATCCAGAAATAAAATGTCTGGATCATGTTTAATCTTATGTTTAGTTTTTTGAGGATGCTTTTTTTTAATGCCCAGATATCCTTATCCATACAAAGATATTATAAAGTGTCTGCTATGAAAATGGGGCAGTTAATAAAACTTCATAATCTGATAATTTCTGATGTATTTTGATTTTTGTTCACACAAATAACTGGTAGCTAGAATCCTAGGCTAGTAAAATATTTTATCAGCATGTATTTATGTACTATATATACTAAAAATGGTCAGTACCTTTCCCAAGAGTTATGCAGCTAATTGGTAGGGAGAGTCTGGTCTAGAATCTAGTTCCTCTTTTAGTACATTTTTCCACTTTGCCATGTCTCTTCTTTAAAAATATGTTTCATGCTACAATTTAGCAATGACTTATTTTCTTTCTTTAAATTTATTTTAAATGTGTATTCATTTTTTGAGAGACAGAGACAGAGCGCGAGCGAGGAAGGCACAGAATCCGAAGCAGGCTCTAGGTTCTGAGCCAACACAGAGCCTAATGCAGGGTTTGAACTCGCAAACTGCGAGATCATGACCTGAGCTGAAGTTGGATGCTTAGCCGACTGAGCCACCTAGGTGTCCGAGTAAGCTTATTTTATTTGGCATTTGGAGCATATTGTTGTAAATATAAAAATAAGTATAAAATAATGTTTAGTTTTCTGAGCTGCTTCACAAAAGCCTATATAAGCCACAGTATACCTGGATTATACTAATGTAAGTGTTATTTCATGATACCCAATTATTATTTACTGTATTGTGTCCTTGGGGGAGAGTATTTCCCCAATTCTATCCAGGGAATGTCAGGAGAAAAAAATGTAACAGGTGATTTTCATAAGCTCCAGTCACTGTTAATTTATATTTCTGTTTCAGAAGAAGCACCCTTGTACATAACCTTTGCCTCCGTGTAAATGATGACAAAGAAAAAATTTCTTTCTCTGTCACTTTATCTGTTTCTTTGAGTACTTGCAGTGTGCCAGGCTGTAGGGAAGGCACTTGTGGGTGGAATAGCTGGGTCCTCTGCCCTGGAGGAGCCCCCCTGGAAGCAGGGGTAGAGAATCATGGGGCACAGACGGAGCTATGCAGGGAAGATGGTTGAGAAAGGCTTCCCATAAAAGTGACATTTCAGCTGACCCCCGAAAGGTGAGACAGAGCTAGCAGGAGGCAGTGGTCATTCTCAGGTCCTGAATTGGGTAGAATTAAGAGTAACTCCTGTCGGTGGAGGACCCTGGGTCAGCCCTGCCCATCCATCTGCACAGACCAGCTCGAGTCCCCACCGGCCAGCCTGCTGCTTGGGTAGTTAGCTGGGTGCTCTCTCCACTGGATTTGCTTGCTATACTTTTGGATCAGAAATGTATTAAAAAATAACATTTTCCTTCAGAGTTGGCTGGGGCACCTGGGTGGCTCAGTCCGTTAAGCATCTGACTTTGGCTCACGTCATGATCTCATGGTTTATGGGTTCGAACTCTGAATCAGGCTCTGTGCTGACAGCTCAGAACCTGGAGCCTGCTTTGGATTCTGTGTCTCCCTCTCTGCTCCTCCCCTGCTCATGCTCTCTCACTCTCATCTCAAAAATAAAAATAAACATAAAAAAGTTAAAAAAAAAAACCCAACAGCCAAAAAACCCAAGGTCGGCAGAACATTATAGCATATATCCCCAATTTAATTTTCTTTTTCTTTACCTAATTATGATTGACTTACCTTGTGGGCAGCAGTGTTCTATAAAACATATTAAACACAGCCCATCTGCAGTTACCTCCTTTTGGAAGGACTTTCCCAACCAAGTCTTTATATCTCCCAGCCAAACAGATATACATGCATTCTTCAGTGATGCCATTAGCCAGCCAGTTCCCTCTTTAAACCTTTTCAAATGTCCATTTGTCAGATTGCATTTTACTCTCCATGTTTAGTGAGAATGTTTTGCTTGACCTTTGCATAAAAGTCTCAGGCAAACTCTTGTTCTCATGCCAGCATAGAAAACAGCCTGATTTTGTTTTTCTCAGGAAAATGTCTCCCCTGCTTTGGTGTGCAAACCTTACAGCTGGGCTTTAACTCTGTCAGGCCCGTGGCCGGGGCTCATCTGTGTCCCGCCGCGTCCTTGGCAAAGTGGTCAGTGCGGTTGGAAGCTGTAGGGGAGGACAGGTTTTCTTCGACCTTCCTCGGGCTGGGTCTGCAAACCAACCTGACAGCTTAACGGGAGAAAGGCACACAGATTTATCTACACTAGGTTTTTTTTTTGTGACATGGGAGATTTCATAAGGAAACGAAGACCTGAAAAAAACAGTTAAATCTGAGTATGCTCGGTTTGATGACGGGTGGGCATCATGGAAGAGTGTGACAGGTCAGAGAGTATGTAAGTGTAAAAGGATGCTCCTTTCTTCTGGGTGTAGGGAGGACGCCTCGCACATGAGAGTTTTATGACTTGTTTCAGGGCACAGAGGCAGGGGAAGGTCAGAGTGATCTTGCTTCTGCTGCTTTCTCACACTCCTTTGGCTAAAAGTATTCAGCATGCCTGGGTGCCATGCTTTAGGGATAGCGTGTCCTGAACCCTGTCAGAGGTCAGTGCCATCAGCCTGTGCTGACTGTGGATGGTGATTTTCTGTTAGGGGTGAGAGAAGGGATTACAGGAGGAGACACCCCCGAGGGGCCCACTTTGGTGGGTACTGTCAGAGGCTTGCTAAGCTTTCCCTATTCATGTTTAATTCCTCACAGCCTGTGAGAGATGGGAGTCACCACTGTGCTAGAGAGGGGAGTAGTGAGACCCTAGGATGTCAAGTAACTTCCCAGGTCACCCAGCTGGTCCCCTCACGTGGTGGAGCTGGGATTCTGAGCAAGCTCTGGCTGGCTTGGAGAATGTTCCCGCTGTTCTCCAGAGCCCTTCCCTCAGCGCTCTTCCATCCTGTCACAGGGTTGCAGAGACAGTCCCTTCAGTGAGGTGAAGAGAAACAAATGCCCTGATGTGACCCATTGTGGCTAGTAGAATTGCTTTGTAGATTCACTTGTTGAAAAAAGTTGATTCCTTTGAAAATTCTTGAGATCAAGTAGTGTTCTACATTTTAAATCTTTTTTTTTTTAAAATGTCTTTTGTTTCATCATGTATTTCTTTATAGTGCCATATACACCTGTTTATGCTTAGGAAGCCATTTTTGTAGATTTTAGTTACTGGAGGCTAGTGAGATAAAGTTATAGATTAATCCGGTAAAGCATATTTCAAGGGGATCAAATATTTTATTTGCAGTTAGTTATAGAAGGATAAGATTACCTAATAGACGTTGCATTAGAAAGTAGATTGTGTGAGGGCAGCAGACTTGTCTGTCTGTCTTGCTAGTTTGCCCACGGGCCCTGTGCACACGTCCTTGCACAGAGTAGGTGCTCATGTGAATTCATGAACGAACACACTTTGGTGAGAACCCATTCTGTCGATTCCCCTCCTCCCTTATTCGTGCTGCCTTCGCTTACTCCTCTTCCCACTCCTCCTTAGCACAGCAGTTTCCCAGCCTTCTTTATTGAGTCCTCTGCTCACATTTCTCTATCAGTGCTTCCTGGGTAGTGTCATCACTTCTAGGAGGTAATCGTGTCTGGAGAATGTGTTGAAAAACCAAAATAAAGACGTTGTTCCGGGGACCAAGAGGCCAAATATTAGAACCACTTTTCCTGCTAATAAAGGTGTGACTTAGAGCAAGTGGTCTAATCCTTTGATGCTTCCTTTTCCTTTATGCTGTAAGGGTGTTGGTCTTGATTCAGAGTTGAAAATTCAAATACCTAAAGGGGCTCATGGAAGGACTTCCTGCTAAATTTTAATGACAAGTTGGAGTTATAAACGAATTTCACCATAGATAAATAGTTGTATTATTTTAGCCTAGTAGTTCTTAAGCTTGGCTACAGTTTAGAATGACCTGGGAAGTGTTTTTAAGAGACACTTTTGCCAGATCCTGCTCTCAGAGATCTGGTTTACTTAAAAAACAAAACAAACAAGAAAAAAGCTTCTCAGGTGCTTCTAACATGCAGCTTTGTTTGGAATGATTAATTGGACTCTTAACTAATTAGGGTGTTCTCCGCACTGACTTTTGGAAACAAGCAAATGATCAAGGTTATACTCAGCTTGCAGACAAATAAGCATTTTCCCTTGTTTCACATCAATCTTGACTGGAGGTTACAGTTGTGAATGACCACGGGGAGACAATATTGGATTACAGATCCTCAGCAAAGCATGAAAATTATGTTCATTACATCAAGTAGCGCCTGCTGCATTGTCATTGTCATACATTTTGTCTGTTTTCACTTACCCAGAACTTTTACTTTTCTCCAATACATCTGTGGTCATATTCAGTGGTTTCTACTACATTCTCTGAATGCATGGCAGTCACAGCTTTCTGGGATTCGGACTTAGTACTTGTATATTTGAGCTTTTCTTTTAGGCCAGTCTTTGTTAAGATACGTCCTCTAGGAAAGCATATTAACTAAATCAGAGACTCACTACCCTAATCAAGGCCAGAAAGACTTCTCATACATTTTAGTATTGTTTTCTGTAATATGTGTAGAAAAAAAATCTTTTGCCTTTAAGTGAAAAAATACTTAATTCTTGGGCATTTTGTGTATTTAAAGTTTGATTTGCATTTGCATCTATGAATTAGGATATTTTTTAAGTGAAAAGTTACCAGATTTCTAATGGTTTGTTTTTATGCTTGAGTTTAGGTGATTTTTAAAAATTTATTTCAAATTTGAGAAAGATGTTTTAGGTGGTTTATTTTCTCATAATTTTTATAATCCATGAAATAAAAAGATTAATTCTTGTTGTGATATGTTCTGCCCACTGTTCTATCTGGAAAGATTTTTATTTATTCCCTAAGGGATTTATTCACTATATTGGATCCACTAGGTATGATTGCTCAAATGAACACATTCTTCACAAAAATATTTGACAGCACAGGTTTTATTATTTTTTACGGAGAAGATTTTCATCTCTCCAGTCAGTTGTATTCTGATATTTTTGGAAGAATAAATTTTGTACTAATGAAAGAGAGATCACTGAGCTTATCCCTTCTTTTTGTGTTTTTTCTTTTTCTTCTCTTCTGACAGTTTTTGCTTTCACAACCAAAGTTTTGGGCCATTCAGACGTCAGCCTTGGTCCTCCGGACGAAACTTGAGAGAGGAAGCATACGCCGAGTGGAACGGGCAATGAAGCAGACACAGGTGAGAATGCGACAATTCTTGTGACTTTTCCAACTCTCTGTTGTTATTAAAAAGCATACGTCTGTGTTATGAATACAAAAGAATGAGATAGCTTTCATTTTGTTATTATTTAGAGTGTAGGTTCTAGAATTCATTTGTCTCCAAAGCCCAGCTGTGTCACTTAGTGGCTCTGTGACTGCAATATTTAACCTCTCGAAGGGACAACTGTCCCTCTCCTTACAACACTGCTGACACCAGATGTGTGGGTCTTCCACCCCCGGCATTTCTCCACTTCCCTGTGGAGCTCAGACCCATACCACTGCCCTCTACTGTAGATGCTAGTCTCAAGTCTGGTACTTCTGACTGATTGGCTATAAATTGGGGGTTCTGACTCCTTCTTGCGGTCCGATAATTTGCCAGAATGGCTCATAGAACTCAGGGAAGCTTTATTTACTATTAGTGGTTTACTATAAAGGATACTCGAAAGGATACAGATGAATAGCCAGGTGCAGAGGTACCTGCACGGTCTGGAAGCATCCTGAGCACAGGAGCTTCTTTCCTTGTGGAATTTGGGGCACATCAACCTCCCAGCATATGGTAGGTGCACCAACCTGAAAGTTCCCTAAATCTGTTTGTTTTAGGGTTTTTACAGAGCTTCCATTATGTAGGCACGATTGATTACATCATTGGTCCTTGGTGAATAACTCAGTCCCCAGCCCTGCTCCCCTCCCTAGAGGTTGGAAGTGTGGCTCGAAGTTCTAGCCCAATAATCGCATGGTTGGTTGCTGTGTGAGCTAGCTCCCATACTCTGGGGGTCAACCTCAGTATCCTGGGCTGATGGGTGGTGCGATAGGCTTTGAGTAACAACAGATGCTACCATCCAGCGAGTTATGAGTTTCAGAAGCTCCATGCCAGTATCCGGGGATGAAGACTAAATACATACTTCTTCTTATATCACATCATACCTCTAAGCTTCATTTTCATCATCTGCAAAAGTGGGTAATACTACTTACAGCAGAGGTTTATGAGTATTAAAGAGGCAATATAGGGCTGCCTGGGTGGCTCAGTTGGTTGGGCGTCTGACTTTGGCTCAGGTCATGATCTCACGGTTCATGGATTCGAGCCCCGCGTTGGGCTCTGTGCTTACAGCTCAGAGCCTGGAGCCTGCTTCGGATTCTGTGTCTCCCTGTCTCTCTGTACCTCCCCTGCTCACACGCTCTCCCTCTTTCTCTCTCTCTCTCTCTCAGAAATAAATAAAAAACATTAAAAAAAAAAAGGCAATATAAGAGTTAATAAGATGTGGTTCCACAGATTCAGATTGTGTAGGGAGGTAAAATTCATTCTGATGCAAAAATAATAAAAATTAATCTGCATTCAGGCATCATCTCCATTTAATACTACTGTTTATTCTCATCCAGTGACTAAATAGTGTCTCTTTCATAGATTGTGTGATAAACTAATAACCGTGATGCAAATTTATTGCTAAGAAAAAAATGTTGCAAAAGATGTAGGATTTCATGAAGTCAGTGAAAGTGATATTTTCAAAAATTTATTTTTGGGGACACCTGGGTAGCTCGGTCGGTTAAGCATCTGGCTTTGTCTCAGGTCATAATCTTCCCATTTGCGAGTTCATGCCCTGTGTCAGGATCTCCCCCTGTCAGCACAGGATCCTCAGTCCCCTTCTCTCTCTGCCCCTTCCCCCTCCGCCCCCCGTCAAAAATAAATAAACATTTGAAAAATAAAAATAAATTTAAAAAATTTTTTGAAACAATTTAGTTGTAAAAACAATGTGAAAAACTCCTATCCACATTTCATTATGAGACCCTGGTCAAGTTTTATCAATAGTCCTAACAATGTCCTTTGTAACGAAAGGGTCCAAGTACAGCATTGAGCTGCCTCATCCTTTTGGTTTCCTTTTTCTGGAACAGTTCCTCAGTCCTTTCCTGACCTTTATGGGTTTGATATTTTTGAAGGTCACCCGTCACTTATTTTGGAGATTGTCCTTCAATTTGGGTTTCTCCAACATTTCCTCATGATTAGATTCAGGTTACACAGTCTCTACAGTGATGTTATGGAAGTATTGTGCTTCTCACTGCATCCCACCCAGGTGCCACATGATGTGAGTTGTCATTAGTGATGCTCTTTGATCATTTGAGTAAAGGTCACATTTGTGGAATTTCTCTCAGTGTAAAGTTACTCTTTTACCTTGTAGGTAATAAACACTTGGGGGGAGTTACTTTGAGATTATCATGTTTGTCATCCAATTTTCACCCACTTGTTTTAGTATTTATTGATGTTTCCTGAGAGAGGAAGTTATGATGATTGCCAAGTGGTAATTTTCTTTTTCCATAATTACTAAATAGTGTCTTAGTTGGTATCCACTGTAGACAAGAGCTTTCTCTTCTTTTTTTTATTCCTCCACTGATTTATGTATTAGAGTGTAGATTCACGGATTTCTGTTTTATTCAACTGGATATAATCTTATGCTGGCTTTATTTTTTTATTTACTTTACTCTTAATTTTTTATTTTGATAGAATTTTAGCTCATGTGAATAAGATAAAGTTCAGTATAGAGCATCTTATTTGTTACTGTAGTAAAAGGAGAAGTGGACTCTCTGTGTTTAAGAATGCTAATTGTATCAAATTATCCACTCTTCTCTTCTTTTAGTAATAGAACCTGAATTTTACCCAGACATATGACTTCCCATCCTCCTTTGCAGGTAGGAGGGACCAATAGACTTAATTCTGAATAACAGAATGTGTGGGTAGAAGTGATGTGTACTACTTCTTGATCATGTCGAGAAAAGACAGAGGAATTAGCATATTCCTCTGGCATTTAGTCCTTTCCTTTTGCCAAGGAGCTCAGAGAACTGGGCCTGCTACCATAGATCAGAGGTGCCATGTGTTGAGAATAGCAGAGCCATTTTACCAGCCCTGGATCACTAATTACTGGACTTCTAAATGAGAAAGAAAATTATGTCTTGCTTAAGTAAGTATATTTTAAAAATCGCTTTTTATAGGAGTTTAACCCGTACTGACTAAGCTGAGAGCACTTTATTGATGTTCCTGGAGGTAAAAGATTATTCTGTAGGTTCTGTATCTTTCTTAGCTTTGTCTCCTGAGAGTCTAGGGCAGTGGCACCTCCGTAGCAAACGAGCACACCTTGTATCCAGATCTTGATTTCTAAATACCCTTCTTTAATAACAGGGACAAGTGCTCCTTGAATAGATAGCTGATTATAGGATTGGGGCAGTGGAGGCAGGGAACATACAAGAACATTTTGTGTCGTGCAAGAAAGTAAGGTTTTTTTTTTTTTTAAGTTTATTTATTTATTTTTGAGAGAGAGACAGAGACAGAGAGAGAGTCCTAAGCAGACTCCACACTATTAGTGCAGAGCCTGATGTGGGGCTCGAATTCTTGAACTGTGAGATCATGACCTGAGCCAAAATCACAAGTTGGACACTTAAACCAACTGAGCCATCAGGGTTCCTTGAAACTAAGGTAGTGTTAAAAAAAAAAAAAAAGGAGAGCAAGAGTTTGGGTCACGTCAGAAGGACCCAGGAGCTTCTCTGAAAGAGAACCCAATGGCCAAAGCTAGAACAGTTTGAGCAACAAAATAACACAGTATTTGATTATAATCAAAGTTTTAAAATAAATACATGAGTCCATACTGCTATAAGTGAATGAGTGACTGAATAAATGGAAGAAGAGACAGATCTTTCATAGAGAAGAATTTGAAATAGTTTTTGTAGGTACACCCCCTCTTAGGAGGTAGAGTTTGATATCTGTCCCTCTTAAGAGTGTGAGCTGGACTTAGTCATTTTCACAACTAGAGTATGGAAACAGAACACTAGTGGCTTACCATGGAGAAACCTGGCTACCCCTACTTTAATCAGGTGGTCACGGTTAGCATCACCAGAGAGAAGTCTGTTGATACCCTCTGGTCATCAGATATGGTGAGAAGAGCACTTCACCCCTTTGGGATTCTTCCACCAAACTGGTAATGTCAGTTTAATTACAAGACAGCATCAGAAAAATCCCATTTTGAGAGACATCCTATGAAGTACCTGACTAGTTCTCTTAAAAGTGTCAAGGTCATGGACAACATGGTCTGAGAAACCATCACACCAGAGACACTAAGGCAACTCTGTGGTATCCTAGATTGGAT
The DNA here is from genome assembly GCF_008692635.1 of Crocuta crocuta. Classification (NCBI taxonomy): domain Eukaryota; kingdom Metazoa; phylum Chordata; class Mammalia; order Carnivora; family Hyaenidae; genus Crocuta; species Crocuta crocuta. The sequence goes on from NW_027531626.1 coordinate 916,985, forward strand.
CTTGGAACAGAAAAGGGACCTTAATGAACATTAATGGGAAAACTGGTTAAATACGAATAAAGTCTATAGTTAATAGTAATAGATTAATGTTAATTTCTTAATTTTGAGAAATATATTTAGGTAATTTGGGTGAACCAGGGGAAATTGGGTGAAGAGTGTATAGGAACTGTCTATAGTATCTTTCCAGATTTTCTGTAAATCTGAAACTATTTCCAAATAAAAAGTTTATCTTAAAAGAAAAACAGACACACTTGTATTTCAGTTAGAAGTTACCTTGGTTTAAAAATGTGTATGCCTGGGGGCACCTGGCCGGCTCAGTCAGTAGAGCATGCAACTCTTTCTTGGGGTTCTGAGTTTGAGCTCCATACTGGGCATAGAGATTACTTAAAAATAAAATCTTAAAAAAAAAAATAGAATGCATATGCTTCTAAGTACCAGGTTAGCCCTGCCGCTTGTTTGGTTTCCAGTTGTATGCTTAGCTCCTGCCCAGCATCTCAATGATGAAGGTGGGGGTCAGTGCATGTCCTACGTCCAGATGTTTCTTATTTTAGTGAGGCTTGAGTTAGATTTTTAACTGAGAACACGGGAAGGAAGTATATAATGAGATCTAAATCCTGGATAAAGAATGTTCAGGTTTACTAAATAATCATAAGCATTACTTGCTACAGTCCCTAAGGCTGGGGTAAGAAGGAGGGAGAGGTGACTTAGGGAGAGCGCATTTTGTGTGTGCAGAGGACAGGGTGCTTCAGCCTGGGTCATGCTGGAGAGCAGGGGCCGATAATGTTGGAGGGCTCATTGTTCCAGTTCTAGTGTCAAGTCTCATAGAAGCTGAAAGAACGTGGATTTTCTCCTCTGAGTAGAAGGAATTATGGGTAACATGACAAAAGTCACAGTTCCTATTTTTTTAAACAATGTTTTATTTATTTTTTTATATTTTATTTTTGAGAGAGAGAGCGAGCGAGTAAGCATGCGTGCGAGTCGGGAACGGGCAGCGGGAGAGTGAGACAGATTCTGAAGCAGGCTGCACAGAGCCCAGCGCAGGGCTTGAATGCTCAAACTTATGAGCTGTGAGATCATGACCTGCGCCAAAGTCGGATGCTTACCCAATTGAGCCACCAAGTTGCCCCAAAGGTCACAGTTTCAAACAGATTCTTAGTAGTATAGCAGCATTTATTTGTTGGTGAAAATAGAAGCAGAGACCTTGATTGGGGGTTACTTAAAGAAGACTGCTTACTGGAATTCAGTATGGGTAGAAATACAAATTAAAAAGTTTTTTTCAATGTTTATTTTTTTGAGAGAGAGAGAGGGAGAGAGGGAGGTTGGGGCAGAGAGAAGGGAGACACAGAATCCAAAGCAGGCTCCACACTCTGAGCTGTCAGCACAGAGCCCAGGCTTGAATTCATGAACTGGAAGATCATGACCTGAGGCAGAAGTCAGCTGCTTAACTGATTGAGCCACCCAGGTGCCCCTAGAAATACAGATTTAAGAGATGATTTCCTTACTTGTTCTAAGATAGATAAATCATTTAACTTGAAATTATAATTAAAGTGAAAGATAGTAACACTCATAAAACTTTTCTCATCTGGCTGCTTAAACTCTTAAGGAAAAAATGTTTAGAATAAGAGTATTTTTCAAAGAGAGAAATCGGGAAACTGAACAATGTGAGCACTTTAAAAACAGTCTTTAAGAGTTTTTAAAATATATTTTTTTAGAAATAGCTCATCTGTGTTGAAAATCTTCTAGTCGCCAGGAAAAAGCAGATGTTTATCTGGATTAAGTGAAGTTTTGGTTCAAAAAATCCATGAAAACAAAAAACAAACAAAAAATCCATGAAAGCAAATACCATGTCCCATTCCAGAACTGCTCTGTGCCAGCATAATTGGTAAACCAGGAAGAGGGTTAGCAAGGTACTATAAATATCAGTGCTGCTAGTTTCCTGGGTAGCAAACATTTATTGAATTCTCAGCATGTACCAGGTACTGTATTGCACCCTGGGTTTACCAAGGTAATTAATACATAATCTTTAATTTTCGGGAGCTTAAATTCTAAAGGCCAGATTATGTGTTTTGGAATTATTTTCCACTTCCTCTTTTTCAGTCCCCTCCCCTTCTCTGCAAGATACTATGCAGTTACCATGTCCGTTACTTTTTTTTAATGTTTTATTTATTTCTGAGAGAGAGAGAGAGAGCGTGAGCAGGGGAGGGTCAGAGAGAGAGGGAGACACAGAATCTGAAACAGGCTCCAGGCTCTGAGTTGGGGGTCATCACAGAGCCCGACGCGGGGCTCGAACCCACGAACCGTGAGATCATGACCTGAGCCGAAGTTGGATGCCTAACCGAGTGAGCCACCCAGGCGCCCCCGTTAATTTTCATCCTGCATACAGTGTGGGTTTATTGAGGGCCTAGTGTGTGCTTTATAGTATCACATATTCTTTTTATCATTTTACTTCTTTTCGTTCACCGAGTATCATCTTACTTCGGGTCCCTTTATATTATTGTCACAGGTTGTTTTCTTCAAAACAGGTGAGACAGGGATCAGGGGAAGACTCTAGTTATGTGGGGAGACCTGAATAGCCAGAACCACTGTCTCATCATCAGGAGCAAAACTGGTAAAAATAAGTCTCAGGGTTCAATGCCACCGGAAGAGAAATAGGAGGAAGTGCGATTGGGCTGAGGAAGAAGTCATGTTAAGGTGCAGGCCAGACACAACCCAGGCCATTTCCCATGTTAAGTCTCCCCCTCACCCCTTCCCTTCCCTTCCCTGTCATTGGATATAGGCTGCCCTGGAAGGGAGGAGCCCTCAGGCCAGGTGCTCTCCATGGCTGTGGGAGACTTTGAGATGGCTGATGTCCGGGGGCCGTGTGCAGACCCCACTCCCTGAAACCAGGCCAGATATAAAGCAAAGAAGGAAGGTGAAGATGTGGTTTCATGATTAGCACCGTAAATAGTTCATGCTGAATTGCCCCCATTGTATTGAATTTTCTTTATTAAAAGCTCATTTCACACTAAAACAACAAAGTGTTGAAATAACCAGTGTTAAAATGATCAAATATGTATATTTCATTAAAATATGTGTATACGTTTTTGTTCAGGGAGACTACATAATACTTATTTTATTTTGGGGAATAGTTTAAATGTTTTTTTCCTTTGCCAAAGTTTGGCCTTCTTAATACAAATAATACTAGATTACATTTATTTATTAATGAAAGACGTATTGACTTAGAAATGATTGTCTTTGCATTCATGTTTTACATTAACTTTGGCATGTCATTTCCCCCTAATGATTATTTATTTTTGAGAAAGAGAGAGACAGAGCGTGAGCAGGGGAGGGGCACTGAGAGAGGAGACACAGAATCCGAAGCAGGCTCCAGGCTCCGAGCTGTCAGTACAGAGCCTGATATGGGGCTCAGATTCATAAACTGCTAGATCATGACCTGAGCCAAAGTCAGACCCTTAATCAACTGAGCCACCCAGGAGCCACTATTCAGCTCTCTTTTGGAGCGGCAATTAAACTAAAAAAGTATAGAGGGAAATTCATCTCTAAGTGTAGAACACATCTTTTTAATTTGAAACCCACATTATTCTTTGAATTGTGCACATTATATTTTTGGATATTGGATAACACAGGATGTGTTTGGGGAAGATAGGTTTAAAGAAGAAGCCAAGTCACTGCACTCTCACATTTTGTCCTCTCTTGGCTTCATATATGTGGCATCTCTCCATCTTGCCATCCAACTTCTGCATTCTGATGAGAGTTGTATACTTCTCTGCCTAAAGAACAGGATGAGGGAGTTGTTATTTCTGCCTTCACAGAGTGGTACGTCAGAGAAAAATCACTTCATGTCCCAGTCCAGAAACTTTGGAAATTAGCCAGATCATGTGACAAGATGAAAGCAGAATTTGTCTAATTTTCTGTCACTTGTTGAACCATTTACTTCATAATCTGAACTTTTGCCAATCCTCTGATTCAAAATTTGATATTACCGTGTTTGTTGAAGTTGCTGCATCCCTGAAGAATAAGAGGAAATTGATTTAAAAAATACTGTATATATAAGACAATGTTTAGAAAAAATTGTTTTAGTTTCTGTAAAAATCTGTTTGCTCCCTCAGCTGTAATAAAATGATGAAATGGTAAGCTAACTGTTAAAGCTGAAAGAAAAACAAGCCAAAAGGAGCTGTTTAGGGAAAAGCTTAGTCTTGTCGTATTACAGGCTGAGGAAGTGCAGGTGGTATGAGGTCAGGTGACTCGCCCCAGTGGCTTGGCTAGTTAGTGAGAGTCTCGGCTGGAACTTACGCGGTGACGAACAGCTCCGTTGAGGTGATGGCGTCCTGAAGGTGGCACATTTGGGAGGGGTTTCTCAGTGAGACACACCACACTTCAAAAGAGAATATTGCATCACACCAACAGGTAAATAAACCAATGTTATAGGATCTACAGAGGAAGAAGACACTCCAAATTTTTGAGGACAATCCATTAAAAACACCCCAACTCATGGAAATTATTCTAAGCTGGATTTCTTTAACAATTGGATGTTTGGGGCTATGATGATGGTGGTAATGAAGAAGAACATGATATTTATGGAAACATAGTTTTTAGTGGACATGATTCAGAAGCAGTGAATTAAAGTGAAATTATATTCTCTAGTGTTTATTTATACCCTGCTTTTGAATATTTCATGTTCATTTAAAATAATCTTGCTAATTAATTTTGATTGCTCAGTTATCTCTTAACCCTGTTGATTTAAATGGGGATGGTCTGCCCCTGTTCATCTGAAAATGATTGCCTAACAGGGATCTTTTCCTTCACTTTTGATTTTCTGGGAGGACATTGCCTTGGATTGGAAATTGTATAGCAGTTTTCTGTCCCTGGAGTCTGTACTGTGTTTGACTTTCTTTACTGTGGAGTTAATTGAAATTCAACAATTTTTAAATGAGTTTTAGTTTTTTGAAACACTTCTTCTTAATGCCGTAGTTTGCATACATGCTTTGAGGGAATAGAGTTTATGTATCATGTTTGATTCTGGAGGGAGGAGGGCCCAGAACAGGACGATTGGTACTATGATGGAGATTATTGCTCCTGTGTAGGCTAAAACACTTCTCTTTTAAAAGCTGATAGTCGTTCTTTACATGACTGTGTAATTTCTAGTAATAAATAAAGGCATGTCATAACAAAAGCCTTAATTGGGGAGACACTGGTCATAGTCTTCTAACATCAGGATTTATACAGTGAGCCTCATACTTGTTTTTGAATAATTTCATAAAGAAATCCTAGTTTTTATATTGATGGAGGACCTCACTGCTGGCATTATATGTAATACCTGGACCAAGTCCATGGTCAGTAGTGGCAAACTATGTTTTGTTTTTTTAAACTATGTCACTTTTTTAATTGCTTTTTATTATAGAAATAATACCTGCTAATTATAAAAAGTTTAAGCAATACAGAAATAGAAAGTAAAAAGTATTTCTCTCCCTTACTTGCCTTCCAATCTCAACAATTTGTAACCTAGACTTCTTTCTCTGTGTTAGCGTAAGTATTGTTTAAAAAAATTTTTTTAACATTTATTCATTTTTCAGAGACAGAGACAGAGTGCAAATAGATGAGGGGGTTCTAGAGAGAGAAAGAGACACAGAATCTGAAGCAGGCTCCAGGCTCCAAGCTGTCAACACAGGGCCTGATATGGGGCTTGAACTTATGAACCGCGAGATCATGACCTGAGCTGGAGTCAGACACTCAACCGACTGAGCCTACCAGGCACCCCTAAACATATGTGTTCTTAAACATCAGTGGGCTCATGCAGTCTTTATTACTTTATAGCTTTTTGCCTCTTAATGTAACAGCCTGATCAGCTCTGCATGCCAGCACCTGTGAATCTAGTTCATTCTTTCCAGTAGTTGTATGTCACTCTGCTAAAGGGAGGTGCTGTAAGTCCCTGAGCCTGTCCTTTAATTTTGAAGGTGCCCTTTAATTAATATTTTGATTTTTAAACTGCATATTAGAAGCTTTGGTACTGCACATGGTAAGAAAATTTTAATGTACTTAGAAGGATCGCAAATGAAAGATACAAATTTTCCTCAAATTCCCAGTCCATTTCTCAGCAGTTCCTTTTTTTGTTGTTATTCTAGTGGTTTCCATCATAACTTTAAATATTTATACTTGTATTATACTTCTTTAAACGCTTATATTCTGTTTCTAGATTTATCAACTTTAGACAGACTCTCTTGCCTTCACACTATGCATTGTGGATGAATCAGTGCATCTCTCATCCCCTCTTCCCTTTCTATGCTTTTTTTGGTTAATTATTAGGGATTGTTACTCTGCATTTTATTCTGTAATTTATATCATCTGTGTTTCATCTATATGTTGATTTTTAAAATTTTAAATCAGTTTTACATTACAGTTATGATTATATGTTAATTACGCAATTAAAACCTACGATTGTACCTATGGAGGAGAAATCAAATGCTTTCTTTCTAAACTTTTGCTACTTGACAAAGGCTGGCATGACACTTGGGGTCCAGGGAATTCTCCAGTTGTTCCTTTTTTGCCTTTTTAATTGTTTTTTAAATTGAAAAACAAATTTTTTTTAAAAAAATTTCTGATAGAGGGAGAGAGACAGCCTGAGCAGGGGAGGGTCAGAGAGAGAGAGATACAGAATCTGAAACAGGCTCCAGGCTGAGTTGTAAGCACAGAGCCCTACATGGAGCACGAACCCACGAACTGTGAGATCATGACCTGAGCTGAAGTCGGACGCTTAACCGACTGAGCCACCCAGGCACCCCACTTTTTTTTTCCCCTTGTTTAAACTTATTGTAGGTCATAGTCAGCTACCACTGTTTCTTTTTATTTCAATTGGTTCCCTCCTTGTTTTCCTTATTGTCTTTTCGAATTACCTTTTGTGTAACTTTTCACATGAAGGAAGTGGGTGGTAAAATTTGAGTCTTCGTGAATGTATTTTTCCATCATAATTTATTAGTTGAGTTGGGTATAGAATTCTAGTTTCAAAATCATCTTTTTGTAGGACTTTAAATGAGGTCATTTCTTAATATCTTCTGACATCCTAGTTTGTTGATAAATATGGCAGTTTGACTCTTGTTCCATCTTAAGTGATACTTTTTTTCTTTTTGAACATTTTTAAAATTTTCCCTTCATATTCAGAATTCTGGATAGGTCTTAATGTGAGCATGGGTTCTGGTGTCATACTACCTGCTTCTCTGTGCCTCAGTTTCTTCCTGTGTATAATGACATAAACGTACTTATTAGAGGATTATATGAGTTAATATTTAGATCAGTGTCTCTCACGCAGAAAGTGACTTACCTATTGTTATTTCTCCTTTTGGAGTGCTTATGGCATTCTTTTAATTTTTTTTTTTTTTTTTAATTTCTGAGAGAGAGAGAGACAGCGTGCGCAGGGGAGGGTCAGAGAGAGAGGGAGACACAGAATCTGAAACACTCTCCAGGCTCCGAGCTAGTCAACACAGAGCCTGACGTGGGGCTTGAACCCACAAAATGTGAGATCATGACCTGAGCCAAAGTCGGACACTTAACTGACTGAGCCACCCAGGTGCCCCTTTACCGGGTTCTTTAAGTGTGAACAATCATGTCTTTATAGTTCAGGCGTATTTTCTTCTATTATTTCTTTAATTATACTTTTCTTCATTTTTTAAAAAGCTTTTTGCTCTAATTCAGTTCCGTGATTGGAATTCTAGTAGACGCATATGAGATCTCCTGAATTTATCTTGTATGACTTTTACCTTCTCTTCATGCTTTCTATCTCTTTGTACTTTTTGTTTGATGTCATAGGAGATTTCTTTTACCTTTTTTTCTATATCACTAGTTTTGATCGTTAATATAGTCAGTCTGTCCTTGTAATTTATTTTGACAGTTCTGTTTTTTTCTTTCTTTTTTTAAATTATGGTTAGTTTCAGGTGTACAATACAGTGATTCAGCAATCCAATGCATTTTTTGTTACTGCTCATCAAGAGAAGCCTGTTCTTAATAACCTTTATTTCATTAAGAATAATATTTGATGCTTATTCTAGTTTTCAGGAATTCTGTATTTTTCCACTTGTTTTTTTCTAATAGCCTTTTCTTGTTTCATTGATGTAATCTCTCATTTAATTTCTTTGCACATTGTTCATTAGAATTCTCCATGAATTCTGTCTCCTCAGTAGCAAATTGTTTTATGTGTTCATCTTGGCCCTTCTTTTCTTTTCTTTTTTAATGTTTTTTTTTTTGTGTTTTTTTTTGTTTGTTTGTTTATTTTTTTTGAGAGAGAGAATGCAAGCAGGGGAGAGAGTAGGGAACAGAGGATCCAAAGTAAGCTCCAAACTCACAACAGTGAGCCCGATGTGGGGCTTGAACTCATGAACTTCAAGATCATGACCTAACATTCAACTGACTGAGCCACCCAGGTGCCCCCTGGCCCTTCTTTTCTTGGTATTGCTTTTCCTTATGCCTAATTATCTCCAGTGCTGATGATATTAGTGACCACTGTGAGCTCCCTCTGCAGTTATGTGGGTCTCTTTGAGAGGCCTTTCCCTGGAATAGAAGGGCTGACTGCAGACTGCATACCTGGCCAGGGTGTGTCTGACTAGCGGTCTTCTTTAGGGTTGCCAAGAATCTTCCCTCTCCACCTTCCCCTGGGGCCCTGAACTCTGGATCTGAGGTAATTGACGTTATAACTGATGTTATAACAGCTTCTTTTTTCAAATAGGCCCCATATATCCTCTTGATTTATTCCCTTACTCCTTTCCTTCTGACAAGACATGTGAGGTCTGGACAGCACCTCCTAGATGGTGCAAGCAAGCAGTGTACTTCAGCCTAGGGGCCGGAGCTGGTGTCCAGAGGAGCTGGTAGCAGGGCCAGATCGCAAGTGAGGAGCCAGGAACAGGCGATAGAGACCCTCGTGAGCAAGACCTCTCAGTGATTGTCCCAAGGCATTGGCCAGTGGTTGTGAGTAACAGAGGTCACAGAGAGCCTAGAATACTGGGTCACCCTCACCAGAGTGACAGCCCAACAGATGAGCTCTGCGTGGAGCAGTGAACTAAACAGTTTGCGAGGTATTCTTAGGTCACTGAACTTAGGGAGACTGCAGCAGGGACAGAAAGCTTCTGTAGCATGCTTAGGAGAGGCACCTGTTCATCAAGAACAAGGCTAAAGTGTTTAAAGGACGGGCTAGCAGGGTCAGCAAAAAGATCCAGCAGTTCAGAATATGTGTATGTGATTGATAACACGTAAAATTAGCTCTGCATCAGATGTGTGAACACAGAGCCTCCCTTTCTGCCCTTAGAGCACAGCCAGACCTTGGGTCAAGGCATCACGTCAGAACTGCCCTTTACGAGTAGTCAGAAAGAACGCTGGGCAGGAGGGCAGTAGTTTGGGGCAGAGACCTAGCTTATGCAGATCATCCCAGCCTTACAATCATTAAGTGTGTGGCGCTCTCAAAGAGATGGGGATATGACTGCAAGAAAGAAGGTAAGGGACCCAGCTGTAGGATGTAGTACTCAGTTCTAAGCTGGAGGCATGTTCTCAGATACAGGGAAGAGCTCCCCAGGACCCCCCAGTTTCTCAGCAAGATGTCCAGGTGTAGAGGATGTTGTGGTGTCCATTGCCAGAAACTCCCCTTGGCATTCTCACTGAGGGGGAGGGGCTAGGGATAATGTCCTCCTGCGACCTCCCATCTCTCAGCCAAATAAGGACTGTGCGGGAAGGTGTCCCCCAGCAAACCCTGGCTTCTGACCCGTCTTAGCTTCATTCCAGTTTTGTGAGAAGAGGATTTCTGAAATTGTTTTTTGTTTCTGATGTTTATTTATTTATTTATTTATTTAGAGAGAAAAAGCCAGGGAGGGGCAGAGAGAGAGAGGGAAACAGAGACTCCCAAGCAGGCTCCCTGCTGCCAGCGCAGAGCCTGACATGGGGCTCAAACCCACGAACCGGGAAATCATCACCTGAGTTGAAATCTGGAGTCAAATGTTTAACTGGCTGAGCCACCCAGATGCCCCTGAAGTTGTTTATCCCTCAGCTAATGAGAGAATTATGTCACCTTAGGACCTTTGTCATTTCTCACCAAGATTGTTGTAAGGTCCTTACTTTTGCTCCTCACTGGTTGGTCCCTTTGTCAAAAAATTCACTGACCATTTGTGTATGGCTTCTTCCTGGATTGTGTTTCCATAGCTATATTTGAGCATTTACTGAGTTACATTATACTTTATTGGAAACCTTTCTATCTTCACATCTAGAATGTGAGCTTCTTGAGGGAGCAAGTTCTGTATTTTATTTATTTTTGTATTCTCCGTATAGGCATTCAGTGGATGTTTGCCTCATGTTTGGATTAGCTACTTATTAGCAGGACTCTTTGAGAACTGGCTAAATTAAAGATTAAATTTTCATCTGGCACTTGAGGGCATCCATGAGCTGCAGAGACCAGCCTTTTTTTCATATCACTCCAGTCCAGATCTTCAGCCCAGTGCCAGAGCTAACAGGAACAGAGCAATCACCGTGATCACAGAGGTTAGCTTAGCATTCCCAGAGGATAGCTATACACAGATTGGTTGGTTGTATTGTTTAAGGGGGTGGGAAAAGAGATAAAAGAATACTAGTTTTTTCTTACAGGGTTTCCTGAAAAATGACTTTCAAGCACAAACTACTACCTTTTGAGACCATTAGAAGTGCTAAGGGAGCTAGAGTCCATGAATTTACTCAGTTAACTGGAAGTAGGTTCATTCTGTATTTCTCAATGTACCAAAAAAACAACGCTTTTTCTTTATATTACAAGCTGGTCGTTTGTTCTGCGTTAAAGACTGCTCTCTCATGTTTTAGTATCTCGGGATTGGCCTGTGCTCTGTAATATTTTCATGTATCTTCATAAAAGCACATCCACATGCCTTGTACTTGGCAGGCTTGGTATTGACCTTGATGTGCAACCATTTGTGTGAATGGGGAGTATACCACTGCCATTGTGGAGCCGCCGAAGAAGGGGATGTGGTGTGGGCACAGAGGCTAGTAATTCAGACTGACTGTGGCTGTGCTGGGCTTGCCTCATTAGTGGGTATGGCTTCAAAATTTGAGAAATTACATTTGATTTTTATACTTATTTTAAATATCCTTCTCCTAAAGACAAGGTGCTTGTAAAGGAGGGATTGAAGTTTAGAGCTTTTCAAGACCCTTTACACTTCTACTTCAGTAAAATTTAAGAGTAGGTTTCAATAAGGAATCTCTTCGTTTTAAGGGACAGAAACTCTGTTCAAACTGGCTGTCAAAAAGGAAATCTATTGGCTGTTAGAACTGGGAAATCTTGGGGTATTCCAGCCTCAGCGATAGCTGGATTCAGGGGCCCAGATTATTAGCTCATTATCTTTCTGTTTTTTCTCACCTGCGTTTTCCCATTCCTGCTTTTCTCTGCCTACCTCAATATCAGAATGCCTGTTGTCAGAAAAGCACCAGCTTTCATTGCCCACAGATCTCACAATCCAAGAGGAAGAGAGGTCAAGTATGATGGCTAAGGTTAAGCCCCCTAGCCTCGTGCTTCACTTCTCTGCAGAATGGAGAGAGCAGAGCCTACCTCATACAGATGTTGAGGGATTCATTGAGTTAATGTTTGTGAAGTACTTGGAATAGTGCCAGGCATATAGTAAACCCTCAATAAATCCTGACTGTTATTATTATCCTCACTTTACAGGAGGTAAAGTTTAGGTACAAGAAAATAAAACTGCCCAATCCTTCATATAACTTGCTAAAAGCAGTCATTACTACCTGGAAAATCTGAAAACTTTGGGATAATTACAGTGCTTCACATTTAATATACTGAGTCATGCCATTGAGTTTTTCAAAAATCTGAGAGGTGAGAACATGTCCGATCTGGCTCTGTACTTCACCTGTGTGAGTAATCACTTGCAGCATTGGAAAGTTGTTGAAAAGCATACTAGGATTTGCTCGTGTGACCATAGCTGTGCTTTTATTTGTTGGAGTGATTATAGTTAACTGCTGTTTATTTAGAATCATGTCTAGTTACTACTATTCACTGGGGTGCTAAATAAGTCTAGCATATAGGCATTATCTAGATGCATTTTTACTAATGAGGGAAATGAAGGGCAGAAATTTTGAGTGACTTCCCCAAGGTCTTATAGCTGGGATAAAATTCAAACCAGCTCTCCCTTGGATTTTGAAGTCCATGCTTTCCATGTGAATCCAGCATGCTGTAGTGTACTGAGGAAGCTACGAGAACTGGCTTAAAAAAGATAAAAGGTATCAGTATAAGCCTTGGCATCGTCTAGAGGAAAGGAATTGAATGAGCACAGGCAGGAAGAAGTGAATAGAGGCTTTTGTGAGAGAGGTTTGGGTTGCAGAACTCTGCCTCTTCAGGCCAGTAGTTTAGGTGGAAGGGGAAGGAAATGGAACATACACACTCTCAGGATGAGGTGCTGTGAGGGAAAAGAACATGCCCGATGGGCGAGTGACATTGGATTCCGCCAAGGCCAAGTAAAGAGGCTATCCTGAGGGGCGTGGATAGGCTGAAAGCAGGATATGGATTTCATAATGACGGTACACAATAGGCAATGATTAGTTCATAGATAAGTGGAATAAAAGAGTGGGACAAGTGATAGATAGCAAAAGATGAACTTGTTTATTTATTTATTATTATTTTAAATTTAAATCCAACTTAACATCTAGTATAATAATGCTTTCATGTTTATTTAGTTTTGAAAGATTGAATGCACAAGTGGGTGAGGGAACAGAGAGAGGGACACAGAAGATTCAAAGCAGGCTCCACACTGACAGTAGAGAGCCCGATGTGGGGCCCCAACTCACAAACCCTGAGATCATGACCTGGCCGAAGTTGGACTCTTAACTGACTTAGCCACCCAGGCACCCCTAAAATGATCTTTATTATTAAAAGTAAAAAAAATTTTTTGAAAAGCCTACAAAGTTACAGAACAGTGAAGAATAGGGAACAGCAAAGGAGCTTCCTGAAGGGATAGAAAAAACACACCCACTTAAAGCACACTTCCAAGGCGGCACTCAGTGATAACTCTGGTTAGATTCCAAGCCGAGACGCGCTTCAGTTCTGTGGACAGGGTTGGGTTGGGCTGACTCCGTGGACCCTTCAGTTTTCCCTGCGAGAAAACAGAGTGTGCATCCTGACAGCCTTATGCAGCATTACCAAACTTGCCTGAACATGAGAGCACTTATGAGCTGCTTGTGAAAATACACTTCTTCAGCCTAGCCCTGCAAGCTTTGGGGTCAGCATGGGGGTGCTGATTATGGGCGCCTTTGAGAGAGACTGCCTTAGGCAGAGGTAGGCCGTTAATCTTTAGTAGCTCCAGATGTTTTTCTGTCTCACGTCTGCCCCAGTGCTTAGAGAACAGGCTAAAAGGTCATTTACCCAGGTCTGGAGGCCAGAGTTGTGATTTAACAGGAGCCTGAGTGCCAGGAGGAATCTTAGAGGTGAGTGTTATTAAGTATCCCAGAGTCTGGGGCCAGTTGACATTGAGCGTGGAAGAACAGGAACTTGGCATTGGGCACCCACCGAGGAGGGTAGGGTGTATTTATCATTAAACTTAACTATTTAACTTTTTTAGAAAAGAGGATGCTAGGGGTTTAAAACTTTTGCTTAGGTTTTAATAATAACTATTTGTTATTCTTTGCACTTTTATAATTCTTGCAGATTATAAACAGGCCAGCTCGTGTTTTCATTTCCTAATTTTTATTTTTATTAAAAAAAATTTTAATATTTATTCATCTTTGAGAGAGAGACAGACAGAGCATGAGAGTGGGAGGGGCAGAGAGAGGGAGACACAGAATCTGAAGCAGGCTCTAGGCTCTGAGATGCAGGGCTCGAACCCACAGACCACAAGATGGTGACCTGAGCCAAAGTCAGACACATAACCAACTGAACCATCTAGGCGCCCCTCATTTCCCGATTTTTAAAGGCAAGATGATAAAAAGAATTTCTAAGTATTTCCTTAAACACAAAGCAAGGAGAAGTTTTGGGAGACAGTTCGAGGTAGGTGGGTGTGGGGAAGGCATTCAAGATGGTGAATGCATTTGCTAATTCTAAGGCAGCAGTTCTCAAAGGGTGATTTGTGGAACCCTGGAGGTCCCCAAACCATTTCAGTATATCTACAGGTTAAAATTATCTCTGTAATAATAATACTGGGGTGTTATTTACCTTTGCACTCTGTTCATACCTTGGGTCAGAAGAAGCAGCGGGGGTGTCAGACTGCTGGCTCCTTCACTGGAATCAAGGTGGGAAGCAGCAAGCCATGCTGGTAGTCATCATATACTTCACCTATGAATGCCTTTGATAAAGCAGCAAATATTTTATTTATTTATTTATTTAAGTTTATTTATTTATTTATTTAGAGGGAGGGAAGGAGAGAGAGAGAGAGAGAGAGAGAGAGAGAGAGAGAGAGAGAGAGAGAGAGAGAGAGAGAAATCCCAAACAGGCTCCATGATCAGCATAGAGCCCAACTCAGGGTTGAACCCAATGACCATGAAATCTTGACCTGAGCCCAAATCAAGGGTCGGACACTTCACCAGCTGAGTCACCCAGGTGCCCCAGTGTTATCTCATTAAGTCTTTACCCTTGATGGTGTCTTTTGAAATACTCTCTGATGCAACGGGGAGTACTGAGGAGACACCTGTGCTGCCTGCCAGCGCATGGTTGTCTCCAGAAAGAGCTGAACTAGCTGTTTTGCCCGTGGAACATGATTTTTACTCGACAGAACTACTGATACCCTTGGGGTGTTCAAACTTAATTATTTGGCAAGTATTTTCTCAGAGAATCAGTGAAGTGAGCTCACCACTTCAAGGAGAGAAATTGACAGTATTTTGTTACTAGTGATAAGATCTTGAGGTTTTAAGAGTTTTGGGAAACTTGGATTGGATCTGCCACTTTGAACTTGATAGTTTCCCAGTACTTCAGGTATTGGGATGAAAGTTTTCTGGGTGAGATTGCTGGTGATAGTAAGGTATATAATTTTTTAATATTATGTGAAATATGTCACATGTGGAAGATCTGTGCATTTTCCTAATGACTAATACAGCTGGTAGAAAATCAACCCTCTTAAAAGATCCATTCAAGGCTTTAGGTAGATCAGTGAGTGTTTTTTTACCAGTGTATTTTACTGTAACAAAGGAAAGTTCATTGGTAAGATTTCAAATTTCCACATGGCAGGTAATGCTAAGAAGCCACTACATGTTGAGTTTTGGCATATTATCTAAGAATAATATCTACAATTAACTGAAAAAGCTGTTAACATTACACTTCCCCTTTCCAACCACATAGCTGTATGAGGCCAAAGTTTCTTCCTAAACTTCAGTCAAAATACCATATTGCAATAAATTGACTATAGAAGCAAGTTTGAGAATTCTGATGTCATTTCTTAAGTGAGACATTAAAGCGATGTCCAAAAATGTAAGACAGCACCACTCTTTTCAAGACTTAAAAAAATTGTTTTTCCTAAAGACATGTTGTTTATGTTAATATAATGCATGTATTATTTCATTTTTTATTAAAAATTTTTTAATGCTTATTTATTTTTGGGTGAGAGAGCACGAGCAGGGGCAGGGCAAAGAGAAAGAGGAACAGAAGATTTGAAGCAGGGTCTGTGCTGACAGCAGAGAGCCCAATGTGGGGCTTGAACTCACAAACCGTGAGATCATGACCTGAACCATACTTGGAAGGTTAACTGACTGAGTTGCCCAGGTGTCCCTATTATTTTATTTTAAAATGGACTAATAAGTATTTCTATTTTTCGCAGTTTTAATTTTTAATATGATAACTGTTGATAGATTACAGCCCATACAAATAAAAGCTCTTTGGAGTCCCTAACAATTTATAAGAGTTTAAAGTTGTCCTGAAACCAAATAATTTAAGACTGTTGCCCTAAGGTATGACTAAGGGGAGTGCTTCCTTGAGGACTACCTTTTGTGTTCACCTATTTGCTCTGGAATCATAAATAAAGACATCCACATTCTCCCAGTCCCCATTAATAGACCCAATTTCTACTAGCCCACACACTAAAGTCTTCTCTTTGTCTGGAATAAGAAGCAATAATTGAAGTTCTTGACCAGGCCACACCCCGACTCCCATATTATGGGATTCAGGTGAGGGGAAAAAAAAACCCAGTTATGGAGTTCTGAATATTTTTCCAGTGAGAAGGTGATTTTTGTTTTCACAGCCCTGGTAATTGCCCACTACTTACAAAGTGAGGTTTTTAATGAAGCTATCAACTTGATCTTTGGAATCAAGCAGGCTCATTTATTTTATGGCGTTATGACTTTGGGCAACTCATTTTTATCTCTCTGAGTTGCAGTTGCCTATACATGAGGTATAATTGGGCTAACAATAGGTTTAATGGTGTTGTTAATACTTAGCATTTGTAATAGGTTTTCATTCTCGTTCCCCTTGATCTTACTGGAACTTTTCTTGCACTTGGGGGTTTGAGGCAGTAGTTAGCTTGACTACTCTATTTGTAAATCATAGCTGAATGACTGCAGACTCCTGTCAGGGGAAGCTATTCAGCTCAACTGTTGGATATATTTGATTAAGTACATCTTTTTATAATAAATCCAACCCTCCTTTATACACACACACATGCACAGAGATTGTACAACAAAGCAAGGTGATTTGGCATATGATCAATCATACCTTTTAGATTATCAGCTAATTTCTACTTGGCTCTTCAGAAAGATGATAAACACTTTGATATCACGCTAGCAAGAATGAATAGCCTTCAGTGAAAGGGTAGGTCCTTAGGGACTAGCTCTGTTCTTTTGAAGATATGTGTGCCATACTTTTAGATATGAGCACATAAATAAAGTCTAAACCATACCAGACCTTGTACAGAATTGTCCTCCTATACTAAATCATTCTCCATGTGCTAATTTTAAAATGTAGGCTTGATCTTGCCTAGTTTTTTTGTGGAAGTTCTTTTTCTACTGAAGACAGAACAGTGAAAAGACAAGGCCCACCGTTGCTTTCTGTGGTTGTATTCTTTTATTCCCCATTACACAGAAATATCTTATGACCTGTGGTACTAAGGCTCCTGGAAGGCTTGAGAGTGGTTTTTGCATGAGGTTAGGGAAAACCTATGCAGGAGTACATTTTCTCAAAGGACGCTCAAAGTATAAAAGCTTTGAGGTGGCATTTGGGGAGAAAATGATATTAAAAGGAAGCCTTAACATTTGATAACAGTCTTATGTCATAATGTGTATACATCATACAGTTATTGTTGGTGTGTCCCAGCAGTCATGCCTGGATTTTCTGTGACTTGGCTCTTCCCGCACCTGTGGACCAAGCCCTAGTCTATTCCTCACTCTCTTTGGCCACCGTCCTGGACTATAATATACTCTGTCTTGCTTTCACTTCTCAATGATTCAATTCTTAATGGTTAGTTAGGGATATATATGCTTGTCTTTCTCTCTCCCCATTTTTGGCATTACCATCCTTCCTTAAAGAACACCTCCTCATGTCAGTTTTAACTCATAATCGAGTGCCCGTAACTTTTGGATGTGAAATTCATGATATCTAGAAACGAGAAAGAGAAAATGGTGCAAAGGTAGGACGCTGCTTTAGAACCACTTACCTACATTTCTGGGAGTATGTGCAGGCTTGCAAAGGGTCAGTTTCTCAGAGTGCATTGTTTGTGTCCGCGTTCATGCACATAGATATACACAGGAGTGATTGAGGCCCCACTTCCATTCAGTCTTATTCTAGTACTGAACATCCCACATTGTCTTCCAAACCATCTGGATGTTTGATTTGCCACTAACAAATCTTGTGTTCAGTTGATGGTGCAGACCTCCTCAAATGCTTGAAATGGATCAAAATACTCTTTTGATAAAGCCTTGTACCCACTGAATGTTGGAAGTGCAGATGTCATTTCATAGATGAATACCATTGTGGTTTGATGACTTGTGTGTTGGAGATAAACCTAGAACAGAATCCAGGCCACTTACACTTACCAGCACTGTTTTTCCTGTAAAACACTTGAGTTTATTTGTTATAATAGAATTATTTATCATGCCTATAAAGAATAGCAGTTTGAATGGAGTGGAATTATTTCAGAATGAGTTGCTAAAAAAATTTTGCTCTGAAAAGTCTCGAGACTTCTTGTAAATATGTCCCTGTATTTGTAGTGAATTAGCAGATAAAAAAGAGTACTTGGAATTCCGTAGAGGAAATAGGCAAATAATAGTATCTCCTCATCTCTTTCATTTGTATGTTAATGTAATGCTCTTAGTTTTATGCGTGGGTAAATCTTATTTAGGTGGCCATCGTGCTTAAAGTAGAAAGAAATCTTTTCTGTGCAGGAGTGAAAATAGGTTAGAATTCTGTTTTTGATCATTATCATACTTATGGCCTAATCAAGTTCTTATAAAGCATGACTCCTTCTACAGGGGCTCAATTAAGTGTTGGTTTTCTGATCTCCTGTCGTCTTTGGTGATTTTGGAGAGTATCAGAATATTAGAGATGCTCAAATACTCTGAGATCACCTAAAGGTATCTTGAGAGTATCAGAAATACGTAATAAACCTGATCATTAATCAAGAAGTTTTTACTGAGCACTTTGATATATTTTAGCTAGATGCAGTACCTATAGCAAGCAATATGAGTTATTTTTTTTTTTAAATAAAGTGTTTTGCATGTAATTAGGACCATAGAAAAATAGATGTTGTGATGATTTTGGCTTTTATTATTTTAATTAAATAGGCGTTAGTTATTTTTTTCTTTCCAAAGAAAGAAAAAGAATTGATAAAAGGAAAAATGTGCCCCCTTTTGATGAATTAATTCAGTGAACCTTTTATTTATGTATTGTAACCATATGTATTCAGCTAGAAGTTTTTCTTCTCTTCCTCTTACAGCTAAACAGCTTTGGGCAGAAGCATGCAACGTTTTTGCTATTAAGTTTCTCTGAAGTAAGGCCAGAAAGCTTTAAAAATATTTTGACCAAGATGGTTTAAGAGTCTAGTTATGTCTCAGTTTGGTCTGATGGACTTGATTGAATAACATCTTGGATTGTCAAAGAAGTGATGTAATGGGTATTTTCTCATTCTACAGGATATTCTTAGGCTAACAAATGTATCTCCCACCTAGTAAAATACAGAGAACTCCCAATTTAGGAGTTTTCCTGCTTAGAAGCTGATCTTGATTTGGGTTTGTATGCTGAGGTATGTTAGATACTTGTTTTCTTTCTTTCGAGGAAGTTTAGACTTGCAATCTCTCACTTTTTTTGAGATTTTTAATTGTAAAAATTATTTTCATAAAAATTTGAAACAATTTCAAATTACAGACAAGTTGCAAGTACACTGCAACTATTTCTTGTATCCTGAAGAATTTGCAAGTAAGTTGCCAACATGGTACTTCATCATCCTCAAATACTAAGATGTTCTCCTACATTGACCACAGTATGTGCATTGAAATCAGAAAATTAACATTAGGGGCGCCTGGGTGGCTTAGTCGGTTAAGCGTCCAACTTTCGCTTAGGTCATGATCTCGCGGTTTGTGGGTTTGAGCCCCACGTTGGGCTCTGCTGACTGCCAGCTCGGAGCCTGGAGCCTGTTTCAGTCTCTGACTCCCTTTCTCTCTGACCCTCCCCTGCTCGCGCTGTCTCTCTCCCTCTCCTAGAAATAAATAAAACATTAAAAAATTTAAAAAAAAAAGAAACTTAACATTAACCTATGGTTACCATCTAATCCTCGTAGGATAGCCCTGTGAAAACTAGTCAGAAAAGAGTACCACATTATGCAGAAAAGGTCATGATAATTCATAGTTGAGAAAAGATCTAAGTATATGTCAGAAAAAGTATGTATACTTATGATAAATTGAATGACATATTAAGAGGCAGGTGAAGATGCCTGTGGTAATGGGGCCACTGTGCATGTATTTGCTTAGGAACTCCAGAGTATGGCTGCATTCACTTTGATGCAGAATATGTGAGCTCTTTCGATGACTGATCATTTGACCACTGGATGGTGCCAGCCTTTGATTTTGCAGTTGGTCCTGGTACCTCTTTGCAGAGTCATCCATCTTGTTCTTAATGGTCTGCTTTTTGATGTAGCTTCCGGGAGTTCAGTGGAATTTCGGTACAGCAGAGAGAATCTTGAATACATGGAGCTTGGAGCTGTCCATTATACCTTAAGAATGGTCTTGCTGAATTAATGTCTGGTCCTATAGATGCGTTGCTGAAGAGTAAGAAAACTCACTCTCTGTGACCAAATAGACCCACTTTTGCTCTCACTTTATTCCTGAGAAAATAGTCCTAAATGAAGTTCTTCATATAATTTTTCTCTGATTTATATTAGCAAATGCCATTGTCAAAGTGAATTATGGTTGTGAAATAGACATGCTAAAAAACAATTTTTCTGGGGTGCCTGGGTGCCTCAGTCAGTTAAACATCCAACTCTTGATTTTGGCTCAAGTCATGAATCTTACAGTTTGAAGAGTTTGAGCCTCACATTTGGCTCTGCACTGACAGTGTTGAGCCTGTTTGGGATTCTCTTCCCCACCCCCCACCCCTCCCCTGCTCTCACTGTCTATCTCTCCCAAATAAATAAACTTAAAAAAAAAAGAGTTAGGAAAAGTAAAAAACCTGATGAATTAAGGCTATAGTTCTCTGAAAGAATCATTATAGGAAATCTTAGTTTTAAAACCTTTTAATGTACATGTTTAGGTAAATGGTGGTTAATTTTAAAGTTTTTTTAAACATTTAAAGAAATTCAAGAGAAAATTCACATATTTCATCACCTTATCAAAGTGACTTATGTTCTTTTTTGTTTATATGTTCATTTGTATAACTTTTATAGTGAGAATCTTATTTATATTAAAACTTTCTTACACATATAGATTCTAATTATGGTTTGTTTTCTAAAGGCTCTTGCAGACCAGTTTGAAGATAAGACTACATCTGTATTGGAACGTCTGAAGATTTTCTATTGCTGTCAAGTACCCCCACACTGGGCCATTCAGGTATTTTTGTTGCTGTTTGTCATTGGATGTGGAAAATACTTTGCATTTGAAAGATAAATGCATTAGCAAAGAATGATTTTCAGTTTATGTTTGAGTTTGCAAATATGAGAAGAGTAAAAGTCTCTAGCTGGGAATTGCCGATTAAGTCATATTGCTCTTTTGGTTAAAGTGATATTAAACTTTTAAAACATTTTTAAAAGAATTTAAAACTTGATTGAATAGAATCCTTGAAATTAAGTAGTGGAAGAACCACAGAAGCTTTCATTTTCAAAATAACTTTTTATATTTAAAAGCCCTTTTGAGGGCGCCTGGGGGGCTCAGTCAGTTGAGGGTCGAGCGTCTGACTTCGGCCCAGGTCATGATCACAGGGCTCTGTGCTGGCAGCCTGTTTCAGATTCTCTCTCTCTCTCTGCCCCTCACACATTCGTGCTCTGTCTCTCTCGAAAATAAAGTATAAAAAAAATTTTTTTAAGCCCTTTTGAGGGCGCTTGCATGGCACTCAGTTGGTTAAGGGTCTGACTTCGGCTCAGGTCATGATCTGTGGTTCTTGATTTTGAGCCCGCGTTGGACCATCTGCTGTCAGCACAGAGCCCACTTCAGATCCTCTGTCCCACTCTCTCTCTGCCTCTCCCCTGCGTACACGCACTCTCTTTCTCTCAAAAATAAATAAACTTGAAAAAAATAATAAAATAAAAGCCCTTTAGGAACTTTTACCAGATAATGAACCTTTTAACCAAGTTATTTACAAAAACAACTTAAAGCATTTGTTTCTTGTTCTACATTCTGAGATACCCATGACTACTTTCCTTGTTCTGAGATATGAGAATACCTAGTGTAGCTCCTAAAGCCCCAGATTGGGATTGAGATTCAGGCACCTGCCTCATGGTTCTCCCGGGTTATGGGTGTGGTACCCCTATTTCGTAAAATTTTTAGCACTGAAGGCAACTTAGTCATCTGGTCCAGTTTCTTAATATTACAAAGAGGCCCCAACTGAGGCCTCATGCAGTTGACTGCTATTTTCCAATGTTGATCACACAGCTGTTCAGAAAGATCTCTATTTCCCAATTTTAGTCTGGTTTTCCTCCTTTCCTTATTGGAAAGGTATAATTAACAGTCAGCTTTTACTGCACACTTAGTATGATATATGCATTTTGTTCTGCATTTTGCACACATTATATTATTTTATTGGAACACTTTTGTGAAATATTCTCATTTTACAGATGAGGAAGCTATGGCACTGAGGAGTTAAGTAGAGTCAGATGGTGCCAGGCAGAAATTTCTAGATGATTTCATAAGTATTGTCATTTTTGCTAGCTTCCTGTCCTCTCTGACATGGATTGTGCACATAGGTAGTGATTTAGAATTATAAATGCCAACCCACCATTTAATGACTCTGAATCCCTGTTAGATTTTGTGAAGTATGTCACTTTTTTTGAGAGACGGAGGGTACAAGTGAGTGAGGGGCAGAGAGAGAGTGGGAGGGTGGGAGGGAGAGAGAGAGAGAAGCAGGGCTCACCCAGGGCTTCTGTTTTTACCCCAAGGGGAACTTGTGTTTACTAGAAGCAGATCTCAAACTCTCCTGATTTGGGGCTCAGACTCATGAACTGTGAGATCATGACCCTAGCTGAAGTCAGATGCTTAATGACTGAGCCAGCAGGTGCCCAAGTATGTCATACAAGTACAGGGAAAACTAGGGAATTTATTACACATTGGAGTTCATTTTATCTATTGAAGGCATCTCACTGTAACAGGCAAATAAAAAGCTTTGTTATATTATCTCAAAAGAAATACCGTCTTTAGCAAGAAGGTATTAACAGCTGGAACTTTTTGGCATGTTTTTGACCCTGATCTGTGAAATTTGTTAAGTGCTCTGTACTCTGTGGTTTCTGGTAGATAAACATTTCAGATTCTGAGCTATTATTATGACAAAACATGTACGTTGAGGGTATAGTTTTCAATCTGTTTCTGAACAGAAGCACTAGGAAAATTAAATACCATTCAAATAGAATTTAGGCAAAATGTTTATTTTATCTGCTTAGGAAGCTGTGGATTTTAGGATCTTTAGGCAATTAGGTAAACATCCTCTTTCATTAACAAATTAAGTTATTTTTTTCTTTCTATAATTATAGGGAGTCAAGATCAAAAAATAATAGCATAGTTTATTGTAAAAAGATCCTGTTTTTATTCTGTAGCTAGCTAGCCATAACAATTTAGATTCCATAACTTTCCTCATCTATTATAATGAGAAGATTAAAGTACTTACAGCCTGAGCACTAAGATTTATTCCAGCATATTATGTTCAGTTTTATAAAATGTCCAGATATCGTAAAATAGTCAAATTCCCCAAAATTCATGGCATTAGGAAGAATTAGAACATTACCTTTACTTATTTTGTTAATATATTAGCTTAAAAGTTTCAGGTATTTCATTTTACTTTCTAATTTTGTCAATCCAGATTTTCCATATCCTTTGGGTTCTTAACTCTTAAATACATATTGAATTTTGAAAGAACACTAAGATTGTATTTAAGAGAAAACAACACAGTTCTCACTAACATGAAACCATACATTATTCAAGAACCTCACCTACTTTTTTTTTTTTTTTTTAAAGTAAGCTCTATGCCCAATGTGGGGCTTGAACTCATGAGCCTGACATCAAGAGTTGGCATTCTCTACCAACTGAGCCAGCCAGGTGCCCTAAACCTCACTTTTTAAACCTTTCTAATATTTTCTCCATTCTTGCAGGATGAACTATTTATAAACCATATATATTTATCTTTTTATATTAACCTTTACTAACCTTGCCATAATTTGTCCCCTTCTTATCTCCCAAGGCTGGAAATAAAGTCAGTTTTTTAGAATGTGCTCAAAATAAATCTAAGTGGACCTGAAAGAAAAAAACCCAGAGATATTTTCATGAATGAAATACACAAATGCTAGTGCATAGATTTATGTCAGTTACGTTGAGTGCTAGGGTTTTTATTATTTGCTTGTTTGAGTTCCATTTCATTTTTTTCCTGTTTAAGATATAACAATGTATTAGTTTTAGCTGTACAACATAATGATATATCTATACATTGTGAAAGGGTCACCACATTGAGTTATGTCCATCTGCTCACATAATTACACATTTTTTTTCTTGTCATGAGAACTTTTTAAGATCTATTTTTGGGGTGCCTGCGTGGCTCAGTCGGATAAACGTCCGACTTGGGCTCAGGTCATGATCTCATGGTTCGTGGGTTCAAGCCCAGCGTCAGGCTCTGTGCTGACAGCTCGGAGCCTGGAGCCTGCTTCAGATTCTGTGTCTCCCTCTCTCTCTGCCCCACTCCTGCTTGTGCTCTGTTTTTCTCTCACTCTCGAAAATAAATAAATGTGAAAAAAATTTAAAAATAAGATCTATTTTCTTAGCTTTTATACATGCAATACAGTATTGTTAACTGTGGCACCATGCTGCACATTACCTCCTCAGAACTGACTTTTAACTGGAAGTTTGCATTTTTTGACTACTTCCATCACTTTCCCCCATTTTTCTTTCTTTCTTTCTTTCTTTCTTTCTTTCTTTCTTTCTTTCTTTCTTTCTTTCTTTCTTTCTTTCTTTCTTTTCTTTCTTTCTTTCTTTCTTTCTTTCTTTCTTTCTTTCTTTCTTTCCTTCCTTCCTTCCTTCCTTCCTTCCTTCCTTCCTTCCTTCCTTCCTTCTTTCTTTCTTTCTTTCTTTCTTTCTTTCTTTCTTTCTTTCTTTCTCTTTCATAGTTTATTGTCAAGTTGGTTTCCATATAACACCCAGTGCTCATCCCAACAAGTGCCCCCTCCATGCCAATCACCTCCCTTCCCCTCTCCCCCATCCCCAGCAGCCCTCAGTTTGTTCTCAGTATTCAAGAGTCTCTCATGGTTTGCCTCCCTCCCCCCAACTATTTTTTCCCCTTCTCCTCCCCCATGGTCCTCTGTCAAGTTCCTCGTGATCCACTTATAAGTGAAAACATATGGTATCTGTCTTTCTCTGCCTGACTTATTTCACTCAGCATAATCCCCATCCATCCATGGTGTCACAGATGGCAAAATAGCGTTCCTTTTTATGGCTAAATAATATTTCTGTGTGTGTGTGTGTGTGTGTGTGTGTGTGTGTGTGTGTGTATACAGACATACATGTACACTACAATTTCTTTACCTATTCATCCCCTGATGAACACTTGGGCTGCTTTTATGTCTCAGTTATTGTAAATAATGCTATAATGAACATGGGGGTAGAGATAAGTTAATGTTTTCATTTTCTTTGGATAAATGCCCAGAAGTAGAATTGCTGGATCATAGGGTAGCTCTATTTTTAATTTTTTGAGGAACCACCACACTGTTTTCCCTGGTGGCTGTACCAGCTTATATTCCTACCAACAGTACATGAGAGCTCCCTTTTCTCCACATCCCTGCCAACACATATTTTTTTGTTACCAGCCTTTCTAACTAGAGTTTTTTAACGTTGATTTATTGGATCTCAGCTTTATAAATCAGATTGTAACAGAATCTCTAGGCAAAAAGAAAATACTGATTTTGCTTTTAAGTTATTCTGAGTTCTTGGGAAAAATTGATATATTGAGTCTTTTGAAAGTTTCTGTATTGTTTTTTAATTTCTTACTCCCTTACTAAAGTAGAGGTATTAAATCATTGTTAATTTCTAATTAGTAGAGATCAAGTTGTAGAATGATACATTTATTACAGTAAGTAGACCCTTAAAATGGCAGATTGGATACACTTGTAAGTCAAATGGGACTTTCTTTACATAAAGAAATGTTAATTATTTTAACTTGATTTTTCTAGCGCCAACTTGCAAGTTTTCTCTTTGAGCTGGGATGCACGAGTTCAGCCCTTCAGATATTTGAGAAGCTAGAGATGTGGGAAGATGTTGTCATTTGTTATGAGAGAGCTGGGCAGCATGGGAAGGTATGTAAAAGGAACATTGTGCCTACTTGCGAGAGCCTTCCATTTGTGGGCATCTTTCCTGCTTTGCTTTGTTTTTCTAAGCCCACTTTTGATAGTAGTTGACTTATATCCTTTTTTTTTTTTTCACTTTTTCTCCCAGAAATCTTTTTAACATTTCCTCTGTTTTTTGTTGGGGCAAATAATTTTGTGTGTATGCATGTGCATGTATATGTAATGGAAAAGAGCAGGCCAGAATTGATACGATGTATGTTTAAGAATGAATAATGAAAGTGTTAAAGACTCTGCATTTTGGTCTCTTTGCTTTCCTAACTCTCCTCTTGAGGACAGCTTCGAAGCGAAATATTAGGAATTATTTTCAGCATCACTGGGTTGCTTCATGATCAGAGTTTGTGGGGCTGAAGGGAGGTTACCTAGGAGGGAGCGCAGCTGGCTTGGCACGGGGAAGACCTGAAGGGTGTGGCCCCCCACCCTCCTTAGGGCAGAAGAATTGTCAAGTGTGTGATGCACATTTGATTCCGCCCTTAAATTGGCTCAAGAGGGAAAATGTTGCAATGTTTATATCTGTTATTTATTGTTTTTCCCCCTCATAAATGAACAGAATTTTTAAAAGAACAAGGAGCTCTGCATCGTGAGTATCTGTTGAAACTGACACATTGAAGTCATATGTTAATTTTGGATTAAACTTTTAAATGACTGCATTTCTGTCATAAGTATAGTACACAGCAGAGTACAATGCACACATTGGTTCATTTATTTCTACAGTCAACCTTTTGCCATCACCCTGAAAAAAAGAAGTAATGGCACAAGTACATGTGTGTCTATTTCTTAAATACCTTCCTAAGCATGTCTTATTTTAGACTAGTAGTAAAAGGTACATTCCCTTCACTAATCACCAATGGCAATGAAGGTCTGAGTTGTATTGGCATAAGGAGAAACCAGCATGAAAATAAAATTTTACTGTAGATTATAGAATTTTAATATTTTCATCCCCGGAAAGAACTCCATAATCATCTGTTCCAGTTCCCTCCTTTTTGAAACAAGGAAAGGAGCCTCTAGTAATTTGACTCAGGTCACAAAGCTGGTTATTGATTATTAGCTCGAGAGGCCCCCTGGCGCAGTGGTTAAAAGCAGAGCCTCCCAGCCTTGCCACGTGCTAGCCTTGTGATATCAGGTAAGTTACTCGTGCCCATGCCCCTCCCTATGCCTCAGTTTCCTCACCTAGAGGGACTTAATCAATCTACTCTGGTTTTCATGATGTAACCTATGCAAAGACGTAGAATGGTCCTTTCCTCTATGTGAGTGCTGTGTGCGTGTTGGCTGCAGTCACTGCTCTGATCTGAGACAGTTTCTTTTTTTTCCTTCACATTTTAACATTTCTGAATGTATCTGACAGTTGATGGCATCTTTCAGTTGTTGGCTGTCAAGTGGCCATCTGGTCAGTTGCCTGTGCTTGTCCAGACTTAGTCACAGCTATATTTAGTGTTATCATTTCAATGTGTCATCATTTCAATAGTGTTACGTACCTGTGGTCATTGCTCTGTAGGGTGGATTTAATCACCATTTAGAATATCTTCGAAAAGATTTTATTATGGTTTGGCCTTGAAACAAAAAAGTTATTGAATGCACTGTAAAGGACAGAAGCAAAGTAGAGAGTTGTAAGTTTGGTAGTTGTGAAGTAAACATTTGCCTTTGGAGAAATCACCACAGTTTCATTTACTTATCTTGAAAAATAACAACTAAGTGCTTTATGGGAGTCAAGAAAGGATGACACCCCTAAGTCGATGAAACTGTGTTTTGTATTGAGATGCGTAAAACAAAGGTTGCCATTTAAAATGTATGGAAGG
Organism: Crocuta crocuta; assembly: GCF_008692635.1. Taxonomy (NCBI): domain Eukaryota; kingdom Metazoa; phylum Chordata; class Mammalia; order Carnivora; family Hyaenidae; genus Crocuta; species Crocuta crocuta. The sequence continues at coordinate 944,730 of NW_027531626.1, forward strand.
CAGGCAAAATTGCCAAATTTTTCTGAATAGTTTATTTTATAAGAGTATCACGGCACTGAGAGGCTGATGTCGTTCCCTCAAGGCATTATGTCATCGTTTAATTGAAAGCATTTTTTCTTTATTAGTTAAGAGTTAGTCTTACAATTGGTAGCATCCCAGATTTAATGAAATATAGTATTATGTTTCTTCGAGGATTTAAATATCTCTGGGGCTGCTCCTAAAGCCGTGCTTAGGTGTTTAACAAAGGAATGAATGCATGGACTAGTATCCGACTCCCAGTCTGATGCATTTCCCATTGCATCCTTCCTCACTGTGCTAGTCCTTTCTGTTGGCCAGTAAACAAATAAACCAGGGCGCCTGGGTGGCTCAGTTGGTTAAGCAGATGACTTCTGCTCAGGCCATAATCTCATGGGTCATGGGTTTGAGTCCTGCATCAGGGTCTATATTGACAGCTCAGAGCCTGGAGCCTGTTTCAGATTCTGTGTCTCCCTCTCTCTCTGACCCTCCCCCAATCATGCTCTGTCTCTCTCTCTCTCTCTCAAAAATAAATAAACATTAAAAAAATTTTAAAAACAAACTGTAAAATTACGGTCATTTTTGAAATAAGGATTTTTGAAATAATTAAGTTGTTGAATCACAAGCCCCCAGGTATGTTTTGAAATACTAAATTTATGGGGCGCCTGGGTGGCTCAGTCTGTTGTGTCTCACTTCAGTTCAGGTCATGATCTCATGGTTCATGGGTTTGAGCCCCACGTCAGGCTCTGTGCTGACAGCTAGCTCAGAGCCTGGAGCCTGTTTCGGATTCTGTGTCTCCCTCTCTCTCTAACCTTCCCCTGCTCATGCTGCCTCTCTATCTCTCTCCAAAATAAATAAAACATTAAAAAATTTTTTTGGAATACCAAATTTATGTAAATATTTTTAAGAAATGTGGAAATCAGAGACTCTCTCACTGCAGAAGGAAAAAAAAGGAATCTATCCCTTTCAGAGAAAGGATTTGACTCTGTCCCCCAAAATAGTTGTAGTATTTATTTTTATTTAATTTATTTTTTAAAATTTATATCCGAGTTAGCATATAGTGCAACAGTGATTTCAGGAGTAGATTCCTTAGTTGTAGTATTAATGTAGTTTTCCATTGGCACATGACCTTGTAAGCATTGTCTTATGTTAATGATAAATTCTCATGTTTCTAATTACTCTAGAAAATGTGTGTCTTGTTTTTAGGACTGCCCAGTCATTTACTTTGTCTTAAAGTCTTTTGTGAGTTTTAACCAAACATCCCTCAAATTTTTTATTTTAAAAGTTGACTTAGCATTTCATTTGTCACATAAAAGACTTCCCTTACCTATTATTCTTATGCTATATTTGCAGATCAGTTTAATCGCACACTCTACAAAGTTTTGTTTTAAGCTGGAAGCAAATGTTTTATTTCTAAAACAGCTGAGATTCTGTTAGGATTTGGTCATGTGCCAGTAGTTGTCACCACATTTGATTTAACTAGAAGTTTGTGAAATTTTAATCCTCGCCTTTAGTGCTTAACGGCATAATTTATTTTTAAAAGGCCAATTCGGAAAAGTATCTAATTCTAATTATTGTGTTCTGGTGCTTGCACCCTATTATTGTAGGGTCTCAGACTTTCTAATTTGGACACTGCTTCACAGAAATTCTCATTATTTAATGACCATTGGCAAAATAGCCTGACCTTGGGCTCAGACCTGGTTCTCATCTGTTAGCATTTAGTTTTCTGGAGTTATCTGGCATACTTCTAGCAGTTCCCCCAAGCCTATGGACAAATTCTTATTTTGGTGTGCAAATTTGGTACCTATATGAAAGACAAAGACTGAGTTGGTATAAGCTACCTGTGGAAGATGGGAAGGGAGTGGAATGACCAGGATTAGGACCTCTCTTTTTTCCTCCAAACAAGGCTTACTTGAGACGGCATTGCTTTATTTTTTTATTTTGCTGTGTTTGCAGATCATTGTAGCCATGGGCTCTTAAAAAGTTTTCCTTTAAGTTATAAGTAAATGTTTTATTTCTGAAACAACTGAGACACTTTTAGCAGTTGGTTTGGGTTTGGGGGGGGATGGGGAGGTCGGTTTCCTCTAAAATAGTTTCTTGATATGATGTAAAAGATTTCCTGGAAAGTCTTTTCCCGCACTGCAGCTAGAGTGATCCTCCTGAAAAACTAAATCTGATCAGGTCACTCCCGCTCTTCAGTAACTTCCCTTTGTCTCCAGGGTTAAGTCGGAGCTCCTTAGCATAAGTGGTTTACTGACCACTTTGTGGTCTGACTCATGCTTACATTGCTAACAGCTCTGTCCCTCTCTTTTATCTCTGTTTCGTCCTGTACTTGCTCATTGAGGTTGTGTTCAAAGTTCCAGCGGGACAAAACTACTTGTGACATCCTGACTTGGCAGCATTGTATGTGCTATTGTCTTTCTAGAACTTGGCCTCCTTTGGCTCACTCCTACTTATTCTTCAGGTTTCTCCTTGATGATGACTTTCCACAGTGAGCTTTCCCTGCTCCCTCCCTCCCAGATTTGGGGGTGTTTTCCTGTTTGCTCCTATGACACCCAACACTACTCTGATCTCCCTTTTGCTGGTTAACTTCCCTTACTAAACTGTGAACTGTTTAAGAACCAGACTTGTGTCTCTAGTATTTGCAGTGGTCTCCCCAACACCTAGCCCAGGCCTGACACATGGTAAGTCCTCAAAAATGTTTGTTAAATGAATGGCTGTAGCACATCATTATGAATAGCTATTGCATTGAGACAAATCTCCAAGTAGATCTTCCCTTTGGATTTTACATGTGGCAGAAGAAACCTCTCCAACTCCTGCCATAAATTCTCTCTCCAAAAGCAAATTATGAGATCTCTCCCCTCCCATTTTAATTTTTTACCTTTACGAAGAGAAACAGGAGCCTTCAAGAAATTTATTCTTGCTTAGTAGATAGATGCTAGACCCTGGGGGTGTGCTACTCTTATATAGTGCAGTATTTAAAAAAATTTTTTTATTAATGTTTGTTTTTGAGTGAGAGAGAAAGAGAGGGATAGAGAGTGAGCAGGTGAGGGGAAGAGAGAGAGGGGGACACAGAATTTGAAGCAGGCTCCAGGTTCCGAGCTGTCAACACAGAGCCCAACGTGGGGCTCAAACCTATGAACCATGAGATCATGACCTGAGCCGAAGTCAGATGCCTAACCAATTGAACCACCGAGGTGCCCCAATAGTGCAGTATTTTGAATGTCTCTTAATGTACTTCATACTTCATATCATTATTACTTTGTCACTGTCATATATTTATAACAACATACAAAGTGTGAATTGTTTTTACCACTTTACTGATTAGCCCTTATAAGCAGTGTTTGGAATCTGAGCTTAGACCATCCTTTTCTCTTAAGCCCTCAGTCCTCTCTCCACACTGCCTCTTACTGGGGTTGTTATTAATTCATTACAAATTAAGTGTTCGATTTGTAAGCCAGAACCTGCTCTTGTGCCCACTTGAATGAGAAAAATAGGCAAAATAACCGAACATACTCTGTAACTTGGTAAGGGAAATAGATGAACAGCTAATTGGATAACTAGGCCTGTTTTTAATTATTCTGTTTTATCTCGGACCTGGAGTATTTATGTTGGCAAGTCCCCTTCAGAAAATCAAGCCAGAGCATGGTGCTGTCACACACATAAATGTGAAAAGCAATTAGTGAGCACTTGGCTCGGTGAGAGAGTAAATAGGACTGGGCACACAGAAGAAGAAATCTATCTGGGAGTGACCTGCTGGCGTGCGATGAAGTGGTCTGCACTTTTCATCTCTCAATTGCTGTTCAAAGGACGGAATTTAGACTAGAAGCAGTGGCCTTTCTGCTGGGATTACCCCTGGCCAGCCGGGTGGTGCTCTCTTAGCTCTGCTCTGTCATCTTAGCCACTCCATCAAGGCAGTAGAACACCTTTCCAGTAGCCATTCTCCCTGCCTTTGAGAGCCCGCCTCTGAAATAGTGAAAAATCAGAATCCATTTTTGCTCTCTGCTGCCGGGGAAAGACTGGAATTAAGCTGTGCCCAAAGTTGTTGAGTTATATGCCCACACTCACACAAACACATTTTTTAAAGTGTAAGGCTATTGTCATGTGGCCAAATCTGACTGTTAGTGTGACCTTAAATTCTTTATTTTTTTTTAATATTTAAAAAAAAATTTTTTTTTTAATGTTTTATTTATTTCTAGGAGAGAGAGAGAGACAGCGTGAGCAGGGGAGGGTCAGAGAGAGAGAGGGAGTCACAGACTGTGAAACAGGCTCCAGGCTCTGAGCTGGCAGCCAGCACAGAGCCCGACGCGGGGCTCGAACCCACGAACCGCGAGATCATGACCTAAGCGAAAGTCGGACGCTTAATCGACTGAGCCACCCAGGCGCCCCAGTGTGACCTTAAATTCTTAACGTCAGATAGTGCCATATCTGGGTGTAGAGCTCATTTCCCCCCCTTCATCCTTACCAGAAGAGCTTCTTAGAGTTGTTGCTCTGTCGATTCACAACAACCTGTAATGACCAGATATAATGTCAGATGAGAGCCAGGCCACACTTATCACACAATAATTATTAGCACCTTTTGCTCATGCACAACATCCAGGCATAAATCACAGCCAGCAAGGGTAGTTTCTTTTGATAATTCCTCTGACTCAAGGATGAATGATTTTCCTCAACTGTTTTCAGTTTTCACTTTTACCCATACCCTTGATCAGATACCAGAGGCTCCTTTTAGACATCCATTTTGTTTCTCAGTATTTTCAGTCTGAACAAGAGTCATTTCCTAGGTGTGACTCCCCGGGTTATAAGGGCCTGTGACATTCAGATTCTGCTATATGACCTCTCTGTTAACTAGAATAAACTTGTTGTTAAGTCCTAATTTAGTCATACTTACTATTGATGTCAGCTAGAGCACATCCTGTAAAGGCATTCTCCCTTTGTTCTCGATGGGAAGAATCTCTTATGTCTTTATTTAGAATCTGAAGACACTTAGAAAACACTAGGAGAAGACACTTAGAAAACACCTTTGCGACTTTAGGCTTAGTTTCAGTTGAATTCATCTGACATTTATAGAGTACCTACTGTGTACTGGGCAATGGTATACCAAAGATGATTACGAGACAGAACTTACCTCCAAGGAGCTTGTAGTTTGATAATACAGATGCACACAAGGAGAGTATTTTAGCATAAGATAGCAGGTGCTAAGATGGAATTATGTTCAGATTCCAAATTTTATTTGGCCATCGAAAGAGAGCTAAGTATTTCTCCCTGTGCTGCCTGTAAGGCAGTAGTCCATTCAGTTTGTATCTTGTATAGACTTTTCCTCTGAGGTCTCTAGCATTTCCTCTTGTGACTCCACACACTGTCATTAAAAAAAATGATGTTTGGGGGCGCCTGGGTGGCTTAGTCGGTTAAGTGTCCGACTTTCGCTTAGGTCATGATCTCACGATTTGTGGGTTCAAGCCCCACGTCGTGCTCTGTTCTGACTGCCAGCTCAGAGCCTGGAGCCTGTTTCAGTCTGTGACTCCCTCTCTCTCTGACCCTCCCCTGCTCATGCTGTCTCTCTCTCTCTCCTAGAAATAAATAAAACATTAAAAAAAAATGATGTTTGCCTGAAATTAGCCTTATGTGGAAAACTTTAACTTTTTAATAATCAGTAGTTGTCCCCTCTGACCTCACTTCCTCCGGTCCTATTGGCAGTTACATCAGTCACCGCCTCAACAATTGACTACAGCAGTTCTTCTGTTCGAGAAACTATAAGCAATTGACCAATGTGATTATTTATAGAAATTTTTGATGTTCCTAGAAGCTGTTTCAGGTTCACTTCCTCCTTTCTAGTACTGAAACCCCAAGCATCTTTACTTTCTAATCTGGTTTTCCAAAAGAGGGAGTTGTGAAAGAACACAAACATTAGTTTTGGGCTTACTGTGTGCCTGACAAAAACCTAGGTACATTTTACATCTAGTTCTTGTAGGTAAGGTACAAATGAAGAACAGACTCTCAGAATATTAGCTTGCTCAGGGTCCTACATTTTGTAAGGTAAACTAGCATTTGAACTGCCTTTCGGACTAAAGGCACCTGTGTCCTTGAAGATCTTCCTGTATCTGGAAGTCTGTAGAATGGATGATGCAACACAGTTTTCTAGGCACATGTTACGACTCTTCTGGTTGTAAGAGAACCAACATATATTGGCTTAGGCAAAATAGGGAATTTATTGGTTCATGCAACTGAAAATTCTAGTAGACCTGGCATAATAGCTGTATCCGGGGGCTGAGGTGACATCATCATGACTTTGTGGCTCTCTTGGTAAGGTGGATATGATTGCCACAGGAGGCTCAAGCTTACTTATCCCAGTAGAGAAATAAAGCCAAGTCCATGACTCTGTCAGAAGTGTTCTAACGAAGACTGAGGGGCCAGAGTCATGGGCCCTCACCTCCAGTAGGCCCCACTTGAACCATATGGAAGGGGTTCCCCTGAGGAAAGAGGAGTTTCTATTATCAGAAGATCAGAGAAGGGATGCTAAGTAGGAAAAAAAGCAGTTGATGTCCACTATAGGGTGGGAGTTTCATGCTTTAAATCTGATGTTACAAGAAGTATTTTGTTTGGCTTACACAGGATTTTGAAAAAAAATAAAGTAAACATTTTCAGGTGGTTTCTTCTAGGTATCTTGATTTCTTGGCTTCTCTTAAACGATGTGGAAACGCTAGGGCAAATTCCCACGTTATTATTCTAATTGGCATTCCTTCTTTTATGGGCTCACTCATTCTCAATAATCAGCAAGCATCTCTGGGCGTTTGAGCATGCGACCCTTGCTCTAACTAGTGCAGGTTATCAGTGCAGGTATCAGGAAGTGGAGCGTTAGTCCAGCCATAATTGTAGCTTCTGTTTAAGCCTTAGCCGCACGTCATTTTATACTGAGATTCATTATGCGTGGTTATTGCTAAAAAAAAAAAATTGTATTAGGAATAATAATTCATTGTTTGCAATTACAGAATAAAACGGTTGCAACAGCCTAGATATGTATGTATGTGTGGGTTCAGGAATGGTCTTTGGGGTTTGCAGGTGACAAGATTCTTGTAAGCAACCCAGCTTAATTGTAGCCAGTTGCCCATATAAGTGTGCCTTTTCATGTTTGGGAATGTAGTTTTATGATATATAATAGATATTTAGATGATAAATTCCTTGTATCCTATAACAAAATATACCTCTCTATTTTCCTGTAGGGAAGTAGCAACCCATAGCCAGAAATACCAAAGCTGTTGCTCTGTGAAGATTTCTGGCCACCCACATTTTGATATTGCAAAAGGGATATTATAAGTCTTTGTGCTTTATTTATGTTCACTGGGCATGTCTCTTACGGTTTTTTATTTGATACTGAATTACATAAATTGAGTGGCTAAGTGGAGGAGGGAGGAGCAAATAGAGCATGTTGGAAAGAGTGAGGAAGAAGACTGAAGAATGCAGGGTGACTAATTCATGAAAGGAAATATATTGCCTACAAGCTTTGCCCTTGGGAAAGATAATGCTGTTGGCAGGATGAAGAGCTATAAGATCTCAAGGAGAAAGCACTGACTTATCTAACAGAAAAATGTGGGATAGGAATTTGAGGAAAGAAGAGGCCAGTTCAGACCAAGCAAGATCATTCCTTTTGTGTTTCTTAACTTCTTCAGGAGGCTGCCCTGTTCTGGCCCTGTAGACCCATGTTACAGGGTATAGAATACCCAGAATTGGTATTGTTTGGTAACAAGAGTTGCATAGCACCCGTTCCCTATGTTCTTTTAAGTGTTTAAGTAGATACGAGTTGGTGGAGGGAGTATTTGAAATCCTCAGTACCTGAGAGTTTACAAATGTGAAAGTTTTCCTGATGATTATTTGGTCTTTCATTTGTGTATGTGTCTTCTTTGCAAGGTTGCCAGCATTAGGGCTGTGTTAAAGATCTTGGGACTTGTGAATCTTTACAGCCTGTACTACAGTGCATTTGGAAGTACGAGAAATATTTGTAGAATGCTAGTTTTAGATCATGCAGGTGTTTTAAGGATATGGCTTGATGTTCTGAATCTTGGATCCTATTTTTTCTGTAGGGTACCTATATACTCTATAGGTATATAGAGTACTCCCTGACAATTCTTTTCATTTCTGTAAGGTTGATAGTGATTTCTCATCTTTCATACCTGATTTTAGTAATTTGAGTCTAACGAACCACTTCTGGTTTGTTTCTCTTTTGTTTTTCTATTCTTTATTTATGCTCATCTTTATTGTGTCCTTCCTTCTGCTTCTTTAGGTTGAATTTACTTTTTTTTTTCCTGGTTTCTTATGGTAGAAGAGTAGATTGCTTTGAGATCTTTTTTCTTTTTCAGTATAGGCATTTACAGCTATACATTTCCCTCTAAACACTGTTTTCACTGCATTCCATAAGTTTTGGCATATTATATTGTTTTTATTTATCTAAAAGTGTTTTTAATTTCTCTATGATTTCTTTTTTGACCTGTTGGTTGTTAGGCACTGTGTTATTTAATTTCCATGAGTGTGTGAATTTCCCAGATTTCTCTGTTATGGATTTCTAATTTCATCTCATTGTGGTTGGGGAGTATACTTCGTATGACGTCAGTCCTTTCAAATGTGTTGAGACTTGTTTTACAGCCTAAGATGTAGTATGCCCTGGAGAATGATCTGTGTGTATTCTGCTGCTGTTGGGTGGAATGTTCTTTAGATGTCTTTTAGGCTTAATTAGTTTATATTGTTGTTCAAGTCTTTTATTTCTATCTTCTGTATAGTTGTTTTATCCATTACTCGAAGTTGGAAAGTGAGGTCTTCAAATATTCTTGATGCAGGGCACCTGGGTGGCTCAGTTGGTTGCACGTCTGACATTGGCTCAGGTCATGATCTCATGGTTCGTGGGTTTGAGCCCCACTTCGGGCTCTGTGCTGACAACTAGCTCAGAGCCTGGAGCCGGCTTCAGATTCTGGGTCTCCCTCTCTCTGACCCTCCCCTGCTCACGCTGTCTCTCTCTCTCTCTCTCAGAAATAAATAAAAAACTTTAAAAAAAAACAAGTATTCTTGATGAATTGTGTATTTCTCCCTTCAGATCTGTCTGTTTTTGCTTCAGGTAACTTAGGACTCTGTTGTTAGGTGAGTATATACTTATAATTATGTCTTCTTAATGGAATGAATATTTATCATTAAAATGAGCTTTCTTCATCCTATTAACAATTTTTGTTTGATATTAACATAGCCATTCCAGCTCTTTTTGGGTTACTGATGTATGTATGATGTGTCTTCTTTTCTTTCTTTCCTTTATTTTTTATTTTCAGCCTTTTTGTGTGTCTGACTCTAAAGTGTGTCTCTTATAGACAGCATTCATTGAATCATTTTTTATACTTTCTGCTAATCCCTGCCTTTGATAGCAGTGTTTAATACTTTTAAAATAATTACTGATAATGTAGGATATATATTCGTTATTTTGTTATTTTCTGTATGTTTTGTGTCTTTTGTCTTTATTACTATCCTCTTTTTGGCTAAGTGTGCCATTTTAATTCCTTTGTCATTTTTGCTTTTTTTTTTTTTTAAGATTTTATTCTTAAGCAATTTCTACACTCAAAATGGGGCTTGAACTCACAGCCTCAAGATCAAGAGTTGCATGCTGTACAGACTGAGCCAGCCAGGCAACACTACTTTTTTTTTTTTTTTTGAGTTATTTTCTTAGTCCTTGTACTAATCACTTAGAATAACATATTTTAAGTGTCTGCTAAGTCTATCATCTGGGCATCCTCAGTAACAGTTTCTGTTGATTGATTTTTTTTTTCTTATGTAATGGCCATACTTTCTTGTTTCTTTGCATACTTTTGTAGTTTGTTGTTGAAAATTGGGTGTTTTAAATAATGTAATGTGACAACTCTAGAAATCAGGTTGTTGTTGCTGTTTGTGTTCTTTTTTGTTTAATGACATTTCTTAACTAATTATGTAAAATCTGTATTCTTTGTGTAGCTGCCAAGTTTCAGGTTGATTAGCTGAATGGTCAGCTCATGATTAGACAGAAAATTCCTTGAATGCCTAAATCAGCAAGTCTCTTCATCTTTGCTGATGGGCTCTGTGTGTGTGTGTGTGTGTGTGTGTGTGTGTGTGTGTGTGTGAACATGCTTCCAGTGTTCAGCCAGGCAGTTAACAACCTGGCCTTAGCGTCACTGAGTGCTTGTGCAGAGCCTCGAGGTCAGCCTGAGGTGAGAGCTCAGGGCCTTCTCGGGTCTTTCTGAACGCGTGCAGCACCTTACACATTCATGGCCTCTGGAGTCCCATGAATATGTTGGTGCCTTTCAGAGCCCTTATGTATATGTCATTCCCTTTTCCCACTGTTTTTGGTTAGCCTACTGTTTGTTCCACTTGTTCTTTACCACTTCAGACAGGTTCAGAACTAACCGATTGACTATAACTGTTTTTGAGAAAGATTTTTCACCGGGCAAACTCAGAGTTAGGTTAAATACAGACAGCCTTGCAAGTGAGCTCTTTCAGGAAACCACCAGACTGGTCAGATAATGACAGTTTTTTAGGACAGTTTTAAGACTTCAGAGGAGCTCTAAACTCACTCTGTACTCTGGTGGCTGCCTTGCCACCAGTCTGCCCTGCCTGTTGTGGGTTTTCCAGGCTACTGCAAGTTGGAGAAAGGGGAATAGGAATGGTGCAAATTAAAATCACACAAAGCCGGGTGCCTTACTCTGGCAGTTGGTTAAGTGTCCAACTGTGGCTCAGATCATGGTCTTGAGGTTCGTGAGTTCGAGTCCCACGATGGGCTGTCAGCGTGGAACCTGCGTCAGACCATCTGTCTTTCTTTCTCCCCACCCCTCCCCTGCCCATGCACTCTCTCTCTCAAAAATAAATATAAAAAAAAAAAATTAAATAAAATCACACAAAACTTGTTCTTACCAAGATATCACCACTTAAAAAAATTCCCTGGATTATTTCAAGTTTTTGGTTAATTTCCAGAATTTGAAAAAGTTGATTCTAAAATTTTTGCCAGTTTTCCTGTTGCTTTTATGGAGTAGGGATTCTCAGAGGTTCTTAGACCACCATTTTTGCTGATGTACATGGGTGGAATATAGAAAGAGTATTGAACCTGAAATTAAGGTCCCATTTTTCAACTTAGTATCTTTTGGTTTGAGGCTGGCCAGTTGACCCAAGGAATCTAAACTTTTATTTCTTTGTTTTAAAAATGGGCATATTAATTAATATCTGTCTCTTAGCCTTACTGTAGGGATTCAGTGAACTAATGCGTTTAACAACATATTGGATAAAAAGTAATCTGTAAATCACTATCTAAGGGGAGGACACATAAGGCATTTAAAAGGCAAAAAAATGAAGAAAAGATTGTATCATTCAAGTTTTGTTTATGGAATCATTGAGGATTTTGGGGAACAAGGGACTTAGGAAAGGAATTAGATCTTACACAGATGTGGGAAGAGCTGAGAAACGAAGGTGTGGAAGAGGGAATAGAAGGACCAGGGTGAAAATCGTTTACTGGTTTGCCCGAAGCACTGGCGCGAGTGGACACGTCAGAACCTACCAGGGAATCTGAGAAGCTGAGGACTTCCAGCCATGAAACGAGGGCGTGAAGGAGGAGCTTGTGGAGAGATCTGTGGACAGCTGTTGTCTGTATGTGGCTCCCAGCCCTGTGGGTCCACAGTGCAGTGTCGTCGGCGGTCCCGGAGCTGCTGTTGGCTGGCAGGGCCGCAGTCGGAAGCTTAAGTGAGATGCAGAGAGCAGAGGACCAGCTGGGGTCTGCAGGACATCTCTGCATCTTGTCTGACACCACACTTAACCGCGACCCCCTTCCAAAGGCTGTTGCTTTGCTTCTGTCTTTCACATCCCAGCACCACATCCCCCACTCCACCTGACCAACTCTAGTGTGAAATCAGAAGGGAAGGAAATTTTAGGAAACACATTTTGTTTTCTAGATGAAGCAAGTTGACATCGCAGTACATATGACCAGGCACTGTGGTACCCCTTTGGCTTGGGGACTTACTGATTTGGAAAGTTCCAAACTACTGCTAACACGTACAGAGTATTTTATATACTATGTTGTGTAAAGAAGAGCTTTTGATTTGGGGAAACTTATAATTTCTTCAAAAGAGGCTGAGATATTGAAGCATTCTTAGAACAAATGAGAACAAAAACAACTGGAAATACATCAGTTTATTTTACATGTCTTGCTTTACTGATGAGATGAGTTCCTTAGAGGTAATGGATCAAATGAATTTTTATATTGAACATTTTCTAATAACAGGTTACAGGGGTGCCTGGGTGGCTTAGCCAGTTAAGCGTCCGACTTCAGCTCAGGTCATGACCTCATGGTTTGTGGGTTTGAGCCCCGCATCAGGCTCTGTGCTGAACAGCTAGCTGAGAGCCTGGAGCCTGCTTCAGATTCTGTGTCTCCCTCTCTCTCTGACCCTCCCCTGCTCATGCTGTCTCTCTCTTTCTCTCTCTCTCAGAAATAAATAAAAACATTACAAAAAAACCCAACAAGTTACAGTCTCAGGAATATGATCATTTCCAGTTGGTTTTTGGTTGACATTGGCACACAATTTTGTCTGAGTTTCTGAAGTTTACTAGCATGATGTCATTAAGGTCATAGACTGGTGAGGCCTAATGGATGGTGAGACAGTCAAGGTCCTTGCAGACTAAATTATACCAGGAAGTCCATGTAATTCTGAAGCAAGATAGCAAAGTGTACTTCCCCTCTGTGCTAGTAAAAACCCACCACAGCTGATGTTGTCTGGTTATTGGGTAGAGAAAAATGTATTTACTGTATCAGTACCTGCTTACCACATGTCAGGGGGTGTGATTCTTTGCTCCAGTAAAAAGATCATGTCTGAACAGTAGATATAATTACAGCCACCATTATATTAAGTTTGTAATAATCTATGACATTTTCCAGGACCCATCTATATTCGGCACAGTTTAAATAGATCTGTTAAGCTGTCTACACTCACACACTTTGCAGTATCTTTCAAGTGTTTGATAGTGGCACACATTTCTGTAGTTTACATAGATATGTGATGTTGCTTTGGTTTTTCTCTTAAGGAGGAGAGGAAGCTGGGGGCTTTCACTTGGCACTTTATTCTGCATTAGTCCTCACCGAAGGCTCTGCTGGTTATTGGCCATATCTAATTCAACTATGTATTCAAGTAGTAGGGAGGTCACCACTGGGTGGGTCCAGAGACTTACTACGCCTACCATGGGATAGACTGATTCCCATAAACCCTCGAATGCATCAGGTGATATTCTGGGTCCCAGAGGATTATCATTAACTAAGTACTAACTGACCTTGAAAAGATGGGTATGGTATTTCTTTCTCTCCAGGATAGAATTACCTGGCAAATGTTAAAGGTGCGTCTTTGGCCAGGCCATCTCAGTGGCTCAGTTGGTTAAGCATCCTACTCTTGATTTTGACTTAGGTCATGATCTCATGGTTCTTGGGATCGAGCTCCACATCAGGCTTTGTGCTGACAGCACTCTATCCCTCTCTCTCTGCCTCTCCTCACGTTCACACACGCTTTCTCTATCTCTCTCAAAATAAATAAATAAACTTGTCTTTGGGGAAGACAAGGGAAGAATTATGGTATATGCTAGTTATGTTATAGTGGGGTCCTTCCTCACCAATATTGGCTCCTTCATTCCTTCCTCCCTTCCTCCCTCCCTTCCTTCCTTCCTTTCCAATTTTTAAAAAATGTTTTTTTTTGATAGTGCAAGCAGGGGAGGGGCAGAGAGAGAGAGACAGAGGAGAGGAAGCAGGGTCTGCACTGACAGCAACGGGCCTGATGCAGGGCTCGAACTCACAAACCATGAGATCATGATCTGAGCCAAAGTCAGACGTTCAACCAATTGAGTTACCTAGGTGCCCCTCTTAATTTTTTTTGAAAGAGGCTCTGACTGTGAAATGACTCCAGGATAGGAATTAGGTGAGAAACAATGTTTTAGCATCATGTTTTAGCATGATGACTTGGGTCTGACCCCAATCTGACCCAAACCTATATACTTTTTTTCCCCTAATGTTATATAGATCAAGTTTGGACTTAGTTAGCTTTAAGGCTTCCTGGTGAGTCAGCTACCACCTAAGATCCATGCTTTTTGCACTATTGTAACTATTACTCTGGCTGTTCCTGTTGCAATAACCATGCTCCTCTTGCTTCTGGGGGTTAAGTGCTATCAGCTAGTCTCTATTACCCCTCCTGAAATCAGGAAGCTCGTTTCAACTGAAGGACCTCCAAAGATGTCCTCCCAACCCCCCCAGCTTACAGGCCATCTATAGCACTTTTCAGGGGTGCTAATACTCCCATGTACAATGTATTTCTCAAAGCCAAGATGAAAAGAATATCCTCTGGGCCCTCTTGGAGGACATTGGGATGGGTGAACAGGTTGCAAATAATAAATTGACAACAACTTTTTCTTCCTAAGTTGTTAGATTCTTTCTTCCACATCACACCAAGGAATTTCTGGCCTCTGAGTTTAGTTTGGGCTACATTTGAGTCCAGGATTATCTTTTTTTATTTTGTTTTTAATGTTTTTTGAGAGAGAGAGCTTGAGCAATGGAAGGGCAGAGAGAAAGGGAGACACAGAATCTAAAGCAGGCTCCATGCTGTGAGCTGTCAGCACAGAGCCTGATGTGGGGCTTGAACTCATGAACTGTGAGATCATGACTTGAGCTGTGTCGGATCCTTAACTGAGCCACCTAGGCGCACCGGTCATTATATTGTCTTTAAACAAGGTAGCACTAGTCTTAACAGATAGAGGAGGACTGCCCCTGTTGGCATAGGAAACTCAGTAGGGTTTGGAGGTTTCTATTTTTAGAATCATCCCAAATATCTTTATTTAAATTCTTTTTTTTTTTTAATGTTTTATTTATTTCTAGGAGAGAGAGAGAGAGACAGTGTGAGCAGGGGAGGGTCAGAGAGAGAGGGAGTCACAGACTGAAACAGGCTCCAGGCTCTGAGCTGGCAGTCAGCACAGAGCCCGACGTGGGGCTCGAACCCACGAACCGCGAGATCATGACCTAAGCGAAAGTCAGATGCTTAACCGACTAAGCCACCCAGGCGCCCCTTTATTTAAATTCTTGGGTCTTGCTCCTTCATGATCAGTGCCCTGTTCTCCTGGCCAAGATGAAGTAAGTGGTACTAGAGTAACCCTCTCGTAACAACCATTGCAGTTACTATTGCTAAGAACCAAACCACTTCAAAACTTAGTGTCTTAAAACAATAGCAATCATTTGTTTATCTTGCATTGTTTCTATGGAACGGAACTTTAGGAAGGGCTTGACTGGGCCACTTGTGATGTGAGAAAGGTGAGGTGATATAACAGTAACTCTAAATGAACTTTGATAAATTGAAGATGTGCATGATTAGCTTTAGACCAGTCACTGAAAAATAATAAAATGTTGGGTCACTTGGGTGGCTCAGTTGGTTAAACGTCCAGCTTTTGATTTTGGCTCAGGTCATGTTCTCAGGGTCATGAGATTGAGCCCTCTGTTGGATTCTATGCTGGGCATGGAACCTACTTAAGATTCTCTCTCTCCCTCTCTGTTCATACCCTGTGGACGCATGCTCGCTCTCTCTCTCTCTCTCTCTCTCTCAATATAAGTAAATAAGTAAGTAAGTAAAATGATGTGTAGCCTAAAGACAATAGAGGAAAGAAAACAAATGACTAAAACACATTTGATTAACCCAATCAGATGCCTTCATTTGCTCAAAGCCCTAGTGAAACTGAGTTTGTCCTATATTCAGCAATCACGCAGGAGCAATGTCTACATCCGAGTTTTGGCTATGCTAACTTGGCAGCTACAAGGAAAAAGAAATTTTTTTAAGCAATCATAGAAATAACTTGGTTCTCTGAACTTGAGGATTTAAAACACCGAATGTCATTTTCTTTCTTTGAGCTATTCAGTGAACTTAGAAGCAGCCAACCTTACCTCACAGTCTGATATTCTTAGTGTCTTATCACTTAATTCACAGAAGCCTTTTTTTCTTTTAATTTAAATTTTAGTTATTTAACATAGAGTGCAATATTGTTTTCAGGAGTAGAACTCAGTGATTTATCACTTGCATCACAACAGTGCCCTTCTTAGTACCCATCACCCAGGGCACATGGGTGACTCAGTTGGTTAAGTGTCCAACTCTTGATTTTGGCTCATGTCATGATCTCACAGTTCGTGAGTTCAAGCTCTGCATTGGGCTCTGAGCTGGAATTCTCTCTCTCTCTCCCTCTCTCTCTGCCCCTCCCCCCACTTGCATGCACAGTGTCTTCCATGCTCATTCTCAGAATAAATTTTAAAAACTACCCATCACCCACCCAGCCCATCTCCCACGCCCTCCCTCCATTAACTCCTAGTTTGTTCTCTATCATTAATAGTCTCTTCTCTTGTGGTTTGTTTCCTCCTTTCCTCTCTCCCTGCTTCCCATGTGTTCGTCTGTTTTGTTTCTTAAATTCTATATATGAATGAAGGCAAATGATATTTGTCTTTCTATGATTGATTATTTTGCTTGGTGTAATACATTTTAGCTCCATCTGCATCATTGGAAATGGCAAGATTTCATTCTTTTTTGATAGCTGAGTGATAGTCCATGGTGTGTGTGTGTGACACCACATATTCTTTATCCATTTGTCAGTCGATGGACATTTGGGCTCTCTCCATAGTTTGAGTATTGTTGATAATGCTGCTATAAACATCAGGGTGCATGTATTCCTTTGAATCTCTATTTTTGTATCCTTTGGGTAAATACCCAGTAGTGCAATTGCTGGATAATGGGTAGTTCTGTTTTTAGTTTTTTGAGGAACCTCCATACTCTTCTACGGAGTGGCTGCACCAATTTGCATTCCCACCAGCAGTGCAAGAAGGTTCCCCTTTCTCAGCTTCTCACCAACACCTGTTATTACTTGTGTTGTTAATTTTAGCCATTCTGACAGCTGTGAGGTGGTATCTCATCATGGTTTTGATTTGTATTTTCCTGATTAGTAATTTTGAACATCTTTTCATGTGTCTGTTAGCCATCTGGGTGTCTTCTTTGGAAAACTGTCTATTCATGTCTTCTGCCCATTTCTTCACTGGGTTATTTTTTTGGGCGATGAGTTTGGTAAGTTCTTTATTGATTTTGAATACTTACCCTTTATCAGATATGTCATTTTCAAATATCTTTTCCCATTCCATTGGTTGCCTTTTACTTTTGCTGATTGTTTCCTTTGCTGTACAGGAGCTTTTTATCTTGATGAAGTTCCAATACACAGAGCCTTACATTAGGTAGAGGCTTTATCCTTAGCTCCCCTAGGTGATAATTCAAGAAATTCTTTCATCACTGGATATCATGGACTACCAGTGCCACACTCTCTCATGATCGTGGGTTCCCCATGTCTTCAGCTCCAACCAGATCAGATAACTAATCACAAAATTTTATTTTCTGCAGGAGTAGCCTTCAGAATGTCTGGGAGGCGGTGGGTATCAAGTTTCAATGGCATATTGGAGAAGCACCTTCAACTACACTATAAAATCATGTCAGCAGAAATCCTGCTATGGCTACAGTCTGTTACATGTAATTTGGTTGAACACTATATATATACATACATGTGTTGGGTACTTAATATAAATAATCTTATAAAATTATGGTTAGAACAGTAGTTAACTATTGTATCATCTGTTGTAGAGGAATTACATGGATTATATTTTTAAATCTCCTGTGTATTTTGGCTATTTGGGATTTATAACTCTTTTTTTTTGCTTAGAAGCTGTATAAATTCTGATTCCATTTTCAGAACAGGCGTAAGAAGCCTACATAACCCATAGTGTGTCAGAAATGCAGAGAAACCAGCATCCAAAGACACTTTTATAGGCACAATTGTCTTTTAAAAGATTTCACAAAAATTAGACTGGTTAAGAATTCTAGCTGGATGCAACCTAAAGCGAATCAAATACATAGACTTTAAGATTGCCATCTATGTAAAGTAAGGAGTCTAAAGTATCGTTTTAGCTACCTTAAGATGGCTGCTGCCATCAGAAACAGGGGACAAGGGACATGGACCGGGGAAGCAGAGTAATGGTAACAAGTACAGAATTAGCTCCATGGAGGAGGCGAACCTGAATTGTGGACATACAACAGTAGTACTGAAACGTGTGCGGTGTACTGAGGATGGTCTTTAATTTCTAAACTAAAGAGACTTGCTGGAAGCAGATAGGCCTCCTTTTGGCAAGTTTCATCTGTGAGATAAGCAAGGACTATTAAATTATACCCTTCCCCCCTTCTTTTATAAATGTCTCAACGATCCCAGGCTCCTGGAGCATGCCATTTCAAGAAAGGAAAAACAAAGCAAACTAAACTGAACTAAAAAACATACTTTGTATTGCCATTGAGTAGAGGTGAACTGAAGACGCTGCTCTAACAGTCATTCCAGCTGGTGACAGAGGGGAGTCCATGAGCTCTCCCAGTATCATGGAGTATGCTTCCCCTTGGTGCCTTTCTTTCCTGGAGGATTCCAGATGCCAGTAAGGCAATATTTGCCTTTCCTTCTTGTTCCTCTCTTTTACCTGTATCGTATTTGCTTTCTGTTGTTTTTAGCCTGTGCCCTAGATGCGTGAAATAGGCAGGTCATCTCAAACTTTGAAAATAAAAATGTGGATCCTATGGGATAAAAGATATCTATGTGCTAAAGAAAAAAAAAATGGCCATTAGCCACTATAAGCTAATTCCGTTACTTCTGTTGTCATTTCTAGGCAGAAGAAATCCTTAGGCGAGAGCTGGAGAAAAAAGAAACGCCGAGTTTGTACTGCTTGCTCGGAGATGTCCTTCGAGACCACGCTTGCTATGAGCGGGCCTGGGAACTGTCCCACCACCGCAGCGCTCGGGCTCAGCGCTCCAAAGGCCTCCTCCATCTGCGGAACAAGGAGTTTAGAGAATGCGTGGAGTGCTTTGAGCGCTCAGTGAAGATCAATCCCATGCAGGTGAGACATTTCAGAAGGCCCATCCACTCTGTGTGCTTCTGTTTCCGTTTGGTTTGGTGTCTTACTGAGGGAGCATCCATCTTACTGAGGGAGCACCCATCTTATTGAGGGAGCACCCATCTTACTGAGGGAGCATCTTCGTGCCTGGAGACCTTGTGTTTGGAAGTCGAGGGCTGAGCCTCCCATGCTTCTGGCCTCTCATGGGAAATGCTGCTTTTTTCTTATTCACTTTCTGTTGTGTTTCTGTTATTTACTCTTTGGTTTTCTTTCTTTTTTTACACTGTCCTTAACGCAAATACAGCTATGAAAATTGGGTTTCATTTTCAGCAGATATGTTAGGTAGAAATGGAGGAGAGTCTGAATTATAGACACCGTAGGATTGTGCAAGGAATTGTTGGAATCAGCAATGAAAGCAAAACTGATATAAATAGGGTAACATCTAGAATGGATTCTTGATCATTTAAGAAAAAGTCTATATGTACAGACACACGAACTTTTTTTTGGATAACCCAAAGCAAATTTTATTTATTTATTTATTTATTTACTTTTTACAAATAGTTTATTGTTAAGTTGGTTTCCATATAACACCCAGTGCTCATCCCCACAAGTGCCCTCCTCCATNTTCCACAATGTTTTCCAGAGGGGCTGTACCAGTTTACATTCCCACCAACAGTGTAGGAGGGTGCCCGTTTCTCCACATCCTCGCCAGCATCTAGAGTTCTCTGATTTGCTGACTTTAGCTACTCTGACTGGTGTGAGGTGGTATCTCAGTGTGGTTTTGATATGTATTTCTCTGATGAGGAGGGATGCTGAGCATCGTTTCATGTGTCTGTTGGCCATCTGGATGTCCTCTTTGGAGAAGTGTCTGTTTATATCTTCTGCCCATTTCTTCGCTGGGTTGTTACACAAACTTTTTTTTTACAGTTTGAAAAAATAATACAAAATGAGTCTGGATCTTTAAAACAAGCCACCTGGGTGGCTCAGTCAGTTAAGCATCTGACTCTTGATTTTGGTTCAGGTCATGATCTCATGGTTCATGAGATCAAGCCTCACATGGAGCTCTGCACTGACCGCGTGGAGTCAGCTTGGTATTCTCTCTCTCTCCCTCTCTCTCTGCTCATGCTCTCTGTCTCTCAAAATAAAGAAACATTTAAAAATAAGTGACAGGACAGATCCACAGGAGAGGACCAAATTTTGAAGGAAAAAATTGACTATACTTAGTACTCAAATAATACTCAGTTGGCAAAATGATTTTATTCTCAGAAATGCTTATTGATTTTTTTCAACCATACTTTCTTTGTGACTGCTTTCCTTTTTCACCAGCCAGAGGCACCCATAACTGTCAATGACGGGTCCTGACTAACATGCGCACTGACTTGGTGAAATTCTGGTTAAAATACTAATTTTTAATCAGCTGCTAATGTTTACTATGAGCCAGATATGTTGGGCATTTTGCCAGTATTTAGACCCAAGACAGACAGACTCCAGAGCTTGTATTCCTTTTTTTTAAAATTATGGATTAAAAAAAAGCACATAACATAAAATTTACCACTTTAACCATTTCTAAGTGTTCAGTAAGTAGTGCGAAGTGTGTTCCTAGTGTTGTGTAACCGTTGCCACCGTCCATCTCTGAAACTTTCTTAATCCTGCAAAACTAGAAATTTGTACCTGTTAAACAGTAGCTACCTATTCTCCCTTTTCTTTAGTCCCTGCAACCATTCTGCTTTGTGTCTCTGTGAATTTGAATATTGTCGGTACCTCATATGAGTAGAGTCATGCAGTATTTGTTCCTCTGTGACTACCATATTTCTCCCAGCATAATGTCCGTGTTGTAGCCTGTGTCAGAATGCCGTCCGTTCCTTCGTTAGACTGAGTGATATTCCATTGTGTGTGTGCGCCACACTTTGTTTATCTGCTCTGCAGTTGGACTCTGGTTTGCTTCTCCCTCTGGGCTGTTATGAATAGGCTGCTGTGGACGAGTGTGGGCTGAGATGATCATTTTTTTTTTTAAATGTTTTATTTATTTCTGAGAGAGACCGCGTGAGCAGGGAAGGGTCAGAGAGAGGGAGACACAGACTGAAACAGGCTCCAGGCTCTGAGCTGGCAGTCAGCACAGAGCCCAACGCGGGGCTCGAACCCACGAACCGTGAGATCATGACCTGAGCTGAAGTCGGATGCTTAACCGACTGAGCCACCCAGGCGCCCCTGAGATGATCATTTTTGAAATGGGTAGACTTGGGGCATATCTTTCATATGGAAAAAATTTAAAAGTACATTTTTGAGCTAATTGCTTGGTTTCTGCACTCTGGGTAATGAATACAGTGGGAACCTTCCAAACCAGCTGACTGGTAATAAAAATCTAGAGAAGAAATTATCAGCAGAAATTAACAGGTGCATTTGGGAGAAAAGATATTTAAAGTATACTCAGAGTTTTTGTCCCCCCACCCGGAACATTCAGCACCTGGGGGGAGGTGATGGGGACTGCTCCTGCCATCTAGTGGGTAGAGTCCGGGGCTGCTGCTTGACATCCCATAGTGCACAGGACAGCCCCCCAGGATAAAGAATTATCGGCCAAAATGTCTGGAGTGCCAAGGTTGACAAATCCTGCACAAACTTGATTATCAGTAGATTTTTTTTCCAGTAGAAAAAAGAACTCAATATTGTGTTGTTAAATTTTTACTTTTACTTTTATGGAAAATTGTGTCCTCTTAGTACCCCTGCCTGATAAAAAAAATTGTTTATCTTAGTACCCCTGCCTGAGATTTGCCCACCCTCAACTGCTGGAAGGAGTGAGGAAAATAACCTCCCTCCCTTAGCCTCCATAGTCCAAGTCGTATCAGTGGCACCCACCTGATGGACGTGGATTATTCTCTCAAGCACACAGTCCCTTCTCTACCGGTTGGCATTCATGTTTTCCTCCTGTCCCACTGGCTCCTTCTTCTGAGTCTTGGAGGCTTCCTAGTCTTTATCCCTGGGCCTCACCTCTGTGTACAAGGGCTCCCTGGATTTCATCTGCTCCCATAGGCTTGATACCATCTGTACACTGACAACTCCCAAAAGTAGGTTTCAGTCTCCTTTTCTCCCCTGAACTCTAGGCCCCTTTGTCTAACTGCTTCTTCAGTCTCTCCATTTGTTACTCCAACTTACCATTTCCAATATCTGAGATACTGTTCCTCCCTGCTGAAGACTTTGTCCCCAAGGTCATCCCCATCCTAAATTACTCTGACTGGTATTCCTGCCTCTAGCAATCCCTATCTACCTATTCTCAGTGACCATCCAAATGGGTCCTTTCAGATGTGAGTCAGATGTGTCAGTCGTCTGTTCCCTTCCCTGGTGGTACCAGCCAGAATCCCTGAGCAGAGCGCCTCCCATTCTCCCCCCTCCACGCACTCCACGTTAGCCTCTTTGTTCTTCCCTGAATATTCCAGGCACCTTCCTGCCTCAGGGTACTGGGACTTGCTCTCCCTCTGTCTGGCTGTCCTTCCAGACATCTGCATACCTCACTCCATTATCTTATTCAAGTCTTTGCTCAAATGTCACTTGTTCAGAGAAGCCTTCCACTACCATTCTGTGTAAAAATCACAGTCCACTTTCCACCCCTACCGTATACTCCTTACTTTCATTCTCTGCTTTTTCTCTAGAGCATTTAGCACCTTCTAGTATTTTTACAGCTTATTTTTTTTTTAAAAAGGCTCTTTCTCCTTCTATAGAATGTAAGTCCTATGAAGGCAGAAGTTTTCATCTGTATGGTCCGTTTATATTTTCCTGGTGCCTGTAACAGTGCCTAGCACATACCGGGATTCAATAAATAGTTGTCACGTGAGCAAATACATGTCTTTAACCAGTTAGTCAATCGAAGTATATACTAATTGTCTGCTGTGCACATAGCACTGAGTCCGAGGACAAAGCAGTAACAGCAGATCGCCAGAGAGGCTGGTTTGTGCCCTCTGGTATGTCTAGGGAAGCTAAGTAGCAGAGCTAGTCCATAGTACAAGGCATCAAAGAAATACCAAGTGAGTTATTTGTAAAGCACTGGTTATCTAGAGGTCAAAGAGATAATAGAGATAGGATGGTAGATAGTGAAGATAGGACGTTGAATTTGGCTTTGGAGGACAGATAGTACTTGAGTAGGCCAAGAGGAGGCCGGTGGTAAGGGAAGAAGGTAAAGAGAAGGGGTGTGTACGTGTGTTGGGGGAACAGAGGAGTCAGCGAATAGGCTGGTTTGTAGAGTAAAAGGAAGTGGGGCAGTTCCAGGGGGAAAGCCAGACTGGAGCCAGCTTACAAAAGGTCTTAAATGTGAGGTTAAGCTCTTTGGCTTTTTATTTGGCAGATAGGGAGTCGCAGAAGGGCTGGTTTGTAGGTTTGGCTTTGTTTTGAATGAAGGAACGTGGCATGTGCAGAGGCAATTTAGACTTCTTGTTTGGGCAACACTGTGGCCATTGGAGATCCTAGATGTAGACAGGTTTGGGAGACCAGCCCTAGTCTAGCCTGACAGTTATCAGCACGCCAGGGGGCGATAGGAAAGAGGGGTTGGGTGTGAGGGAATTTGCAAGGCAGGACTTGACAGGGCTTGATGGTCTCATTATATAATTTTGAATTAATTACTTAGCAAAACAAAGAAATGACAGTTGCTCAAAGCAGCATCACAATGCAAACAGATGTTATGCGAGGATATTTTGCAGTTTGTCATATGGATCCAATTCAGACAGGCTGGGAGCCGTGCCAAAATATGCAGACATTTGATGCTACAGTTGTACGGAACTACTACAAGACACAAACTTGGACTCCGTAGACACTGGAGATTGGGATCCAAGTTTGAACCATCTCTGAAGAGGGAGAGCTCCTACATGCCGTCGTCTCCTTTTAAGTCTTGGAACAGAAGGAAAATAGAAGAACGGAATTTAATAGAAAAAGGAATTCTAAAAAATGTATTCTCTTCTTTCAGGCATTTCCAAACAGTTAGGTTCAATAACAACGTTTAGGCAGAATGAGAGTGATATTTGAATGGCTTTGGTAATGACTGTAATGACTTTCTGAAACCAAATTGGTATAAAAATAGACGTGTCTGGTTTTATGTCAGGGCGGGTCTGCAAAACCAAACGCACTATCTACAGAACATTTGTTAGAGAACCAGAAGACGTGTGCACCGTTTACATTTGTGCTTCTGAGATTGCCAGCTATTGTTCCCTTCTACCTACCTGTTGCATTTCCCCAAGCAGCTCCCGAAACTACTAAAATTCAACCTGAGACTTGAATTTGTGGGCTGTTGGAGGCTGAGGAGGGTGGGAGGGAATGGTAACCAAACCTCCCAAGCAGGATCTCACAGTCTCAGGACCTGAATTAAAATAGAAATCCTTATGTCGTATTATTCCCATTGTCCCCTACTCTTATGTAAAAAGTAAAAACAAGGAAATCGCTCAGATATCAAACCAGTATGTGTAGCATTGAGAAAGGAAAATGCCACTTCATATTATTTTTTCCGCCCTCTCTCAGCACACATACTAGATTACTTTTCTTTTGTCACTCCCTTCCCATTTATTTTCCTGAACTCTCCTCTTCTTTGAACTGGTCACCCACCTTTGTGAGGTTACATGATCTAACTGCAGGGTAAATACTCAAAGACAGGTATGGGCGGAAGGGCTATAGTTGGGATGAGGTGGGTGGTCACTGTGGACTGCCCGGGTCAGGAAAGGCTGTGCTGGAGATGGTGCAGGAGTCAGCACAAGTGTGCACCGAAAGGTGGATGGGGAGTAAGTGTTCAGAAGGGAACTGGCGTCCCGGGTTAGAAGAGCACGGAGAAAGCCATGGATTTGAGTGTTGATTAAACATAACGGCCAGGCTATGCCTGTTATCCTGGTAACCCATCCCATTTAGCGTTTGTCGCAAGGTTTTTCATTTTTAAGTGAGGTATTATTGGTGCATAAAAAGCGGTTGGAGTGGGTTTTCATAGACATCCAGTTTGTTCTTCCCTCTTCTGCCACAGTCTCGGCTAGTATTGTATTCAATGCATGTGCAACGGACAGCGCTCCCACTTTCCAGTGCTCAAATCTGAACGGTGACCAGTAACAGCCTGTCTCTTTTTTTTCCAACCCTTTCCACACACAGCTTACTAACATTACCCTTTCTAGGACAGTACACAGGATGCTCGCTGATAAAACCTATCGCGCTTGCTCAGGGAGTCTGAGAACAGCCACCTCCTTCAGGTCCTGGTAGATGGTAGAAGTTCTTGGGCCATGTCTTTATAAGCCCGCTTGTACATATCAGACATTTGTGCCAAGCTGCGGCCTGTGTGATGCGTGACGTTGCCTGGCTACCAGTTGGCAGGATTAGTGGGAGATGCAGGGAATCATAGACTAGATGTATGGGGAGCAGAGCCGAGCAGGCCTGCCATACATAAAGCACATGGGGAATACTCTGAATTCTCTTGCTACAGTGGTTTGACCGCTTAATGTAAGGTCTGAATGGACCACTAGTTTTATATTACATTGCTTGGTAACTTTTATATAGTTTATAGTAAACCCTTTGGCAGCATTGGCAGCATTCATTTGCAAAAAGCAAACAAACCAAAAAAGTGTGTTTTTAGAGGACATAAGGAACTCAGTTCTCATTTGGCAGGAGAGCTAATGAATGTACAAATTGCACAAAATGTAGTTGACATTTACCTTCCGCTTCAGAGGCTGTAGTTATATTACTAACCGGAAGACCTAAGTCTGTTGAAGAAACATTAGCATCTACATCAAAAACTAGTACTAGTTTTTTGTTTTTTGTTTTTTTTTAATTTTAAAGAAGGCTAAAGAGGATGATTTAATATGAAGCTGTAAAAGGTACATTTTCGTGTCATTCTATGAGGTTTGACTTTTTATTTGGAGCAGATGAAAATGAGCAAAAATGGTTTACAAGATTGGTCCANTCTGAGCTAGCTGTTTGCACAGAGCCCGAAGTGGGGCTCGAACCCATGAACCGTAAGATCATACCCTGAGCTGAGGTCAGATGCTTAACCAACTGAGCCATCCAAGTGCCTCAACATTTTCTTGTTTGTGTATAAAATGTGAGATCATAGGTGTTAATGTGTTTGCTTGCTTAGCTGAAGTAGTTCATTACCATGAATTCATCATTTTAGTATCACTGACATCAGATGCTTCAAATAGGAAACTCCTTAATTCTATTTTCATAATGGTTTAATTTTTTTTATCCAGTTAGTGGATTCAGAATAAAATTCTTGGAAATTCATTCTCCCAAAGGTGAAACATCTAACATTATTCTGAATGCTATTGTAAATTCAATTAAAAAGTTAAACATAACAGATAAAAGAATTTCTTTCAGTGGTGATGATAAGGATATCAATGTTGGTGGAACGTGGCAACAAGGCAAAAACGATGTTCTTGTGGAATTAAGAAAACCTTTGAGGTGTAAATGTTCTTGAATTTGATTGTAATGGTAGACATAATATGGTCCAAACAGACTTCTACTAATGGAATTAAAAACTGACTGTTGTCATTTACAATTTTTTTTTGAGAGAGAGAGAGAGAGTGAGAGAGAATCCCAAGCAAGCTCCGTGCTCAGTGCAGAGCCCAGTGTGGGGTTTGGTGACACGACCCTGGGATCATGACCTGAGCTAAACTCAAGAGTCGAATGCTCAACCAACTAAGCCACCCAGGTGCCCCTACAAATAATTTTATATGCACCATTGGGTAATTGAATTATAAGATTCTTGTGACACTTCTGATGTTGAATTAAATTTTGTACAGTGTGGCAGTATATACTTTTTCTACCCATCATCTAAAGATGTTTGAATTTTTTAAGAATTATTTTATAAGTCAATTCAACTGTCCTACAACGATATGAACTATTTAAGAAAAGAGTCTTTTGCCTTTTGGCTGCATTGCTTTTTAAAAAATCAATTGGAAATCTTTTATGTATTCAATTAATGAAGTTCCAAAAAATTCAGCTTTTGAAAGTTTTTAACAAATTGTGATTTTTGTAGGCAATACTTTCAAACAGGGAGACATTGAAATTTTTCATAAAGGGAATGGTGAGTGTTCGAATGATATACAGGATTTAATTCTGAAATGTAAAATCACACTTTTGAATATCTTCACTGTCTGCTAGGGCTGCCATAAAAAATGGGACAGCCTGGGTGGTTTAAATAACAAGTTTATTTTCTCACAGTCCTGGAAGGTAACAGTCCAAGATCAGGGACTGTTGGACATCACCTTCTGGGTTGGTTTCTGGTGAGATCTTTCTTCCTGGCTTTTAGATGGTAAGGCTCTTTCTCTGTGTGCCTGTTGTTCTCTTCTTATAAGGATATTGGTCCCATCAGATTAGGGCCCCAACTTTATAACCTCATTTAATATTATCTCCTTTTTTGGGGGGGAGGATAAGAAAGCTTGAGGGATGGGGGCATGGGGCAGCATGGTTGGGGGAGAGAGAGAGAGAGAGAGAGAGAGAGAGAGAATCTTCCAATGCAAGGCTTGACGTCATGACCTTAGGATCATGCCCAAATCAAGATTCAGATGCATAAGAGACTGAGCCACCCAGGCACCCCTAATCTTAATTATCTCCTTAAAGGCCCTCTCTCTAAATATAGTCACACTTGGGGTTGGATTTTAAGATAAGAATTTTGGGGAGGTATAATTCAGTCTATAACATCCACCTTGTAGGAGTCTTTCCTTTGTAACATTTTATTATGCAAATTTCAATTGTATAAAATAAGCAATAGCAGAAAGACCACTATAGTGAACCCCTTCCCATATGCCTGTCAACTAGCTTCAACAATTACTAACTTACAGGTGATCGCATTTCATCAATATTTCCTTAACTCAATCCCATATTATAAAAACAAATCCAGGAGCACCTGTGTGGCTCATCTGGTTAAGTGTTGGGCTCTTGATTTTGGCTCCGGTCACTGTCTCATGGTTTGTGGGATCAAGCCCTGCATTGGGCTCCATGAGGATAACACAGAGCCTGCTTGGGATTCTCTCACTCCCTCTCTCTTTGCCCCTCTCCTCCTCACAGACCTGTGAGCATACAGGCATGCTCTCTCTCTCTCTCAAAATCAATAAACTTTAAAAAATAAATTTAAAAAATATATGGAGTCATTTCATTTTTTTAATGTTTATTAATTTTGAGAGAGAAAGAGTAGGTTGAGGAGGGACAGAGAGAAGGGGAAAGAGAGAATCCCAAGCAGGCTCCATTGTTATTGTAGAACCTGACACGGGACTTGATCCCACTAACTGAGATCATGACTTGAGCCGAAACCAAGAGTCAGACACAACCAACTGAGCCACCGAGGGTCCCCCAAATCATTTCATTTAAAATTTTTTTAAATGTTTATTCACTTTTTGAGAGACAGAGACAGAGCGTGAGTGGGGGAGGAGCAGCGAGAGAGGGAGATAGAATCTGAAGCAGGCTCTAGGCTCTGAGTTGTCAGCACAAAGCCCAACCATGAGATCATGACCTGAGCCGAAGTTGGATGCTTAACCGACTGAGCCACCCAGGCGCCCCTCATTTTTAAATGTTTGAGTATACATCTCTGAAGAAATGACTTTAAAAAGTAACCATAATACCATTGTACTTAAAACCTCAATAATAATTTGTAGGAAACTTTTATTGATCTTCTGATTTTAATTGAATAAATTTATATTCTATACTAAATTGAAGCTCATAATTTATCAGTGCCTAGATTTGGTGAAACTTATAAAGAATCATAAATAGAGACAATTTGTTTTATGAATTTTATCTTATTAAAAATATTTGTTGGGGCATCTGAGTGGCTCAATCGGTTAAGCGCCTGACTTCGGCTCAGGTCGTGATCTCAGTTTGTGAGTTCCAGCCCCGCTTTGGACTCTGTGCTGACAGCTTGGAGCCTGGAGCCTGCTTTGGACTCTGTCTCTCATTCTCTCTTTGCCACTCCCCCACATGTGCTCTGTCTCTGTCTCTCAAATAAATAAATGTAAAAAAAAGATTTTTAAAAATATTTGTTGAAGGTGCCTGGGTGGCTCAGTTGATTAAGCATTCAAGTCTTGATCTCAGGGTCTTGAGTTCAAACCCCATGTTTGGCTCTGTGGTGATCGTGAAGCCTACTTAAAAATAAATTATACATGCAGTGTATATATTTGTTGAAGAAAGGCACGCTAAATGGAGGCAAAAAGGCAGTACTTGAGAAAAATATTTATACGTTTCAATACTAACAAAATTGTATTCAGAATATCTTCTGTTTAATAGCATTTGCTCTCAGTTTACCAGTTATCTCAGTGCATTAAAATATTTCCAGTTTAAGGTGCCTGGGTGACTCGGGTGGTTAAGCATCCAACTCTTGATATCAGCATAATCTTGCTTTCTGAGATCAAGTCTCAGGTCAGACTCCATGCTGAGCACAGAGCCTGCTTGTGATTGTCTCTTTTCCTCTTTCTCTGCCCCTGCCCAACTTGTGCTTATGCGTGTGTGCTCTCTCTCATAATAAATAAACATTAAAATTTTTTTCAGCTTTATTGAGATATAATTGACGTATCAATAGGGTAAGTTGGGGTACACAGTGTGACTGATACTTGTTTGTATTAAAGAATGATTACCATAGTAGGATTGTATTAACATCTCTGACACCTTACATAATCACCTATGTGTGTGTGTGTGTGTGTGTGTGTGTGTGTGTGTGTGTGACATTTAAAATCTACTGTCTTGGCAACTTTCAAGTATATGATACAGTATTGTTAACTGTCATCCACATGCTGTGTGTTAGAACCCCAGAACCTACTCATCTTTATAACTGGAAGTTTGACCCTTTTGACCAAAATCTCCCCATCTCTCCTACCTCCTCGGCCCCTGGCAACCACCATTCTGTTTCTAGAGTTCATCTTTTTAGAGTCCACGTACAAGTGAAAACATACAGTATTTGTATTTGTCTCTCTCTGTCTGCCTGACTTCACTCAGCATAATGTGCTCAGAGTCCATCCATGTTGTCACAAATGGCAGGATTTCCTTCCTTTTTATGGCTGAATAACATTTCTCTCTTTGTGTGTGTGAATGTGTGTATGTACACATTTTCTTTATGCATTCATCTGTCCACAGACATTTAGATTGTTCATATGTCTTGGCTATTGTGAATAATGCTACAGTGAATATGAGGGTGCAGATACCTCTTCAAGACTGTGATTTCATTTCCTTTAAATATACACCCCAGAGTGGAAATTGCTGGGTCATAATGGTAATTCTGTTTGTTATTTTTCCTCACTGCATTTGGAAAGAATATTTTCTCAACTAAAATCATTATGGCCTACAGACAAGAGTCCATCAAAAGTTTTAACAATTTTAAATGTATTAACAATAAAATTGACAATTAACAATAAAGAACAAGGTTGGAGTAGAAGGTAATTTTATGAAAAATTATATAAAAATTATAAGAAAAATCTTATAAGTACTAAGATCATATTGAAAAAAGAAATTAGTCAGAAAAACAGCAATACTGTAGTATTAGATTAGATATGATTTGGGCAATGATTAAAGTTTATGAATGTTAATAAAATTAATTTAAAATCTATCGTATATTACAGAAATGTGCAAATGTCAGAAATGTATGGCTTGATTATGTTCCTTTTGTTATTTTAAGTGTTCAGATACTCAGCATTTAAACATTTTTACTTTGATATATTTTTATTTTTCAATTTTGAACAAAAACAGTCTTAGGAGTCCCCTGATACGGTAAAGCCAGTTTGTTGCTCAACAGTTTGTTGGTCAATCAATAAGGTCTTTTTTAAGATATGTATCTTTAATTATTTTTTAATGCTCTGTTCCACGTTCAAAAAATGTTGCAGTTTGCTCAAGTATATTAAATTGTTGCCTAACTAAGGCATTATCGAGAACCTACCATGTACACACATGGATGTGGGAATGAATTAGCCTGTGTCAGGCTATCAGCGAAGAGTGGAGAGTTTCTGGTGGGGACTGATTGGGCTAGAACTAGTTTGTGAAGGGCCTTAAATGCCCTCCACAACCCTGTGGACGTGGAAGTCTGATGTGGTTTTGAATAAAAGAGTGATATGACAAAAGTGGTATTTTAGGAAGTTTAAATAAGGACTGAATGTCATGGGTGAGTGGGCAGCAAGAATGGAAGCAAATGTTTTAGCAGCGAGAGTGGAAGGATAGAACAGGTTGAAGCCTCATTACCCAGGAAAATCTTCTGAGACTTAGTCATTTGGACTCTGGCAGGATTGGGGGAGAGCTTGGAATCCAACAGGATGCCAGTTTTCTCAGTTGTCTGATTAAAAAGGAAAATGTCCCTATTGATAGAATATAGAGAATCCAGGAGGAAGGGAAAAGATCTCTTACAGGAGAAGGTAATGTGATTTTGGATATTGAATATGAAGACATTGCTATATCCAAGCAGAAGTGGCTGATCGTCCACTGGACATAAGAGTCTGAAGCCCAGTAGTGAGACCACAGTTGAGCTTTCAGATTGGAGCTTTTTTGTGGAAGTAAGGTGAAGCCATGGGAGTGGATAAATTCTTTACAGAAAATCTTGAAAGAGCACACTGAGCAAAACCCTGACTTTTGAGCAACAGCTGGAGGAAAGTAAGAAGTAGCACCAATGAAAAAAGATTCAAACAAAAGATACCACAGTCTTGGTCAGTGTAGTAGGGATTCATGGAAAGGATTTTTGGAAACTAAAGGAACAAGTGTTAGTGAGTGATGTTTGTATAGTGATGAAGTCCAGAGAAGGCCAGGATGAGGCCACTGGATTTGGAGCTAACTAATGACCTTCAAAACCAGCTTCAGGAGGTTTAGAGTGGGCAGCACATGAGGAAATGGATGTAGCATTGGTAGACTGTTCATATCAGGAGCATGTCAGAGGGATGAGGGTCAGAATGTAGAGTATTGAACAAGGGGCAGAAGAGGCAAGTAAAATTTTTCAAGTTACTGGAGGCCTTTGCGTGGTTCAGGGAAGTGGATAGGGGAGAGGGTGAATCTAGCAGAGGGGGAAGAGATTGAATGTTTTAGAGAGAGGGAAAGATAACTAGGGAAGATCATTCTAGGGAAGAGTGAACTGAGAAGAGATGAAGGTATTTGCTCTGGAAAAGGCATAATATTTCCAATGAGACTAGAAAGAAGATGAGAGCATTACTATTATAATAGCATTTTCTGTTTTATTAAGCATCTTCTAGAGTCTGAGCTACAATGTAAGTATAAACCATTTTGAGGTACTGAGAGGGATACCAAAGAATTGTGTTAAGACATGGCCTCTTGCCCTCCTGTGGTGAGCTAAATGAGGAGAGGAGGCAGAAATAACTCTGTGGCCGAGGAGTAAATAGACCACATGCTTTGGATGCCTAGTGATGGCTTTATGAATGAGGATGTGAATGGTCAGAAAAGGCCTGGTGCAGATGTTCTGAACTAGGAGGAATGGTTGAGATTTGGACGGGAGATGGAAGTTGGGAAAGGAGACTAGCAGATGCAAAAACTAACCATGTAGCCAGGAAAGGTTTCCTGGTAACTGTTGGTTTTCACTGTTTATTTAATAACAATAACAACAACAACATAATAATAATGATAGCAGCACCTAACATCAAGTATTTACTAGGTGCCAGGTTCTAGTGTCAAAATTTTGCATATATTTTTAATCCTCACCACAATCCTTGAGGTACTTACTGCTTTTACAACCTCATTTCACAAATCGGGAAAACACAAGGTTAAGCAAGCTCTAGTTCCCACAGCCTGTATGGGGGGAACTTGGACTTGAACCCGGGTTTTCAGGTTCCAGAGCGCTTACTCTCAACCTCTTCCCTCTTGCCTCTAGAGGATATTGTCTTATGTCAGAGAGTAATGGTGGATTTGGTCGAGGTCTAGTTAGAAGCTGTGGAAAGCTTTGCATGCAAAACTGTCAGCCTTGAATTTTTTTCTTCCTTAAATGAAGACTCACTGGGGTTTTCATCCAGAGCAAAGAGAAGTTACAGGTTGCATGTTCTGTAATGATCCAGCAGATGACAGCGAGTGCGTCTGCAAGACCAGGGAAATTGAGAGGAACCGGGGCAGCCCTGGCCAGCCGGTTCTAGACGTGAGACCGCACTTCCAGGACACAAGACCCTGATAGACTTGTTAGGTTATCTTGGGAGCGTGTGCTCTCCCTTGATGTGTAGCGGTTAATTTTCTATTTCATTGTAGTTTTTGAAAGAATAAAGCATTTTCATTTGAAATGGAGTTCTAGAGTTGCTGTTGTGAGCTGGGATTAGCCATGGTGGAAAGACTTGAGGAATTGGAGCTTACATTCCGATGGAGAGGACAGAACGAACATATGTGAATAATATGGAGAGAAAAAAGAGATTCTTTTCTTTTTGTTCTTCCTTTCTCATATTGGTAGGCAATAAAAAATGAAACTCTTAAAGTCTAACTTGCATAACTGCCAAGAAACACGAGCCCCGCAGTAACATCTGGGCCATAGCTGTGGCTCGAAGGGCAGCCGGGAGGGCAGAAGCTTTGCTGCTGTGAACCTGACTCCAAATCCTGGCGGCCCCCAGGAACATAAGGAAGGTAGATCACCTCATCTTTCTGAGCTTCGGTTTCCTCATTTGTGAAGTGGATGTACAGTTCCGGTCTCAGTGTGCTGCTGGGGAAGTTAGAGCTGATGCAGGTAAAGTGACTTGCGTGTTTCCTGTGTGAAGTTCTCAGTCATAGATGGTACATGGTGGGCTTTTTCTCTCCTGGCTGTTGCCGTGCGGTAGTAATGGTGCAAGGACATCGTTGCTGCCGTGTTATCTGTAGCCTGGAATGAGGGGGACACATCTAACATGAGAATCTCACATGCAGATAACACCTGAACAGCTGTATTTCCTCACATTATGTATTCTCTGGAAAGAGTGGGCAAATTAAACAGCCATTCATAACCAAATTGGGGAAAGGAATAAGAAGGGGGCATTAAACAATTAATAGCCTGTCTAGTTCAAGAAAAAAGTATATATAAAGTTTAGTTGATCCTGTAGTTTAATTTTTTTTTGCATTTATTTATTTTTGAGAGAGAGAGAGACAGAGTGCAAGCAGGGGAGGGTCAGAGAGAGAGGGAGACACAGAATCTAAAACAGGTTCCAGGCTCCGAGCTGTCAGCACAGAGCCTGATGAGGGGCTCTATCCCATGAAACATGGGAGCATGACCTGAGCCAAAGTTGGACACTTATCCCACAGGGCCACCCAGGCGCCCCAATCCTCTAGTTTAAGCAAGACAGTGAAACAGAGGAAATTTTTTCCTTTAGAAAGAGAGAGAAGCTGGCAGCCTAGGACTCATGTTTCCTTGGGGCGGATATGAGAAATTTGGTTATGAAAGTGTCGATGGTGCACTTTTCAAAAGAATAGTAGCACCAAGCATCACTTTAGTAAAGGCTGTTACCAAAAGAACATTGGTATCGCTCTTAGATTTGTCTTGGGTCATTTCCTGTTTAAGGAAACCACATTCAACAACTTATCTGAATTTGGGGTCATGGGAATGAGTCAGGGATGTGGAAAGGAGGGATAGAGAGCCTGGCTCGGCTTTAGGATTCTTTATAACGTGTTGAACGTTATACACGACATAAAAAAATTCAGTCAATCCTATAAGGAAAATTAGCGAAAGTTTGAAGCTGCTGTTTATTCATTCTGCAGAAGCTTTGAGGAGGAAGTAGATTTGAGTAATAGACTCCTCATTTAAGAAAGAAAGTTGTAATATATAAGCAAATGGTACCTAGTGTGGATGTGCTTTAAGACTTGTAAAAATTAACTTAAAAAAATTTTTTTTAATATTATTCATTTTTGAAAGAGGTAGTGTGAGCAGGAGAGGGGCAGAGAGAGAAGGAGACACAGAATCTGAAGCAGGCTCCAGGCTCTGAGTTGTCAGCACAGAGCCTGATGCGGGGCTCGAACTCTAGAACTGTGAGATCATGACCTGAGCCGAAGTTGGATGCTTAATTGAGTCACCCAGACACCCCAAAATTAGCGTTTTCATTGTAAAAATAATCCACACCCTTTGCTTAGTGATGCTTAGTCTCAGAGTAGCAAACTGTTTAATTCCTTTTTTTTTTTTTAAACTTTGATTTCTGTTTTAATTGTTAAGGTTAATATATTGTCTCTGCCTTCATCACGCCCATTGCACACCGGAAACCAGGAACTATTGTGTGCATTGTGTGACTTTAGGCAGATTACTTCCTTTCTAGGCCTTGTTTTCCCCTCTGCCTTTTTTTTTGAATTGATTTCTAAGGCTTCTAATTGAAGTGATTCCCTCCTAGCTTCTCAAACCTGCGGATTCCATGGTTTGTGTCGCCAGTCTACTTACTTTGCCACTAGATGGCACTAATGTGCCTTTGAAACCTGTCATGTCTGGGTTTTCAGAAAATTGGGTGTGAGGAAGCCTTGAAATTTTTGCTTCTTCAAATCCCCATTTAACAGTTGGGTGACTGAGACCCAGAGGGTGAGTTACTCAGAACCCCCTGAACCCCAGTCATCCGTCTTCCCCTCTATTCCACTGTTTCTCTAGGGGGCCTTGTGAGGGACACCCTGAGACCATGTTCTCAACTAGTCTTGTTCTTTGTTAATTATTTTTAAAATAATTTCAAACCATTCTTTAAGTGCTTATATCATCATATTCAAAATAAATAATTGGCCTGCTTTATTGTTTCTGTATTGGCTCCCTCAGAGAAAACAACTAGACTGTCAGCTTCGAAAATCATTGCCCTTCCTATAAGTAGCCGGTCTCACAGTTTACCCTAGAATAAGCGCTACAGAAAGCTCGACCGGAGCCTCTCTATGGTTATCTTTTTCCATTCTTGCCCAGGCCGTCCCTTTGATAAGAGGTTTGCCTTTCAGCTCTTCCTCCATCTAAACATGGCCATCCATTCTTGTGTCTCATCTGTGTCCACTGGCCTAATTGGGAGAGCTTTTGGGGGTAGATATGCTCCAGTTCTTAAACAGTTGATCTCCTGGGTTTTCCCAGCCCATGTTAACTCTTCTTTTTTTCCTGTCTTGCTTGATTGGTGATGAGGATGGTATTGCCGTAAATCATGGCTGTGTGTGGGCAGAATGGTGCAGTGGGAGGCAGGGTGGCCACGTGGAGAAGACGTGGGCTCTGCAGTCCCGCTGACTGAGTCAGATCTCTGCTCTGTCACAGACTGACTCTATGACCCATTGTCATCTCTCTAATGAGGGTAATATTTACTACCTTGCGAGGCTTTTGTGAGGAAGAACTGAGGTAATGTGTGGATGGAAAGCTCCTGGTGTCAGTGCTTGGCACACATAGTAACTGCTCATTATGTGCTAATTATTCTGACTGCCATTGTATAGAGAGGAACAGGAGAGGCTATAGCATGTGACAGGTAGGAGCCCAAGTGAGGGTCTCAGCCAGAGGACTTAGATTTTTTTTTTTTTAAAGATCTCTACATCCAACGTGGGGCTTGAAGTCACAGCCCTAATATCAAGAGTTACATGCTCCACTGACTGAGCCAGCTACATACTCCCTTTTTTACTTTTTGAATGTGGCTTCTAGAAAACATGAGGAGGCTAACATTATATCCCTACATGATTGCACTAGACTGAAAGGTAGAGGTGTTTTATACTCAAACATACACAGTTTTAATTTGGGGAATCATCTGTCAAGGTTTTTTTGAGGCTTTTGATTTTCCTTCTTATGATGTTCTTGTTTTCTTTTAAATAAATTATTTTAATATTTATTTTGAGAGAGAGTGTGTGTGTGTGAGCAAGAGAGAGAAAGAGAGAGGGAAAGAGAGAATCCCAAGAAGGCTCCATGCTCAGCACAGAACCCAAGGCAGGGCTTGATCTCAAGAACTGCAAGATGATGTCCTGGGCCAAAATCAAGAGTTGGGTGCTTAATCGACTGAGCCACCCAGGTGTTATGATGTTCTTTTTTTAAGAGCATGACCTGAATCAAGATGCCAGTCACTATTGGCATATTAGGTAATCGTTTAAAATGAAAAAAAGAGGCACCAGCTATTCTCCTTAGTCCTCCAAATTCTGGGGACTCAATGGAGAAACAACGTCTGAATCTATTATTTATAGTTTAGTGTGTCAGCTACAAGCAATTAGAAGATCCTTGAGTTTGTTTTTTAAAAACCCATTTCATGATTTCAAAGAATAGGGTGTGTGCAAAAACCATCTCCTATGTAATTATATCTTATCAACAGATGGAAATCTACTAGCTTTAATGGTCCTAGAATTTTCCTTCACATGCAAATTATTAAAACAACAGCACACATGACCAAGAGTAAAAAAAAAAAGTGAGAACCATAATTCTATATATTAAATGAAGTCATCAGCCTGATTTTCATTAAATTTATTTGGTTTTAAGACACTAGTTACAAAACACTGACCTCTTTCAAAATCTTAAAGGTAAATAGTAATCTCATTACCAGCTTGTTTTAGAGCTGTGAGTAATTGCTAATTTTAGATTCGTAACCTTTGTCTTTCCAGGTGGATTGAAAAATAAAGTTCTTTATTTACATCTTGAATTTACACTTGCTTTTTTTTTCCCTTTTTAATAACAACACATGTGAAATAGTTTTATAGAAGTTTATTTTCAGAAAGCAAGCACGGCACATGGATTTTGAGAACTTCGAGGGCAATTTTCATTGTTCTTGCTTTAGTCCCAGAATGAGGTATCCCTCCTTCCAAGTAAACTTGTGACCATAATTCATTGGATATAAGATACCATCAGTTGTAAGAGGCACATTTATTTTAAGTGCCACCTTGTATAGAAAATAAAATGCCTCCAATAAACTCTGACAAAGCTGTTGGATCTATTTCAGAGCTGTTAAACGGTGAAAAAAAGGTATACCTTATACCTGATGAAATGTAAGACAGATTTTGAAACTTACACATTGCTTAGACGTTAGAGAGCTTGTTTTATATATTGTTTATACTTTAGCATCAGACTTAAGGCGAGCTCAGAATGTATCATATTTAGTGAGTATGGCTTGGTCTCTTGATTCTGTAAATAACTAATAGATGGAAAGTGTAATGATGTCTTTCAGGTGCTGGTAGCCCCTTGATTCAGAAAAGTGAACTTCTAGCTTTGCTTCAACCTGGAATCTCTAGCTTCCCCCCACCCCCCATCATACACCCACCTTCTTTTCAGTGGTACCTATTCCTCTAACAAAATCTGTTCTCCATAAAGGCTCCTGATAGCAGTTATTTATAGCCTCTTGTGAATTTAAGGCAAAGTGTTAAATTGCCCAAGGATGTTTGCTTTTTAAGCCTTATCTCTAATTATCGGCTAAAAATCTTTATCTGCTTAAAAACCCTTCAGGCCCCAACTAGCCATATGGAACAAGTTTTGTGAAAATGGCTGGGGGAGGAGGGGTATGGGGGTGCCTCCTGGTTGTCTCTGTGGAAGGCTACAGACAGATAACAGAGCACCTCATTTCCTTTCCCACCCTGAAGGGTGCCACCAGACCTGTCTGCCTGCTCCCAGCCTTTGTCCTGGGAGTCAGTGAGGGAGTAGGCTGCGTTCTTCCTCCGCTGCCCTGGCTGCTCTCGTAACCAAAAGGAAAGCAAGCTTGCCTTGTAACAGCTGCATTTCTGACTAATTTCATTGAAATTTTTATCAGCTTTATCTTCCTTTTGATACAGGCTATTGAATTTTAAGGAAACCCTGTAATATGAAGAATTCTTTTGTAATTTCAATAGCTACTTCCTAATTCACCTACTTTTTCTCTTTTTTTCTTTCTAAATCTCTGTGCTCATACATCTTACTGACTTAAGTCAGGCTTTCCATTTTGAATGACTATTTGGTAATGTAGATTCTCAGCCTGCTTTTTTCTAAATTATTTTCAGGCATGCCCAGGCAGATATGTGGTAGGGCAGTTGGCTTTTGTTTAAGCTGCAGAATTGTTTGTGGTCTAGCTTGAAGATGAAAGCAAGAGTATTTTTTTCCTTCTCTCAAGTTTGTTATACATTTATCAGTTGTAAATTTGCTATTACTTTGTATACTTAAAATTTTTTAATGTTTTAATTAATTAATTAATTAATTAATTAATTAATTAATTAATTAATTTTGAGAGAGACAGAGTGCTAGCAGGGGAGGGCCAGCAGAGAGGGAGACACACAGTCCGAAGCAGGCTTCGGGCTCTGAGCTGTCTGCGCATAGCCTGACAGGGGGCTCTAACTCACCAACTGTAAGATCATGACCTGAGCCAAAGTCCAGACGCTTAAGTGACTGAGCCACCCAGGCATTCTAACACTTGTATACTTTTGATATAGTTGATACTCGGTAAAAATGTTAGATTCATCCCACATTGGTAGTATCAGGGTTTGTAGACAGAGTTCTTGATTGCATTCACAGCGTTTGGTTAGCACAAAGAGTGGTCTTTCTTAGCAAAAGACATGCAGTAATAATTGCACATGCATTCAGTATTGTGTTAGCTTTCAAAACTCCATGAAGAAATTCACTTCTGTTACTAAATTTCCTGCATTGAAACTTATGTAAAGGGTAAGGTAAATATCAATAGATGTCTCTATTTGCATGAATGATTTTGACCTTTTTGTCTTTGCAGCTCGGGGTGTGGTTTTCTCTGGGCTGTGCCTATTTGGCCTTGGAAGACTATGCAGGTTCCGCGAAGGCATTTCAGCGTTGTGTGACTCTAGAACCCGATGTAAGTTTGTTCGGTCTTCTTTCCTTCTCACAGCTCTGGGAGAGTCTCTGAGTTACTTGAATTGTACTGTAGCTCAGTAATTCCTCTGGGTACACAGTTTCAGTTATGCAGGATGCATAGATTCTAGAGATCTAGAGAGCACAGTGTTCAACATTGTGCTGTGGTTGACAATACTGTGTTGTGTACTCAAAATTTCGTAGAGTGGTAGATCTCATGTTAAGTGTTCTTATCACAATTAAAAAAACATAAAAGAAGGCAAAATATTTCAAATTTTCTATTATTTTATGTCAAAAGAAAAGCAATCGGAAGAAATTATATTTTTGACAGAAAGTCACACCTTAAGGTAAGTTATTTATAAATCTAGAAAGAAGTTTCTTATAGTAGCTAAGTTATTTGTGAAAAACAAGTTTGATACAACAGTTTTTTAGTTAAAATTCTACTTTTAACAGAAGTATATAGTAAAATGTCACATCTGTCTTGTCATTCAGTAATGTGTGCTGCCTATGTTCATTGCATTATTAGAAAGTTCTTTTAGTTTACAGTCCTTTAATATTTAATAGTTTCACTGAGATGATAAATAATTCACGTATCATGTTCTTCCATTCCGAGGTAAAATTCAGTGACTTCTTAATAGCGCTGTGCAACCATCACTACAGTCAATTCTAGAACATTTTTATTATCATAAAAAGAATACCCTGTACCCATTAGCAGTCACTCCTCATTTCTTTCAAACACCTTCCACTCACCACTCTCCACTCCCTGCCCCAGGCAACTACTAATGTGGATTTGCCTATTTCTGACATTTCCTGTACATGGAATCCTACGCTCTGTGGTCTTTTGTGGCCTCTTTCATTTAGATGGGTGTTTTCCCAGTTCACCCATGTTGTTGCACGTATTAGTACTTCTTTCTGTTTTATGGCCAAGTAATAGTCGATTATATGGGTGTATCAAGTTACTTATTCTTCCATTGTTGGACATTTTAATTGTTTCCATTTTTTGGCTCTCTCAACAGTCATTTACAGTTTTTGTGTGGACATATGATTCTGTTCCTCTTAGGAATGTGGTAGAGTTACTGGGTATATCAGCTTTGTGTTCAAAATTCTGAGAAACTGCCAAACTGTTTTCTAAATCACCGTTTTACGTCCCCACCAGCAATGTACGGGGGCTCCCGTTTCTCCACACTTTGGTAGCTCTTGTTATTATCTGGCTCGTTGGTTCCAGTCATCCTTGGTTGTGGTATCTCACTGTGGCTTCTTCATTT
This sequence comes from Crocuta crocuta, assembly GCF_008692635.1. Classification (NCBI taxonomy): domain Eukaryota; kingdom Metazoa; phylum Chordata; class Mammalia; order Carnivora; family Hyaenidae; genus Crocuta; species Crocuta crocuta. The sequence continues at coordinate 985,588 of NW_027531626.1, forward strand.
TCCATTTCCCTGGTGCCTAGTGATGTTGGACATCTTTCCATATGCTTCTTGGCCATTTGTGTCTCATCTTTGGAGGAATGTTTGTTGGCATCCTTTGCCCGGTTTTAAATTGGGTTAGTTGTCTTTTTATTGTTGAGTTGTAGGAGCTCTTTAAATATCTTAGATACAAGCCCCATATCAGATATATGATTTGCAAATATTTTCTCCCATTTTGTACACTGTATTTCACTTTCTTAAAGGTCTCTTTTGAGGTACAACAGTTTTTAGTTTAGATGAGGCCCAACTTACCTATTTTTTTTCTCTTATTGCTCATGTGTTTGGTATCCTATCTAAGAATCCATTGCCAGATTTAAGGTCATGAAGATTTACCCCTCTCTTTTCTTGTAAGAGTTTTATTCTTTTAGCTCTGATGTTTATGTCCAATCTGCTGTTAAATCCGTTTATTAAATTCCTCACAGTTTATGTGGTGGTAGATGTTGACTGAACTTATTGCAATGATCATTTCCCAGTATATAAATGTATCAAATCATAGTATCCACTGAAAAATAAAACAGAGTTATATACCAATTATCTCTCAACTTAAGAAGGCTATGCATCATTTCAGATAATGTATTTTTTTAGTTCAAAATCTTTCCTTTGGTCCTTTTTACAGTTTTCATGTTTATGAGATTCCCAAGTTGTTTCTTTATTGCGTTCATGTCTTTTTCAAATCTTTGTTTTAATAACAGCTGTTTTGAAGTCTTCATTTTGATGTCTACAACATCGTTTTCATTTCTCTGTTTCTACTAATTTTTCCTTCTGCTATGGATGAATTTTCTTGCTCATTTGCACATCTATCAAGATTTTTAATTGTATCCTGCACATCATGGATGCTGTGTTGAGCTTCTGGGTTCTGTTGTTTTCCCTTAAGGAAGGTAGAGCTTTATTTTGGCATTTGTCTAATATACTGTGGATCAGCTTTATTTTAAGCTTTGTTAGGGTGGGTCTTGCCTTGTCCTTATTCTGCGGTTGTAATCACACTTGTCTAAGGTGTGAGCTTTTGGTGGCTACCCTTAATACCATGTGTGATCAATGAGTTCTCCACTCTGATTGGTTGGAACTTGAATAGTTCCTAGCATCATGTGGCCTCCAGAATTTCCATTCAGCTCACAACTCTCTGGCAGTTGTTCTCTGCTTGGCTGCAAGAAGTTTTGCCCTGAACACTTATAGCTTAATATTCAGCCAGGGACCCACAGAGATGCTTATTGAGATTTCTGGAACTTATTCTCTGCATGGCTCTCATTTCCCTGTTTCTTTGCCCTGCAAACTCTAGCCAACTTTTGAGCCCTGAACTTTAATCTTTTTTTTTTTGTTTGTTTTTAGAGAGAGAAGAGAGCATACATGGGCACCATCAGGGAAGCAGAAGGGGAGAGAGAGAGAGAGAGAGAGAGAGAAAGAGAATCTCAAGCAGATTCCAAGCCTAGTGCAGAGCCCAACATGGGGCTCGATCTCACAACCTTTAGATCATCACCTGAGCTGAAATCAGGAGTCAGATGCTTAACCAACTGAGCCACCCAGGAGCCCTTGATCTCTTTTTGTTAATCTCAGTAAGACTTGCTGTGCTTTGTTGGGTTTCTTCCTTCCTCCCTGTGCTACAGCCCTGAAAGTGCCTCTACATGGAGGTGTAGGCTGATTGTTGACACATCTCAGTTTACCTTCTCTTAAGGGTCACAGTCCCTTGCTGCTTGTTGTCCAACTTCTCAGAAATAGTTGTTTCCTAAATTTTGTCCAGTTTGTAGCTTTTTATGGTAGTAAGGCTAGTCTGGTACTGACTGTGCTATGTCTGCAAGCAGAGGTCCATTGCCACTTAATTTTTAAATCATACGTTTGGAATTTGAAAACTATATACTCTATATTTCATAAAAAGCTCAACAAAGAGGAACAAGTATAATTCATATCGTTCTTATTAGAATCAACAGTCACGTGATGGCTTTAATTTATTTTTGTCATTGCACAGAGGAATAAGTAGAGAAATATATTTGATTGATGAAATACTTAGGAATAACACTGGGGAACACATACTCCTTTATTCTCCTATCTGATGAAAGATGATGGTAAAACAGCAAAGCCTTTCAATATATGAAAAACAGGAGCTCCTGGGTGGCTCAGTCAGTTGAGCATCCAACTTTGGCTCAGGTCATGATCTCGTGGTTCATGAGTTTGAGCTCCTCATCAGGTTCTCTGCTGTCAGTGTGGAGCCCTCTTTAGATCCTCCGTCCCCTCCCTCCCCCACACCTTCCCCATTCATGCTGTCTCTCCAAAAAATAAATATTTAAAAAAGATATGAAAAACAGTATTCTGCATGGTCTTGGATTTGTAATGTCTATATATTATGTAAATTATGTTGCAGATTGTTCAGTTATTTTGGAAATATAAATTTGGAAATAAAGTCTTAGGTAAATTCCAAATTAGTCCTGTAATAGTTGTATCAATTTGTTGACTATTTTTGTTTAAAATTATAAAAATTAAGTTTAATTCACTGAACTTTCTCATACAACTTAAACATTCCTTATTGACAATTGTGATTGTAAAGAGCACGTCTTGGACTAGGAAAATATGTTCTACTTTGAGTTGTAGCAGTTATGTTACCTAAATGGGACTGGTCTGTAACTGGGTTCTCTATCATTTCAGAATGCTGAGGCTTGGAACAATTTGTCAACTTCCTATATCCGATTAAAACAAAAGTAAGTACATCAGGCAGATATGAAGAACTCAGTTTCCAAAATGAATGAGGTAAAAAAAAATTTTTTTGTTGTTTTTACAAATGAGATTTTCTTCCATGGAATGCAGAACATAGTGCCTTCCTTCTTTTCCTCTTGCCCATCCTTGTCTTTGAATTAGAATGACTTAATATAGCCATTTGAATTCTAAATGTAGTTTATTTCTTGAAAATATTTACCATGTAATAAAATAAGAAATATTATTAGGGTGAAGTTTTACATCCTAAATTTCAAAGCAAGCATGCCCTTAGTTCATTAACTCCATTGATAGATTCTTATTGATTGTTTGCTGTGTGCTAGATATTACTGAGAAATATAAGTATGAACCAGTGTCTTTAGGAATTATAGATTGAAAAAATAAAATGTCACTGTATTATTTTAAAAATTGATTAGCATTAGAAGTAGTATGTGGTAGGGGCACCTGGGAGGCTCAGTCAGTAAAGTGTCTGACTTCTGCTCAGGTCATGATCTCACGTTTGTGATTTTGAGCCCTGTGTCGGGCCGTGTGCTGACAGCTCAGAGGTTGGAGCCTGCTTCGGATTTTGGGTCTCCCTCTTTCTCTGCCCCTCCCCTGCTCGTGCTCTGTCTTTGTCTCTCTCAAAAATAAATAACATTAAAAAAATTTAAAAGAAGTAGTATGAAGTAAGTATCAAATGGGAAATACAAAGAGAGCTATAGTTATAGTGAGTGATATTTGTAGAACACTCATTCTTTTTTTTTTTTTTAAGTTTATTTATTTTGATAGAGATATAGAGAGAAGGTGGGGGAAGAGGACAGAGAGAGGGAGACAGAATACCAAGCAGGCTCTGTACTGTCAGTGCAGAGCCTGATGTGGGGCTTGAACTCATAAAACCATGAGATCATGATCTGAGCCAAAGTCTAGAGTCCATCGCTTTACTGAGTGAGCCCCCCACACGCTGCTAAGACACTCATTCTATGCCAGACACTCTTTGGGTCCCAGAAGAGAAAGTGATTATGATCTTGGTTCAGGGATACCTCTGAGAGAATGTTGGTGTCAAGCTAAAATTTGAAGAGGAGGTAGAGGGGACAGAGGAAGGCCTCTCTGGCAAGAGAAACCTAAACATGTGCAGAGCAAGTAAACTATACCAACTATAGATTATAGTGAGGTCTATAGGGAGAGAGAAGGTTGGAGTCAAATGGCTGTATGTTCTGATCATCTGACTGACAAGTTGAGACTATCCTGCTGGCAGTAGGAAGCCAGAGATTTCAGTGGGTGTTGGGGGGGGGGGGGNCTTTTGGGGAAGATTTATCTGGTGGCAGTGTGAGACAGACTGGAGAGGAAACTGGGGGCTGGGAACCATGTCAGGAGACAGCTGTTGTAACAGTCCAGGCAGGAGATAACTAGCCTGGAAAAAGAAGGGGCTGGTGCCAATTTATAAAGGGGACAACCAACTGGCCTTATTGACTGGCCACAGAAAACCAAGGAAAGGGAAGAGACAAGGATTGCTGTTGCCAGAGTTTTTGTCAGTGAAGGAAAGGATGGCTCTCTTTTCATCTTCATTTGGCCTTATTTTCAAGCTTAATTTAATTTTTCTTTGTGGATTCACAAGATACTTCTGAAGATATCATTAAATCCACATTATGTTGAGATCATGAAATGCTTCTGCTGCTCTTGGATGACAAACTACATAAATGAAGTACTGTTTTTTCTACCTTTGTCTTTGGAAAATAATATTATGTTCTTGATTGCAACTGATTGTGTTAAAATTCCCTAGGGACCCTTTTGGTTTAAAGCAAGGGGCAGGGGAAATCCCTGTCATAGTTGTAGAGTGATCTCAGTGGGTTTTTCTGGCAACCCTGATAATTTTGTATGTAGTGTAGCTCTTGATACTCTCTCTACCTTGTCTCCAGCCCATTAACCCTAAGCATTCCTCTTTCTCTCAGACGGGTTCCTCACATTGTTCAACTTCTTTTTGACACTTTCTTGTCTTCCTACAGCTCCATAAATAGGTTTTGGTGTAAAAGTGGGGTTGTAAGGTCAAAGGTGAATCACTGCCTTATTCTTGACTCTTTGCTCTTTCCTTTCTTTGCTGCTGTTCCAGACATAGCTCATCTTTGACTCATGAGATTGTTACTTCAGGGGTAAATTATGACTGCTCCTCTCAGAAGAATTCTATCCATGCCTAAAAGGGACCTTCAGACCATTTCATCTGTCCCTTTGCTCTCTCTTCACTAATGTGCCCTTTTTGTTGTTTCATCTGGTTCCCTAGGCATCATGTCCCTACCAGTCCTTTGGGAGAATCTTCCATCTTTCTGTATAACTTGCATAGTGCAGTGTCACAACCATTATGGGCTTGATAAGTGAATCCTGAACTGAAGATCCTTGTGAAGAGGCTGTACCTAGGAGAAAAGAATTCATGGCAACAACTTAGAGACCTGGAGATTGAGGTTAGAGGACCAGAGCACATGCAGGAGAAGGGATAATCCTCCTGCCGGGGCTGCTGCCTGCTGAGTCCTTTTCCAGCAGGATGACGTCACCCAGCCCCTCTCTACGGAGAACCGCAGTCCCGCAGTCGTGGTCCACTGCTGTTGAAGGCAGTTGCTGTTGTGTGGGAGGTGGGCTCAGGAGGTGGAACAGAGAAAGAAAAAAAAAAAGACACACACACACACACACACACACACACACACACCCCTACCCTCCCAAACACACACACACACACACACACACACAGACCCCTACCCTCCCAAAAACAGTTTAAGGCTAAATTTGAAGATGTGTTACAGCAAAGATATCTTCATTTTTAACTCTAAAGATTGGCAGGCCAAGAGATAAGCCAGTTGGTACTTTCTACAACACTTTTAGGTAAATTGTTTAAGGTAGAGAATAAAAAAACTACAGTGAATTGGCTGTTATTTCAAAAGGACTTTATTAGAAGATGTTATTGTGTTCACTCCGGCAGGCATATGAGAAATTGATTAAATGATTCCTATGTAAAATATTTGTGGGGAAAGTTACTGATGACATAGGCATACTTCTTTTCAAATGCTTCAGGGGGTGATTCTCAGGGCAGTGGCCTGGGATGACCAGAAGAAGCTCCATTACCCTTCCAAAATTTGCCTTGAAATCATCGAGGAGGAGATGCCTTGTTGAAACAGTGTGGGGCTCAGCAAGGAAAGAGAGGTGGACCTTGCAGTCTTAAATTAATGAACTCAACATGGCTTTGGAAAAGGAGATTGGTGGCGTACATTTGAAGGAGATTACTATAACTGTCCAGTAAAGCATTTATGATCCCTAAAGGAACCATAGTTTTGTCCAGCCAGGACAGTAAAGCATTAAGAATCTTTTTGACAGATGAGATATTTAACATTTAGAATAGGTAACAAGAAGTTCTGTTGATTTCTTTGTCAGTATCAAGTTTTTAATGGTCTTTTTCTCTTTTCTGAAGTAACCTGTATAAGACAAGGATTACTTTATGGTTTGTTATACCTTTTCTGTAAAACTACCTAGCCTTTTTCTTTAACTTTAGTTGATTTATTTGGCTTTCTGTTTCTTTAGCTCATCTTTATAATTTGTTCATAGCATTCTCTTTATGATTTTTTTTCAAAAAATTACTAATCTCATTTGTGCCACTTTGTTTTATTCTAAATGGAATCTAGTTAGACATTTGTCTGTTTTATTTTTTTTTTTTCAAAGAGCCAGCTTTTGGTTTTGTTAATCATTTCTACTCTTTCTTTTTGTTGTTGTTTTTTAAAACTTTTATTTGTAAGTAACCTCTACACCCAATGTGGGGCTCAAACTCACAATGTCAAGATCAAGACTCACATGCTCCACCGACTGAGCCAGCCAGGCGCCCCCCCCATTCTTTCTTTATATTTACTTTCTTACTATTTTCTCCTGTCTTAAGTTTATTTGGTATTTTCCTACCATATTAAGTTGAATATTTTCACTAATTTATTATCTTTTTTTTTATAAATGCATTCAAGATCACAAATTTCCCTCTAAATACTGCTTCAGCTATATCCTGCAGATGGTGATCTTTAGTAACTTTCATTAAGTTCAAAGTATTTCATACTTTCTTGATGAAATATTTTAAATTTATTTTTGAGAGAGAGAGGGAGACCCAGAATCTGAAGCAGGCTCCAGGCTCCGAGTTGTCAGCACAGAGCCAGATTCGGGGCTTGAACTCGCAAAGTGCGAAATCATGACCTGAGTCGAAGTCGGATGCTTAACTGACAGAGCCACTCAGGCGATCCTTGATGAATTTTTTTTTAATGCTTATTTATTTTTGAGAGAGAGAGATAGCGTGTGCAAGGTGGGGGAGGGGCAGAGAGAGAGGAAGATAGAGGATTCAAAGTGGGCTCTGTGCTGACAGAAGAGAGCCCAGTATGGGGCTTGGACTCACAAGCCTGGAGATTATGACCTGAGCCAAGGTCAGACACTTAACCAACTGAGCCACCCAGGTACCCCTAAATATTTTGTACTTTCTGATACAAGTTTCTTTTCCCCTTCACTGTGGTTTCCTTTTTTATTAGGCATGCATCTTTAAGTTTCCAGGCATATATTTTTAAGCTATTTACTATTGAGTTCTTATATAATTTCAGAGAATATAGTCTGTATAATTTTAGTGTTACTTTTTTTACACAATTAGTAATTTTTGTTCTCAATAATAGTTAAAAGTAATGACATATTTCATCACTTTCTGTTCTCACCATTGATCATTTATTGTATCCCTTTCTTTCTGGATGATTCCTCCCCTCCCCCCCCTTTTTTCTTTTTTATAATAANTCCCCCCCCCCCCTTTTTTTTTTTTAAAAAAGAGAAGGTCTTTTAGTACTTCTTATAAGATAGGGCCGATAGGTGTAAACTTTCTTAGTCTTTGTACATCTGAAAGTGTTTGACTTTGCATTTACTCTTGAGTGGTAAGTTCAGCTAGTTATAAAATTTGGGGCATGACAATTATTTTCATGCAGTGCTTTAAATCTACTATTCGGTTATCTTCTACATCCCTTGTTGGTAATGAAATATCTGCTATTCATTGTCATTCTTTTGTAGGTTTTAGGATTATCTTTTGTAAATTTTATTTTATTTTTTAATTTTTAATTTTATTTTAGAGAGAGAGCATACAAACAGGAGAGAGGAGCAGAGGGAGAGAGAGAAAGGATCTTAAGCAGACTCCATGCTCAGTGTGGAGCCCAGTGTGAGGCTCGATCTCATGACCCTGGGATCATGACATGAGCTGAAATCAAGAGTCCACTGCTCAACTAACTGAGCCACCAGGCACCCCTGGAGTTATCTTTATGTTTTGAAGTTTCATACAGTATATCTAGGTGTTGGTTTATCTTTATTTATAATGTTTGGTACAAGAATTTAGGTCTTTGTTCAGTGCTGGAAAATTCTCAACCATTGTCTTTTCAGATATCATGTCCTGACATTTTCTGCATCTGACTGTTTACTCTGCCATGTCTATCAAGTGTATATTTGAACCTTACCTCTCATTCTTTCCTTTTTTTATTACTCTTTTATATTATAATCTGAATTTTGTGTAGGTTTCTCACTGTTGTCTTCCAGTTAGTTCATCAGTTCTCTCTTTGTGTGCATTGTAGTTTTTTGTCAGCTACTAAGGGTTTTTAAAATTTGTTTTAATGTCTCTTTCAACTCCAAAATTTCCAGTTGGTTTTTATTTACATCTCTCTGTCATTGTTGCATTTCTACCTGTTTTTGTTTTGCAATTTCTTGTTCCTTTTAAATAAAAAAGAAATTGTAGGGAAATTTGAGTTGATTTGGGGTTGTTTAGGTCTCAAATTCTGTTTACTAACATGAATGACTAAGCACTGACAGAAAATAGACACTAGCATTTTATACATTAAGATATGGTTTATTTAGGTATGATTATTCATTATTATTCTCTTATCTGACCTTTAATAGAGTAAAAGCTTTTAGAACTTTGCAAGAAGCCCTCAAGTGCAACTATGAACATTGGCAGATCTGGGAAAACTACATTCTCACTAGCACTGATGTTGGAGAATTTTCAGAAGCCATTAAAGCTTATCACCGGCTCTTGGACTTACGAGACAAATTCAAAGATATTCAGGTAAGATATTCATATTTTGTCTTTTCAGCTTGTGATTGATGTTAATGCTTGATTATATAATTGTGCTGTTGACTAACTATGTATTTGGTTTTGGTTCTGGTTTCTGGCACAGAGCTCCAGAAACCTTTGGAATTTCCTAAGTGATGACAACTATAAAGGTGTCTTTTGTTGAGTTAATGAGGTGACTTTTGGAAAGCACCTAAGGATGGGGATGGTTGCCAGGGAGTCAACCATGTGATTAGAGGGTTGGAACTTTCAGTCCCATAACCTCCATCCCCCCCTCCCTCCATGACCTCCTAGGAGGGGGGAGATTCTGGAGATTGAATTAAATCACCAATGGCCAGTAATTTAATCAATTTGTCTTTGTGATTAAGTTTCTGTAAAAACCCAGAAATGTGTGGTTTGAAGCGCTTCTGGCTGGTGAACCCCAGGAGGCGTGGGGAGAAGCACCACGCCCTTCCCCACATATTTTGCCCCATGCACCTCTTCCATCTGGCTGTTTCCGAGTTACATCTTTTCAAAATAAACTGATGATCTCCTAAGTAAAATGTTTCTTGGAGTTCTGTGGAGTTCTGTGAACTGCTCCAGCAAACAAACCCGACTCAATGAGGGGGTTGTTGGAACCACTTACAAAGCGCAGGTGACCACCTGGACTTGGGGCTGGCGTCCGAGGTGGGGGGAACAGGAGGGCTCGGCACTTGCATAGGACTCAGACCTCAATCTGTGAGACCTGCTGTTCTCTCCAGGTTGATCGTGTCAGCATTGAGTTTGTAGTGTGCGAAACTCCCCAGCCTGCACACATGTGTGCATGCATGCGCGCACGTACGCACACATGTCAGGATTGGTGACCAGAATCGTCTGACTGATATACATTGTTTCCTTGGCTATACACAGGAAAATTGTGTTGAACACATGTAATCTATAAAACGAGTGTTTTTTCTCTAGCTGAGTATTCTTCATTACGTATGCTGGATCCCTATGTGAAATATGTTTGTGCAGTCACAGACGGAAAGTTACTGTGACTTCGTCAAGCAAATCTGTTATGTGGTTTATGTATACACAGGCGGCTTGCAGGAACAGAAGAGAATGATGTCTGTGTGATGTCCTCGTGGGAGCGGCCCCATTCTCATTTGTTCCCCATTGGACAAGCATTTACCGCATACTTGCAGATGTTTTGAACAATATAGAAATGAAGACTAACGTTTTCTTTGCAGTGTTTAGTGAAATGGTCCTCTTGGTGAGATGGATTCAGAATGGTTGACTCTAACACTGTACAGAAAGTTCTAGACCCTTTGAGAAAAAACGGGAAACTTGAAGCCACTGGGTTTGCCATCCAACAGGATGACATATACAAGATCTTATGGTTTAATTGTAGGTCAAGCCTGTATAAGGCAGGGCTGTGTAGGCGCCTGTGGGTTACAAAATCAGGGTCCTTGAAAATATGACATTTTGCATGAATCAGTACATGCTATTTAAAATGTTGAAGTTGGAATTATGAAAAAACCAAAGTAACATCTAATGTATGATAATACCTCTCTATTTTTATTACCTATTATCTGTACTCCAGCTGTTCCAAAATTTAGCTTTTCTGGGCCCTGTCGTATAGCCCCAGCCCTTGACGTATGCATGGCCTTGCAAGCTCAGCCAAGTTCCCGTAAGGCTCAGGTTCTAGGCCATTCACTTGAAAGATCTTTTGGCTTTGAGTAGAAACATACACCTACTTTTAGGATGTATGTCAACCCCTTTGAATTAGTTTTCTTTTTCTTATACTTTTTTTGTCCTTTATAAATACTGTACCTTGACCTTCCATTATAGAAAGAAGGGACTTGAATTTTATAGATCAACTGAAACGTGAGTGGAGGCATAGCAGAATTTTCCATCCTGGAGAGGATTGGAGCCCTAGCAAATCTGTTCGCATGGTTTCCTGGCAGCCTGATACGTGTCCTGTTGACAGAGCTGAAATTATTGAGGCAGCTCTTTCTCTTCTACACTTAGCCGGTTGACCAAGGGCCCGGATGAGGCTCTGAACAGAGCTCGATATGTCACAGAACCACTGAGGATGGGGCAGAGATTCCAAAGTACTTATCCCTTGTTTACTTCAACTTAATTTTTTCAAAAATCTTTCTTCCCCAGAAAGCATTCTGTAAGCTGTGCCTAAAATCTCAGGGAGAAGGTAAATGATTTACATTGATTGTTTATTCCATTTTGTACTTGAAATAAATTGGTTTTTTTTTCTTTCACATTTTAAAAATGTGCCTAAAACATTCAAATCCAACACCCCTCATTGAGACACCACCACTGGCTCAATTCCAGCGTGCTTTAGAATTACAAACTGTCAGTGCAGGAAGGGCCCATAGAGGAGTCTGGTTGGCTTGGCTGGAGAAACCACACACAGGTGGGAAGGGGGTGTGAAGCCCGGCTCCTGTCCGGACCAGAAGGGTTGCTTCTCTGGTTGCCGTCCTGTGCTCCTGTCCTGCTGCTGTCGCTGCTGGGGATGTCCCATCTTCCTGAATTGTCTTAGAATTGGCTCCTTGGGCAGTCTGACCCCATTAATCTTCCATCACGTGTCTCCAATTTCTCACTGATCTGCTTTTCTTTTGAATGCAAGTGGGATATCCCTTCTGAATCCATATTTTAATTCACTGCAGTCCTTCATATCTGCTAAGGATTAGTAATAGTTGACTTAGCAGACTGGCTTTTTGGATTTTCCTGAGAAAATCCTAATCACTCTTCCATGCTCGGCACCCTTCGAGTTGGTTTTATGTAAGGAGCGCAGCTGGCTAGGTCTAGCCACTCTCCTTCCATGGGAGATGGACTTGGGTGGGTCGGGGTTCATAAGCATTACTTATTTTCCTGTGTTTCCCAAGGCACGTAAAGCAGGTCAGAGTGGGATGTGGTCTAATATTTATTGATGGCTTATTTATCTGGCTTGTGCCAGACACTATTCTAAGCACTTGACAGGGATTAACTCAGTTCTCAGTACAGCCTTATGGGATAGTTTTGCACATTCATGGCCTCTGTTGGACTTTGCAACATATGTATGTATCTTCCCCCCTTTTTAAGAAAATTTTCATTTAATTTATTTTTCTAATTTACATCCAAGTTGGTTAGCATATAGTGCAACAATGATTTCAGGAGTAGATTCCTCAACGTTCCTTACCATTTAGCCCACCCCCCCTCCCACAGCCCCTCCAGTAACCCTCTGTTTGTTCTGCATATTTAAGAGTCACTTATGTTTTTGTCCCCCTCCCTGTTTTTATATTATTTTTGCTTCCCTTCCCTTATATTCATCTGTTTTGTATCTTAAAGTCCTCATATGAGTGAAGTCATATGATATTTGTCTTTCTCTAATTTCACTTAGCATAATACCCTCTAGTTCCATCCACGTAGTTGCAAATGGCATATCTTCCCCCTTGTTTTAAGGAAACTAATGGTATCAAACAAAATAACTGTTCAAAGATTGTTCTGAAAAACTGTTACTTCCACCTCATAAAGAGTTATCAAGTCATCAGGATATTGCTGGTTTTCATTGACTTTAGTGTATCAGTATGCCCGATTGTCTACCTGCCCTGTACCTGACAGGCCTATATTCCAAAAGAAAGGCAAGATGAAAGTGAAACAGTTGCTTGACTGAAGATGATGATTTAGAGTAAAATAGGTTCAGCCTTGATCATTCCAATCTCCTGCAATTAAATTAGCTGGAAATGTGCTGGAGAATATTACTTAGGTTTTTCTTCCATCCCTACGGTTCCTCTGTGACTCCTAGCTTCTTTAGGAGTGTCCTCTCTTCTCTCTCAGGAGGGAAAAAATTCTTGCACATGTCTAAAATAATACTGCTGTGTATGAGTATCTAACAGTGTGGGGAGAGAGGTGACATTTAGAATAATATATTGGTAGTCACAGTAGCAGATACCAAGGAGAAAACTCTGGCAAAACTAATCTGAGTTTAGTTAGTCGATTCTGAAGATAAAACTTTCAGTTGTTGATTTGGTTTGTTGTATACTGAATCTATGTCATTGGAACTGTAAGAACACATGCTCAGAAATCTTTCAGAAACCTTTTCTAAGAAATAGTAGACTCACATAATAGTTTTTTATTCTGGGGAATTCTGGGCAGTTCTCAGTCAATACAATTTGTTTTGAAGTAAAAATGTATTTTTCTTAAGTTTTTACTGAAGAACTAAAGAGGAAGCAAAGCTTAATGTATAACAGAGGATTACTTTTTTCCCCTTCAATTTATATATAGCCTCAGTTCTGAATGCACAGAGACACATTTTTCAGAAAAGGGGAAAAGTCTTAAAAAAAAAAAACAACAAAACTTTTCCTGACATGAATTGAGATTTTTTTTTTTTTAATGTTTTTATGTTTATTTATTTGAGAGAGAGCGGGAGACAGAGTGTGAGCAGAGGGAGGGGCAGAGACAGAGGGAGACATAGAATCTGACATAGAGGCTCCAGGCTCTGAGCTGTCGGTACAGAGTCTGATGCAGGGCTCAATTGGCCACTTAACCGACGGAGCCACCCAGACGCCCCTGAGATGCTTTGATTGAACTTTTATCTTAGATTTTTCAAACATATTTCGGTAATCTTGGAGCTTTTCACTCCTTCCAGCAAATCTAATTATTAGGAATTTGTACCCATGGAAGAATCATGTTCTGATTTCCATTTAAAATGTTCTGATCCTGAATTTAAGTGAAAATGTTTTGGTTTTCTAGAGAAAATTATTTGCATTTTGTTTAACTTTATGGCCAGCTAAACAACAAGTGTTGGCAAGGATATGGAGGATAAGGATAAGGACATGCACTGCTGGTGGGAATGCAAACTGGTGCAGCCATTGTGGAAAACAGTATGGAGGTTCCTCAAAAAAACTCAAAAAAGAACTAGCCTGCGATCCAGTAATCACGCCACCGGGTGTGTGCCCTAAGGATACGAAAATGCCGATTTGAAGGGATACATGCAACAGTGTTTATTGCAGCATTATTTACAACAGCGAAATTACGGAAGCAACCCAAATGCCCATCAGTAGATGAATGGGTAAAGAAGAGGTGGTATATGTATACACAATGGAATACAATTCAGCCATAAAAGGAATGAAGTCCTGCCATTTGCAACAACATGGATGGAGCTAGAATGTATTATGCTAAGTGAAATAGCCAGTCACAGAAAGACAAATACCATATGATTTCACTCATGTGTGGAATTTAAGAAACAAAACACATGAACAAAGGAAAAAAAAGAGAGAGAGACAAATCAAAAAACAAACTCTTCACTATAGAGAACGAACCGATGGTTAGGAGAGGGGAGGTGGGTGGGAGGATGGGTGAAATAGAGGAAGGGGATTAAGAGCCCACTTACCCGTGATGAGCACTGTAACATATGGGGCTGTTGAATCACTGTATTGTACACCTGAAACTATGTATGTTAATCACAGTGGAATTCAAGTAAGTTTAAATAATCTATGGCTGGCTGGTATTTTATCTCTTTTTCCTCTAATTCTTCCTTTGTTCCTCAAAGTCAGAATATGAAACAGACTTCCTATTGTACAGTAGTATTTCATCTGTGTATGCATAGTTCAGTGAGTTTGAAATTAGTTTCTATAAAAGTTCAGTGTTTTTAGAAACAATTAATGGCAGCTTTGGGCTTCCTGAGACTTCCCACTGCCCCACACGGGGGCACCAAGAACCACACCTGTTGTGAGAAATAGTGCTTGTAAACAAAGCACTTTGAGGTTATTATTTTTTTTAATGTTTGTTTATTTTGAGAGAGAAAGAGAGCTTGTGCTTGTGCACACCTGGTGGGGGGAGGCGGAGAGAGAGAGGGAGAGAGAGACTCCCGAGCAAGCTCATGTCTCTCAGCGCAAAGTCTGACACAGGGTTCAGTTCCCATGACCATGACATCCTGACCTGAGGTGAAATCAAGAGTCAGACGCTTAACAAACCGAGCCATCCAGGCATCCCTAAACAAAGCACTTTGAATAGCATTTTTGAAGATGTCAGATCTTAAGGCTGTTTGCTTAATTTTTACATTTGGATTTAGAGACAGATCACTGAGAACATAACATCTAGACACAACGAGCGACTTGCTCAGGTCAAATTATCATCTGTAGCACCATATTGGAGTAGCCACAGTGAGATCATGTGTCAGGACCTGCTAATAGCTTTCCTTAGAAGTAAGTGCCTTAGAATGCTGCTGGCAATATTCAGTGTCTGGTGGGTGGGGGTAGAATCGCTCTGCAGTGATGTAATCATCATAGAAGGAACGTCCTGATGGCTAGTGATGGGCTCAGTCCTATTTAGCTTCATAGAATATTTCCGTCTGTCATCATGCTTTATTACAACCAGTCAGCGTGGACCAATACAATTGATAGATTGTCTGGAATATTTTTATCTTGGCAAAAAGATTTTACTTAATTTGACTCTGAAAGTTTGGTAACAGGTGTCTTTCAAAAAAACTCTGATATTCTTATATTTGACACTACCTGACCTCATTCTATTTTAGTTTGCTTTAAAAGTTTTTTAATTTATTTTTTCTATTTCTGTATATAATGTGACTATTGTCAATTAAATTGTTTCTTTTGTATATGTGTGTTCATGTGTAAATTTATACTCCTTTTAATACAGACATAGGATAAATTAGTTACAAATTATTCTGCATTTTTCAGGATTTGTAGTAAAGGAAGGTTTTCTCTCTATATCTTTTCTCCTTTTTCTCTCTGTGCCCCAATTTTGACTAATGCATAGACTAGTAAAACTTAGAAATGCATTTCTATCATAGTACATATTTATATTTATGTCTAGATCATATATATATTTTTAGTTACCGTAAAACAAAATTTCACATCCTGCATAATTAGTCTCTGTTTAGTTTTCCATGTATTTACTATTGTGAATAATGCCATCAGTATCCTTGTAGATAAAGCCTGTGTATAGCCGTACTTCTTTCCCAGGGTAAATTCTAATGTTGGTTTGTTAGTTTTCTTTTTTTTTTTTTTCTTTTTCTCCTCCTACTCCTCCCCTCCCGCCTCTTTCTTTGATGACTGGGGCAATCATTTTGGGAAAAGAATTTAAGTATTGCAGTATTACACCCCACTTGCTATTTATAAATGGAAGAGGAAGGAAAGGGGATTAACATATATTAAGTGCTTGCTATGTTTCTGGCACTTAACATGGTTATCTGTTACAGGGTACTCAGTGCTTGAGGCGGATACTAAATATTTCCCATTTTCCAGCTGATGAATGTGAAACATAGGGAAATTATATAACTTGGCCCATCATATAGCTAGTAGGAACCAGACAGGAATCACATTTAGGAGTGCCTGTTTTTCTCATTTGTGTCATGCCTTGAAGTCTATGGGATGACATATTAAGAAACACATTTCCACATTATTTTGGTGAGTATGTGAACTATAGAGAACAAAGTTTTTTTAATTGGGGTGTAATTTACATGTATTAAAATTTATGGATCTTGAGTGTTAGTTGATGTATATGGATCATTTATATGTTCTTACATAACTACCACCCATAACAGGTGTGGAACATTTTCGTTCTCTTATGCCCCTTTCTCGTCACTTGCCCCACCACCCTTTCCCCCCAAGCCAGGCAACTGCTTTCTGCACCATGGTTCAGATTTGCTTTTTCTTAAATGTCCGATACAGAGAATTGTACACTATGTGTTCTTGTATATACTGATGTTGTTCTTTGTGTGGATTTCCGTGCAGGGCTTTGTTCAGGAAGGGGGGGAGGTGGTGGTGATGTGCAGTGGGGCAGCCAGCCAACCAAACAAATCTTGGAGCGAGTGGTGGCTAGGTATTACCTGAGAGAAAAGAGGGGAGGGAGTGGATATATTTTATTTAAATTATATCTGTAAAGTAGGAATTATCTCCATTTGCTTGCTGAGGTGTCTGAGGCTCTGCAAGGTAAGCTAATAAGGCTGGTGTTTCATAACTAGCAAGTGGTAGGAAAGCCAAGACTTGAAGCCTAAAGTTTTGGCTGTTTAACCTCAAGCCTGTGCATGCCTTTTCCACATTGTAAGGACTTTTTTTTTCCTTAAGAAGGAAAAAAAACAAATATTAAACTGCCTACCTCACTGTGATAACTGAGGCTTGGGGAAGCCAAGGGTCAGGGTTATCAGGCCAGGAAACAGCAAGTTCTTTAAAGAGCTCCCAAGTGGAGCAAGGAGGTAGCCAAGCTGGGAGGAGGAAAATGGCTTCATTCCTGGCCTGGAGCCCTCCTGGACCAAAGGCAGTCCCATTCCTTCCTGCTTTGAAGACCACCAGAATTCAGAAGGCCAACACCTTGTGCTCTGGGCCAAGATTTTGGTGAGACTTGGCCAAGGACTCCAAGCCTAGTGTTGGGGAAAGGGATAGTTAGGCTTTTCTCTATGTGGGGATTCTTCAGCCTGTACAGTGGAATTACTCTGCCTCCGTGTGAGGAAGTAGGCCCTGTCTTCAGGAACTGGAGGTGGCCCACCAAGTCATTCTCTGCTTGCTGTGTCCTCTCGGAATGGTCTGGGATGGAGGTGAGAAAGAGGCCAAGGAGAGAGAATGAAATGAAAGTTCTGCATCGCCTAAATGAATGAGAGATGTGGGCGAGGAATTAAGAGGTCATTGCGGGGCGTCTGTGGCATAGCATTGGTTTGTGTAGGATGTGAGGAGCCACAGGGCTGTTTATACTGATTAAGATGAAATCCGTCTAACAATCCAGGCTTCAAAAATACACGTAGATTATTTTATGATACACCAAATGAATTCCAAATGGACTAACTATATGTGCAGTATTTTTTCATCTCATAAAAAAAATCAGGAGTAGAAGTGGATACTTCCCAAATTTTCTGGAATTTAAAGCAATAAAAGAAAACTTGAAAGAATTTTTATGACCACATTTAAAAAGTATGTGACAGAATATTTGCAACAAGAAGGAAAGATAAAAAGCTAATAATATGCTTATTATATAAAGAATTAACATCTGCCACAGGAATGAAATGTGACAGAACAGAGGATTCAGAAACAGACTCAAGTAAGTACGAGAATTTAGTCCATGATAAAGATGACATTTTTAAAATCTGTGAGATAAAAATAGAATTTTCAATATGTATTGGAATGGCTGGCCAAGCGTTTGGGACCCAAACCAAGGCTCTGCTTCACTGCTTAAACCAAAATAAATTCAAATGGATAAAATATTTATATTGAAATGCCTTGAGAAACAGGATTACGTTGTAGATGAGAGCATAGGTTCTGGAGTTAGGGCGTCTGGGTCTGCAGCCTGCCTCTGCCGATCACTAGCCATGGGACCTTGGGGAATTAGTCACTTTCATAAGATGGGGGTGATAGTAGTGCCCGCCTCCTGAGGATTGTTGTGAGGATGAAGTAAGTTAATACACATAAAGGGTTTGGACCAGTGCTTGGCTCATGCAGGTGTTATAAGTGTAGCTGCTGTCATCATCATCATCATCATCAACATCATCAAAGAAGTTAAAACCATAAAGGCACTAAAAGAAAATAATGGTAAATATTTTATAGGCTTAGGTTTGGAGAGACTACTTTTGATCATACCACAAAAGCCACACTCCAGTAAGGAAAAGCTTGAGAGATTTGGTATTTGAAGCTTCTATACCAGGGGAAAGAACGCCATCTGAGTGGGGTGCTAGAAGTCGCTTTCCCTAGAAGGGACAGCCATTCATGGAGTGCTTCCTGAACCGACACTGGAAGATGATTAGTAGAACCTGGGTAGGTGCGCTGGGGAGAGGCTGTCTCAATGATCTCAGTGGTGTCTGGGTCTTTCTACTTAAAACTGCTGGATTTGTAGCCTGCGGCTACTGTAACAAATGACCTCAAACTCAGTGTCTTCAAACAAGAGAAATATATCCTCGCCATTCAGTTCTGGAGGCTAGAAGTGAGAAATAAGGATATTGGCGAGTCCGTGCTCCCCCTGAAGGCCGTGGGGGACGATCTTCCTATCAGGAGCTCCTGGCGCCTCCTTGGATTGTGTTGGTATCGCTCCCGTCTATCCCTCTTCCCTCACCTCTGCACCACATTTTCTCCTCTCCTCCTCTTAAAACAACACTGGTCATTGGATTTAGGGCACACCCTACACTGGTATAACCTTTTTTTAAACCCGAACCCTGGTATAACCTCATCATAACTAATTATGTCTGCAAAGACCCTGTTTCCAAATCAGGTCACATTGTGAAGTTCTGTTTAGACATGAATTTAGGGAGGACACAGATTTAGCACAGCTGTCCCACCACAACTGTTAGGCTCCTTTTCAGAGAGAAAGCAGTGCCTCTGAGGTTGGTAAAGATGGGGGGTGCACCCAGCACACACCTCGTTGGTAGCTATAGTGATAGCAGAGGTGACATGCACAGACGTACACCACTGGAAAGCCAGAGAGGCTGCCACAAATCGTACGAAGGTCTTGTCTTTAGCAAACAATGCCAGATGTCTGAACATCTAGAAGTGACAAAAGAGATCGTAAGAAGAGGGAGGGAGTTGATAGAAAACTGATAAAGCTTTTCAAATAGAACATAGTCATATGCAATATTGACAGAGAAGACTGGAATCCCATGCCATGGTGAACACAGTAGGATTTCTCTTATTTTTAAATTGTCCAAGTCTCGTGTGGTTAACATACAGTGTTATGTCACTTTCAGTCGAACAGTATAGTGATTCGGCACTTCCATACATCACCCAGTGCCCATCACAGCAAGTGACCTCCTTGATCCCCATCACCTATTTCACACATCCCCCACCCACATCCCCTGGGGTAATTGCCAGTTCTCTATAGTTAAGAGTCTTGGTTTGTCTCTCTCTCTCTCTCTCTCTCTCTCTCTCTCTCTCTCTTTCTCTCTTTCTCTTTCTCTCTTTCTCTCTCTCCTCTCTCTCTCTCTCTCTCTCTCTCACACACACACACACACACACACACAAACTAGGATTTCTAAGAAGGATGCATTGTTAGGCTTCAGGAGATCACGATATGTTCTGCAGCACTGTGAAAACGACTGGTGTGAGTGGAGAGGCTTCCAGATTCTCATTAGATCCGCACGGGTGTCCAGAATCCCAAGGAAGTAAACACAGACTAAAAGTATCTACTGAAGAGGTAGAGTGTTGGGATTTGTTTTCAGATAAAGTCTTGTTAGTCCTCTCTTCGCGTCACCATGATTAAAATATACCTCTGTAACTTGTGTTCCGTTACAGGTGGGAAGATACTGCTGAATGCACGTATCTGTTGCTCTAGTTTTGAATGTCCACAGTGTTGCCCCACACATTCGCATTCCAGGCACACTCCCTTCCTCCCCACTCCCCACGCCGTTTCTCTGTGGCTCCTTAGCTCGGGAGGAGCGTCTTTCCACATGGCCTCCTCTTCCCCCACACCGGCCTCTTTGGAACCCGTGCAGGTTAGGCCTTGTCTCCCCCAGGCTGCCGAACCCTGCTGTTGTCACGTGCATTCTACCCCTTCCTGGGGACACTCGTCAGTCCTCAGGTTCTTCAGCCTGTCAGCAGTGTTTCCCGCCACAGCTCTCGCTCCCTCCTCAAAATGCTTCCTTCGCCTGGCTTCCAGAATTTTACAGTTCTTACCGGCTGTGGCTTCTTGGTCTCATCTGCACACCTCCGTTCTCTGTGACAGCCGCTCCAGGCTCAGTCCTCACCCTGACCTCTTCCCCGTTTATGCTGCTACCCCTGGCGTCGCACCGTCGCCTTGGTTTTCCTTCTTCTCTTTCTGACGGTATGGATTATGAAAACAAGGTACAAAGTTTTCTTCCATGTGACCCTTTAATTCTTTATCACATAGGCCCTTCATTTTGTTCATTTCATTATGGTTGCGCTTTTCAGATGTCTTCATTTCTTCTCCATCCCTCCCCTGGTGACTGACACCGGCTTTGCACAGGTGATGTGTGCCGGCAGGAGGACCTGATGCAAGCCGAGGACCCAAGTGGTGTCCTTTCTCATGAGTCTGGGCCCTAGGGGAATCTCACCCCTTGGGTGCACCTCACCACTGCCCCCTCCCACCACCACCAAGTAGCCTGGCTCCTCGGGAAACTTCCCTTTTGTCTATCAGGTGCTGCTTTCTTCCAGTGCCCACGTTCCTGAGGAACCCTCTAACCTCAGCAGGTGGGGGGCCAGCCAGGCCACTGGGGCCTGTTGCTCTCCGCTTCCCACCCTGGCCAGGCCCTCTGCCCTGCCGTACCCCCTGGCCCTGCGCTTGCCCTGGGCTGGCGCTGCGGCATGTCCGTCTCTCTGGGCCGGCTGGTAGAGCAGCTCACCTGTGAATCATGGCACCTGGCACTCTTCCGCCCTCGGCTGCCCTTCGCCGCCATACCAGCCCCAGCCAGTTGCTGTCTCCCAGGGTTTATTGCGTGTTTGCTGTTTCTGCCTCCGATTCATCAACTTTCTACTTTCATAAGCGATGTATAGACTTGGGGTTCAGAAAGAGGAGCTAGTAATGGGTTAGTCCATCAGCTTGTGGGCTATGTAACTTCCGAAATGATTAACAGTAAAGTTGTTTTCATGTTGGAAAAAAATGAGTTCAGTAAAAATTAAGAAAATGTTTAAATATCTTATTAAAAGGAAATAAGTTTACTTAGCAAACAGTTGGAAAGAGATTTAAGTTCACTAACAATAAAAGAAATAGAATTCAGTATAATAGCTGCATATACCTTTGGTAGGACAAAGTACCAGGATTTAAAAAGTAATAATACAGCCAGCGCTGGTAATACACAGTGAAATATGCATTTTCATATACCACAGATAGGCATCTCATTTGATTTAGCCTTTTTAGAAAGTATCACACTTACCTCCAGAATCTTAAAGTGTTCATTCCCTCGATTCCATAATACTTTTCCTGGAATCCTTGTGTTTTGGGGTTGTTTTTTTTTTTAGATTTTTAATTTTTTCGGTAATCTCTACCCCCAACATGGCTCAAGCTCAGCCTCGAGATCAAGAGTCACAGGCTCCGCTGACTGAGCGAGCCAGGCGCCCCTGTTCCTGGAATTCCAACCTAAGGAAAGTCTCCATGTGGAAAAAAACTTCGGGCACAAAGATAGGCATTGAGGTGTTACTTATAGTAATAATAACAACACTGGCAGCCACGGAAGCAGCCTATTTATCTGACTGCAGGGAAATTGTTAAATAGACTACAGTCTGTCAACCCAGTGGAATATTTTGAATCTGTTAAAAAGTAATCTGTTTTGAAGAGTATATGAAAACACGAAAATATACTATGACATACTGTTAAGTGAAACAGGTAAGATAAGGCAGTTTACATAGTATTAAAAATTTACACATAGTGAAAAAAAATTAGAAGAAATTCACCTCCATGTTAGTAGTGCTCATATTTGAGAATTTTATTTTCTCTTTTTATTTTTTATTGGCTCTGATGTCTTGAGGGAAAAAAACAATAAATAAAAAATAAAACTACAAAAACCTGTTTGGTTTTGGTTGATTCAAGATTTGGCAAAGAAGGGGTGCCTAGGTGGCTCAGTTAAGGCTCCAACTTCAGCTCAGGTCGTAATCTCATGGTTCGTGAGTTCGAGCCCACATCGGGCTCCATGCTGACAGCCCAGAGCCTGAGGCCTGCTTTGAGTTCTGTCTCTCCATCTCTCTGCCCCTCCCCCACTCATTCTCTCTCTCTCTCTCTCTCTCTCTCTCTCTCTCTCTCTCTCAAAAAAAATTAAAAGATTTGGCAAAGAAATGATAATGAAGTGATCAAAGTTAGTAGTACACATATTTCATAAAAGAGAAATTTTTCCAGTGTAAAAGAATTTATTATTAGAAAGGTAGAAATAACAGAGGAGTAAGGAGCTATGCTTTGTAAATTAACCCAGTGAATGTTTGAGAGCAGGATCCAGGACTAGGACTTCAGGTTCACCCCCAGGTATGTGGCCTTGGACGAGTTACTTGACTTGTCTGTGCTCCGGTTTCTTCATCTGCAGAGTGCAGATAACAAGAGGACCTTCTTCACAACACTGTTAGGAGGATTAGGTGTGTGTGTAGAGGCCCTGGTGCTCACATATGCTCATATTCTTTCTCTGTCTCTCACACACATATATGGAGAGTGTTATCTACCATTGTCATTGTCTTCTCCATCAAAGCTCAGGAGCCAACTATCACTGGTGTTCAAATCCCCTGTCTGCACCTCATTTGCTAGGGGTACAGAGAAGGTACATTTGCCTCTCT
The DNA here is from genome assembly GCF_008692635.1 of Crocuta crocuta. Classification (NCBI taxonomy): domain Eukaryota; kingdom Metazoa; phylum Chordata; class Mammalia; order Carnivora; family Hyaenidae; genus Crocuta; species Crocuta crocuta. Next base: position 1,008,568 of record NW_027531626.1, read on the forward strand.
TGCCTGAGTGTATTTGTAAAGTGGGGATAGTAGAGTCCCTGTGTCCTGGGGTGCTGTGAGACCGCAGTGAGATCAGGTTGGTCATGTGCTTAGCACATAGTGATGCCTACAGCAGAGACAGTGGGGAGGTCTTGAGAGCCAGTGCCACGTGGTAGATTCTGTTTTTCTTACATCTGTTTTGAACCATAAGGAAATTTAGGGGCACATGGCAAGTGAGTTAACTGTGAGCGGTTTGCTTCCACTTCTGATGTAAGAAAGTTGAGGATCAATGATAATCATAATAGCTTATAGGAGTCTATTGGTTTACGGTTTTGAAGCTCTTTACATGCATGTTGACTCCTTGATACAACAGTTCTGTAATGTAATAGGCAGAAGACCTGGCCTCATTACTGCTGTTCACCAGTGTTGTGGTTGTGCCCCCTTATTTTAGGTGGACTTTAGTAACTGATTCTGTGTATCTTCCTGTTTACTCTAGATCTAGCTGGTCTTGAATACTTAGTGTTTTAGGTAGATGGTACGTCTAGTACTTTGGACATAAAGTTCTTTGTCCTTTTCTTTTCTCCACTTGAGCATCCCATTCAAGTGGCCATGTCTTGTATTCTGTTTCCCCAAGAATTGTTCCATCTCTAAATTCTAACACTTCAATATTCTATTTTTCAGCCACTTATTACATACTTAATAATTTATTGTTTTTACCAGTTACTTAACTGACTGAGCCACCCAGGCGCCTGTTTTTACCAGTTACTAATAATTTATTCTTAATAGTTACATATCTAGTTAGGTTACATTTACTTGTTTAACTTTTTTTTTCATTTTTTAAAATGTTTTATTTATTTTTTAGAGAGAGAGAGAGAGAGACAACGTGAGCAGAGGAGAGTCAAAGAAAGAGGGAGACACAGAATCCGAAGACAGGTTCCAAGCTCTGAGCTATCAGCACAGAGCCTGACACGGGGCTTGAACCCACAAACGTGAGATCATGACCTGAGCCAAAGTCAGATGCTTAACTGACTGAGCAACCCAGGCACCCCGTTTTTTTTCATTTTTGATTATGCGAAGTTTTATAATGCTGGTAAACGTCATAGACTACCCAAGAGGAAATTGTATTGTTTGGTGATTCATTTAATCGGAGAAATTCTATTGTAGTAACCTTTGCTGCTTTTTTTTTAAACTGATTTATTTGAGAGAGAGAGAACATGTGCATGTGAGCAGGAGAAGGGCAGAGAGAGAAAGAGGGAGACAGAGAATCCCAAGCAGGCTCCGTGCCGTTAGCACAGAGCCTGATGTGGGGCTCGAACCCATGAATTGTAAGATCATGACCTGAGCTGAAATCAAGAATCAGACACTTAACCAACTGAGCCACCAAGGTGCCCCCACCTTTGTTCCTTTTAAATTACAAATACTTACTTCTTTCCTTTTCTTCCTTTTAATACATATTTACTTTCTAAAGACGAGTTTGAATATGTTAAAAGTTACTGTTTTTGTAGTCCGTCTGGATAAATAGAATATTTTTCTCACTAGTTAGTTTGAGGAAAATGGTGCTATTTGTAAAATTAATGATTTCTTAAAAATAATTCTGTTATCACTCTAAGACCACTTTTTAAGATTACAAATTAACCCCATTTGTTAATAGATTAAAAAAATTTTTTTAATGTTTATTTACTTTTGAGAGACAGAAACAGAGTGCAAGTGGGGGAGGGGCAGAGAGAGAAGGAGAAACAGAATCCAAAATAGGCTCCAAGCTCCGAGCTGTCAGCACAGAGCCCGATGTGGGGCTCAAATCCACAGACTGCGAGATCATGACCTGAGCCGAAGTCTGATGCTCAACAGACTGAGCCACCCAGGAGCCCCTCCATTTGTTAGTGGATTTTAATAACTCTGTTTTTTCTCTTTAGTGCATGGGACTTTCTTAATTGCAGGAAATAACTTTTTATTTAATGGTTTGTTAAAGTATAGTATACATATAGAAAGCTATACAGATCGTAAGTAAACATAAGAATTTTCATGAAGGGAGCACACTTGTGTCACCAGCCCCTGGAGCAGGAGTCAGATCATTACCAGCTCTCCCAAAGCCCTCAGCAGCCCCCTTTTAGTCACTAACTGTCTCCTTCCCCCTGCCAAGGATATACATTCAAAGTAAAATCTAATAAATGAATATTCATGTTACCATCATTTTTTGTTTCCTCTTTTCCAATCTTTGAATGTGTTTATTTTTGCCTTTTCTCTGTTTTTAAGTTAAAATTTAAGTTTATTAAAATAACACATACAGCTATATGAAATAAATAGTAGTAAAAGGCTTATAACAAAATGTAGCAATTTCCTGTTCTTCCCTTTCTAGTCAAGATCCTACTCCCCAAAGGAGTACATAGTATTTAGTATATGCTACTAGTATTCTTTTTGCCATTTGCACATTTCCATATTTTATAATATAGTTATATACTGCTACTTTTATTAACCAAATTTAGGTATTATCTGTTGACTTCCTATTATAGTTAAGCAAGGACTTAACTTCCTTATATCAGCATCTCTGCTACTTCTTTTATCTTAATATATTTACATTAAATTCTTTGGTTAAATGAATATTCTCTGCATTTTTAATATAATTTATTGTGAAATTGGCTTCCATATAACACCCAGTGTTCATCCCAACAAGTGCCCTCCTCAGTGCTCATCACCCACTTTCATGCTTTACATATAAAATTCAAAATATTATAGGATACTGTGACTGATGGGTTATTTTTGCTTTTTGTTTTTTGTGATATTAATAATTGTCTTGGTTTTCATGTTTTTCTATCTCTTTGTACCCTCTTGTCTGAAATCATAATGTCTCCTTTCTTCTGGTTTTTGGTCTGGATACAATCACCAGCCCTTGTTATCGCTAAATCCAGTGGATCTTCCAGCCCTAGGCTTTTGTAGATGTGCTCTCCTTGTTACTTCCTCCTTCCTTAGTTTCCAAAACATCACTTTCTCCTGTTTTTCTGAACACTCCTCGTCAGTCTCGCTCATCCATAGACCCCTGTTCAACCTCCCTTAAGTGTGCATTCCTCAAGATTCTGTCTGGGAGTACCTGGGTGGCTCAGTCGGTTGGGCATCTGACTCTTGACTTCGGTTCAGGTCATGGTCTCACAGTTCGTAGGTTCAAGCCCCACATGGGCTCTGTGCTGACAGTGTGCCATCTGCTTGAGATTCTCTCTCTCCCTCTCTCTGCCCCTCCCCTGCTTGTGCACACTTTCTCTCTCAAAATAAATAAGTGAACTTAAAAAAGAAAGATTCTATCTATAATCTGATTCTTACGCAAAAGAATCTCTTCAGGCAGTATCTGCCATGGCCATGACTGAAGTCTTTTATCTGTTCCTGCTTACAGAACTTTCTTCTAAGCTCCAGATCCAGCCATATATCTGGCCATTGAACATACAGGTGGAGAGACTATGAAGACGGTTGTCATTGTTTCCACTCGTGTTCAAGGTCCCACTCCCTTCTTGTGACATCTGCATATGAATTGTGTAGAGGCTTTGGTATCTGCCTGTCTATAGTTCCCTTCGCCCTACCCTGCTCCTGTTTACATAGACATGCCACTTCCTTACCCTTTACCGTTCCCTTCACACACCACCAAATACACACATACTCTCTCTCTCTCTCTTCTCCGACTTTCCCCCTCTCAAACACATGCACTGCCACTCTCCATTTTGATTGGCAAGAAGGCTAAAAATTTTCTCTCCCCCGTTGTCTCCTCATGTATGTAAAGTGGGGAGATGGAATATTGGGCCAGTTGTCAGATCCTAGAGAAAGCAAAGTGTTTTACTAATTTAGTATGCTTCATTTGTATTTGATAGTGACCACTTTAATAGACCATCCCTTTTAAAACGTGTTAATTCTTTTTTTTTTTTTTTTACAAATAGTTTATTGTCAAATTAGTTTCNAAAACGTGTTAATTCTTGAAATGTTTAAAAAATGATCACTTGATAGTAGTGCATATAATAGTAGTTCATATAGTCTCTTCTCCGTAGCTCCTTTCAGATTTAAAGCCATGAATAGGATTATAATATGAATTTTATTACTTTCAGAATTAAAACTACACATTTGGAATAGTAGTGTGAATTTACAAGTGGAGATCTTATCCAAACAAGAAGGAAAAAGCACACCTAAATGTTCTCCTGTCCAGTTTTTTGCTATGTATTATTAGGACCATAGTCTGAGCTTACATTCCTAAAAGCTACAGTGTCCATCAGATCATTCAGAGAGAGCACTCACTCAGATTGAGAAGAGAGGGGCATTGAGCCTGTGAAAGAAGAGCCACCCCAAGGAGCCTAAAAGGGAGCCCAGAGAGGTAGTCAGTATGCAATTCTAGAGAGTGGTTCAAGATGACTTGACTTTTATTTGTAAAGAGTGTAAAGGTTGGGGTGGCTTAGTTGGTCAAGCATCTGACTTTGGCTCAGGTCATGATCTCACAGTTCGTGGGTTTGGGCCCTGCATCAGGCTCTCTGGTGTCAACTCAGAGCCTGGAGCCTGCTTCAGATTCTGTGTCTGCCTCTCTCTCTCTGCCCCTCCTCTTCTAGCCCTCTGTCTCTCAAAAGTGAATAAAAACAAGGGCGCCTGGATGGCTCAGTCAGTTGAGCGTCCGACTTCAGCTCAGGTCATGGTCTCACGGTTCGTGGGTTCGAGTCCCGCACCGGGCTCTGTGCTGACAGCTCAGAGCCTGGAGCCTGTTTCAGATTCTGTGCCTCCCTCTCTCTCTGATCCTCCCCTGCTCATGCTGTCTCTATCTCTCTCTCAAAAATAAATAAAATATTTTTTTAAAAGATGAATAAAAACATCTAAAAATTTTCTTAATTAAAAAAAGTATAAAGGTGATATTCATCATTGTCATGATGATGGTGATGGTAGCCCTTTGTTTTTTGTTATTTTTTGGTTGCTTTTGGCTTACCAGTTTGTTCTGTGAACTTTTTAAGGTCCTTAAAATTCTGGTCAGGGCAGTGCTTGATGGGATGACTGATCGAAGTGGAGATGTTGCCACTGGCCTCAAAGGAAAGTTGCAGGAGTTACTTGGCAGAGTGACTTCAAGAGTGACAAATGATGGAGAAATCTGGAGGCTGTATGCCCAACTGTATGGAAACGGGCAGAGTGAAAAGCCTGAGGAAAATGAAAAGGTAAGTTCTCTTCCAGTCCTCCTGGGTGCTTGCCTTTTGCTTGAATTATGTGTAGGGCATCTGCTTCTCTGATGGTTGGAGGCAGAGTTAAATAGCTTGACAAGGAAGATTGATATGATCAGGTCTTCCATCTTGATTTAGAATCTTTAAAATAAGTACTTGAAATTGCAGGCAGGTTAAGACTTGTAAACATTCATCTTTTCTCTTTTCATGGATTTTTTTCTTTTCTTTTTTTTAAATGTTTGTTTATTTTTGAGAGAAAGACAGAGCACGAGCAGGGAAGGGGAGGAGAGAGAGGGAGACACAGAATCTGAAGCAGGCTCCAGGCTCAGAGCCTGATGCGGGGCTGGAACTCATGAATGATAAGATCACAACCTGAGGTGAAGTTGCGACACTTAACCAACTGAGCCACCCAGGCGCCCCTTTTCATGGATTTTTCTTACACAACTGTTCTCTGCTTCCTGCAAAAGGCTCTGTCTGACCTGCTCCCCCTCCAGTAGCTGTCCACAGTATTTACCCTGCAGCCCTTTCCCCAGGCCCCTTGCTGAGATTCAGGTAGATGGGGCTCAAGGACAGAAGAGCACTCAGATCTGAGACACAGGCCATGGAAGGGAAAAAGAAAAAGGAACCAGATAAGAATATTGGAGGAGAGCTTTTCAGTCTAAACACAAAATGCTTTACAGAGGTCGCCCGGCCCTTTCTCGAAAGTGTGCTGGAACACCAGTTACACTCAATTAATGCCTTTGGCCTCTTATCTTAGTACTTCAAGGAGCCCCCAGGGTTTCCAAGGTTGAAATAAGCGTTTTCTCTTCTTTTCAAGACATCCACAACAAGTCACATGTGCTCCTTGTATGAGTTTGGAATTTGTGGCTGTACAGCCCATCTGCAGGGTGGCCATCTCTCCTCCCTCTGTCTCCCCAGCTGGCTTCTGCCATTGCCTGTCCACCCAGAGAACATGTACTCAACACGCACACATGCACACACTCCTATTTGCTGTCCTTCCATTTCTTCTTGAATTATGTGGCCTTGGGCATGCGGGATCCAGGGTAGTCTAAAGTCTCTCATCTGTGACTTCTCCCTCAAGAATCTGCAGGGATAGAGCTGTGGAAGTGTCTTAAACTTCTGTGAGTACATACACCTATAAGTAGTCCCATAGTTGTCCCCAAGTTCATGCTTCGTTTTCCAAACGGAGCTTGTAAGCTGATGGCTCCCGATGCTGGGGAAAGGAGTGCGTGCTTCTAGATTTCCAAACCTGGTGTTTCTGTTTTTCTAGTGGAGGCAAGTGTCTCTATCCAGATACATCCATCTGATTGCTTTTAATTGCTTATGCTGTTGGGTGTGCATCTTCCTTAATGAGAATAATAAAGACTGTGCTCATGACATCGGACGCTCATTCTTCAAGTTGGAATTAGTTCCATATGACTTTCAAGAAGCCGGGTTTGAAATGTGAATTGTACTTGTTATTCTGAAGTTGTTCTCTCTCTGTCCTCAGGCATTCCAGTACCTCTCCAAGGCATACAAGTGTGACACACAGTCCAGTTGTTGGGAGAAAGATATAACATCATTTAAAGAAGTGGTTCAGAATGCCTTAGGACTTGCACATGGTATTTGATGTAATGTTCAATACCCCTGCCATGCTTTAATGTGTTTTTACTGAAAAAGTATTTGTCAGAAGTGAAGTCCCATTACAGATAACGTCATTTTGTTGTATTGAAATTGTTGTATTTGATTCAGCACATCTTTCTAAATCCAACTCGTATGTAGTAAGCACTTTGGAGTAATCTTAACAATTAGAGGATGGACCAGTCTGCAGGATAGAGGCTTGAATACTGTCTAAGTGACAGGTAGTAGGAGGTTTAGAAACATGAAATACCTTTACAACCATATCCAGCCTTCATGGCACACAGAGTCTACTTATGGTTATGCAGTAGTAAGGAAATCTGCTAACATTTGCGGACTCATGTTCTTCCGTTATAAATGAAAATATGTATTATCAGAAATACACGGATTACTGGAGAATGTACAAAGAGCTATGGCATATACAAAGGAAATAAAAAATATAATCCTATCCTTGCCTTTGGGAGATTAAGTGGATGACACTTGAGGGGAGGGATAACCTTACATATAAAGTCGTATGCCTGTTGGGTAAATATATTCCAGACAAGGCTCCTTTTAATTGTTTGCATTAATGTGAACTAAACCAGTTAAATTTAATAATACATTTTCATATTTATAATTGAATATGGGTGTATGAGTCCCTGGAAACGCAGTTCAAATAAAATGATGAAGCCACAGTGCTAAGAACTGGATCACAGGGACTACGAACCTATCCTAAAGCCTTCCTCTAACTTCTCCTGCAACTATTAATTACAGTAATTGGGGAGCCAACAAGGGACCATAAAAGGGTAGACCTTTGAAATCAGGGAGACGTCAACTCCAGGATCAGTTCCACCATGTAGTTGGTAGGCGGCATTGGGTAAATAACTTCTCTTTGCACCTTAGTTCCCTGATCAGTAAAACGGGGATAACACCTACCTATGATTGCTAGGAAGTAAATGAAAACATATTTAAAATCTTAATAGTATCTTACATGTGGCTTAAATGTTAATCCTTTACGTCTTCCCTTCAGCCTTGTTCCCCTGGGGTAGAGGATCTGAGCTGTTTGATAAAGCTGTTTCTCTAAAGAGAGAAAAATGAAGAACAAGAATAACGTTTAACGAGTCTCTAGAGAAATCATAGAACATTCAGACAATTTAGAAATGGGCTTAGTAGTTAATAATTCTACTTCTGGTCTTTGATATCATTGATGAAAGGGATTTAAATATCCAGTTTTCTAGGCTGCCTACCACTTGGCAGATCAGGTAGACGTGCTGATCTCTGTCTAGCTGAAATTCAGAGTAGATAAGGTGGAGGTCATTGCTGATAGACCCATAGAATGTGGCTACGGTTCATGTGGCTTGTGCTGGCCTCGTGGTGGGTGGGCTTTAGATGGAGTTCTTATGCCTTTGACCTTTGTGGATATAGTACCAGGTTTGGGGACCACCATACCCATGTGTGTTATGTACATAATTATAGCCAGGTGCAATCTCCTTGGAAGAATTTATCTTATCTACTTCAAATTGCCAACCGTAAACATTTCTGTGAACAGCTAGCCTTGTAACAGTCAAAGCCAAGATATTTTCTGTAATCACTAAGTGTTGCTATTGAACCTGTCAAGTATAAATGCAGAAGTTCAAGAAATAAGTGCTGCAGGAAAGAAATCTTCATTTTGTCTCTAAATGTTGGTTCGAAACAATTTTGGGCACTGTTTTTCATCAGAGCAAGAGTGGAGAAAAACACGTGTCTGTTCTTTTCAATTCCCTTTGACTTTAATGATTTAGGTGTCGGTGCTCCTACAACATTTTAAGTGTATTTGAGTGGATGCTCAGCTTTAGTTTCTAGTGATATTTTAGATGGATAAAGATAAATGTTTACCTTTTCTTTGTTGCTTTTTTTTTTTTAATTTTTTTTTTTTTTTTAATGTTTTATTTATTTCACGGAGACAGAGAGAGAGACAGCGTGAGCAGGGGAGGGTCAGAGAGAGAGGGAGTCACAGACTGAAACAGGCTCCAGGCTCTGAGCTGGCAGGCAGCACAGAGCCCGACGCGGGGCTCGAACCCACGAACCGCGAGATCATGACCTAAGCGAAAGTCGGACGCTTAACCGACTAAGCCACCCAGGCGCCCCTCTTTGTTGCTTTTGTATACCAGTGCTCAACTGAAGAATCAACTGGGTTTTTCTCTTCTCTTCTCTTCTCTTGTCTTCTCTTGTCTTCTCTTCTCTTCTCTTTTCTTCTCTTCTCCACCTTGTTCAGTTCTGAAGAGGAAATGTAACATTAAAAAAAAAAAAATCTCCACATAGTTTCCTCTGTTGGGTTGCTGTTTGTAAGAGTAGCTCTATACTTCAGAAGGCTGGAGAAGACACTACAGTGTGTACCTGGGGTCTGAGACCTTTCTGTAACAACGTGGTCATTTTGGGCCCCTTTGCCTTGTTTGGGGGCTTTTCATGTACAGCCTCTGCTATCCTGTTTTTGGGGAAAGGGTGTGCAAAAGCTGATTCCTTCTTTGCCATCCAGAAACCTTTAAAATAATAGTTATACATTTTAACTATGGTCTACCTGGAGGAAGCACTGCTGTCTTGGATTTCCTGGTCATTTGAAACTGCATTTTATTTCTCCTGGAGTGCTATTTTTGTCTCTAGTGCCTTTTGGAAGTGGGATTGAGGAAGGGGTCTAATAATGTTTGTCTTTTTGCTCTATTTTTGTTTGTTTTATTTTTCAGAATGAAAATAAGGATTTAAAAAAGAAGCACAGGGGTGCCTGGGCGGCTCAGTTGGTTAAGTGTCCAATTCTTGATGTCTGCGCAGGTCATGACCTCATAGTCATGAGATCAAGCCCTGCATTGGGGCTTTGCTCTGGGTGGGGAGCCTGCTTAAGATTCTCTCTCCCTCCCCCCCCCTTCTACCTCTCCCCGCTTTGAGCTTTCTCTCTCTCTCTCTGTCTCTCCCTCAACAACAACAACAAGAATCATAGCTATTTCTGATACGTTCCTAGGTATTTAACAGCCCACATGCCTCAGCCATAGTAGTCAAATTTTCTTCTACTAAGGGCCACAGACATCATGATACTCACTATCCCCAGGTTAACCATGCCGTTTGAAAATATGAGTTGAATATTGTTGATTACCATGCATTCTTCCAACCCTTAGCTGAGAAATGTCAAAGTCTAAGTATTATTTTGAAATGAGAATGTCACACTTGGTTCTCACCAACCATGGAAGATATTAATTAATGATAAAACAGTTTTTTGCCAGCACAGGCAGTCTCCACCAACTGATCAGAGTTTGCGTGCAAGAAAGACATTTATTTCCCATTCCTGGTCTGAGATCGAGGGTACTAAGTAGCCTCGCACTGTTGCGCTGGTTAGCGTAGTTTGAAAACTGGATGTGGTTCTGGGTCTGCCTGTAGCATGATAATTTAGAAGAACAAAAACAAGAACAAACCAGTGGAGAGGTTATCAGGTGTTGTATTTTTACAAAGCTCTTCACTGGTTTTTATAAAGCATTAATAGCCAGGCTTTCCACTAGCAAGGGTTATGCTCTCTTGGTAATATAACATTTTAGGAAGAAATGGGCTCCCCGGCCTGCTGGGGACTGTGTTCTCAGCAAGGGGCTGATGTCAAGTGTGGCTCATCAACCTCAAGCCCCGTTGCGATCACCTCCCCTAATGCAAGCGTGTAGGTTGTGGAAATCACCTCTTCCAGAGTGGTGGTGTAAACTCGGAGTGTGAGAAGGAGGTTAGAATTGAGCTGTCAGCACCTGGCATGTCGCTTCACTAGGCTGGTGTCATTGGCAACTGTGAGTCCCTTTTTAGGGACTTGGTGCCCTGGGAAGCTACACTAAGATCTGCCATATTTGGTTTTGCCCTCTGTGGGCACCTTGTGTTCAGTTAGGGTTTGTCTCTTTTTGCATGATTTCATTAGTGTGTGTCTGTATGTGTGTGTGTCTGTGTGTAAGTTCTCTTCTCGATGATTTGTAACTTCCCCAAATCACCTATTTTCCTCAAAATTCTCATTTCAGCAGTAAGTGTTAAGAAGGATAATGGGGAGAATTGTGCACATAATTATTGTCCTTTCACCAAAATAAGAACTGTCCATGTAGAAATATTTCTAGAGTCTGTACTATAAAATCCTAATTGAGCAATTGTTTTTTGTAGTTGTAAATTATCATGACCAGTATTTAATGCATGTTTTCTCCCATGTTTGTTTTTCAGTGGCTATAAAACACAGTAAAACCAAATCCAGCCCCCAAGAGGCAGTACAGGTGCTCTCCTCAGTTCGACTCAATTTACAGGGCTTGTTATCTAAAGCAAAGGTAAGAGTGAAATGTGAATTTATTCAAAGTGTCTCAGGAAGAAGGGTGTCCAGTATGAGTGACGGCTCTGAGGCCATCTTTTACAACAGGAGTAATTTTAGGCCCATGTGACATTTTAGAGATCAGCCCCCAGGCGATCCGTTGTCCTGGTGCAGACTCATCGGCCCAATGGCTCGACCGCCCTTCACGCGGGTAACTCAGGAGTCTCTGAAATTAATATTTATGAGCCAGCCCTACTGCTTTCTTCAAGTTAAATTAGAGCAATGCTCTTTTACTTACAATCGCTTTCCCCAAAGTGTGGCACATACACTACTGATAGCACTTGGCTGAACATTTTTTTTTTTTTTTAAATATTTAGAGAGAAGAGGGGGAAGGGCAGAGAAAGAAGGGGACAGAGGCTCCAAAGCAGGATCTGGATCAAAGCAGAGCAAGATGTGGAGCCTGAACTCACAAACCGTGAGATTATAGCCTGAGCCGAAGTCAGATGCTCAGCCAACTGAACCACCCAGGTGCCCTAAACTTTAAATTTTTTTAAAAATTTTTATGTATTTTTGAGAGTGAGAAAGAGCATGAGTGCCTAAACTTTTGATTTTAGTGTATATTTATTTCATTGCATGCTAGAAAAAGTATAACTGGCCCATCAAATGTACATTTTCATGAATATTACTGCTTACTTTTCATTTACAGTAATGTAATGTTTCTTTTAAAAAGGGACTTTTATTTAAATTTAAAAAGTTCGGGGCGCCTAGGTGGCTAAGTCTGTTAAGCATCTGGCTTCGGCTCAGGTCATGATCTCATGGTTCATGGGTTTGAGCCCCATGTAAGGCTCTGTGCAGATAGCTCAGAACCTGGAGCCTGCTTTGGATTCTGTGTCTCCCTCTCTGCCCCTCCCCCATTCACCTTCTGTCTCTTTCTCTCTCAGAAACAAATAAACATTAAAAAAATTATCTTTTAATTAAAATTAAAATTTAAAAAGTTGATTGAGAGACAGATATTAAGTAGGTAGTATATGGATTTCACAAACATTTTTAAGGTAGGTAGGTGACTACCTTTAAGGTAGGTAGGTGACAACAAAAACATACAAAATCTACAAACATCATCTTGTGAACAAGCACTGGCACAGAGACACTGAAGAGTCCCCGAGGCAAGTGGTTTGGAGCCTGGACTCTGAGTCTCCACCTGTGTCAGGTAAGGAATGGTACGGAGCCTCGGAAATCTGTAGAGCCAGGTGTGGGTTATACCTTTGGGAGCAAAATTTAAAGGAATATAGCTTCTAACACAATTCAGTGCTTTCTCTTCTCATTTTTCTTTAATATTTATTCTTGAGAGAGAGAGACAGAGACAGAACGTGAGTGAGGGCAGGGCAGAGAGAGAGGGAGACACAGAATCGAGAGCAGGCTCCGGGCTCTGAGCTGTCAGCATGGAGCCTGACTCGGGGCTTGAACTCACGTACCACAAGCTCATGACCTGAGCCAAAGTCAGACCCTTAACCGACTGAGCCACCCAACTGCCCCTCTCTTCTCATTTTTACTCATCTTCACTGTTTAATCGTGGGTTGCAAATGAATACTAACACTTCTGAGAGTGAGTCTGTGGTGAGTGAAGGTCACTTCTGGACACGTGTAAAACCCTTGCCAGAGTTTGCATGCCTTTTTATTAATTGCTTCATTTTTTCAGATGAGGGCATCGTTTTTGCTCTTTAGATTATTAACTTGTTTTACTATCCTTTTAGTCTGCTGCAGGCTGGAACCAGGTTCCCATAACGTACCAGGAAGAACTGTATTCCCACCCAGCTTGGCTGCATAACTTCAGTTTTGTGTCTCTCAGAAAGTAGCACGAGCTCTCAAAGTCAGGGTAGCAAGCTTTCCTGTGAGTTTGCTTCTCAGATCGGGAGCTCAGTCTCATAGTTTGCGTTAGATCACTAACCTACCCGTGATTGGTTATTTCCTCAGGATAGACTCTGCTTGTTCCCTTCTCTCTGTGCAGAGCTTTTTCTTATAAGTTATATATTAATCGTATATAAATGTATACGTACGTACTTAAACAGGCTTGTCTGTGTACATACTGCCTGTCTCCTGTATAGTGGAAGATTCATAAACATTGAAAATAAGGCCTCAGAGGTGGCACCTGGGTGGCTCAGTCAGTTAAGAGTGTGACTTCAGCTTCAGTCATGATCTTGTGATCCTGAGTTCAAGTCCCACATCGGACTGTCTGCTGTCAGCACAGATCCCACTTTGGATCCTCTGTTCCCCTCTCTCTGCCCCTTCCCCACTCATATTCTCTCTCTTTCTCTCCCCTCCCCCACCCCTTCTCCCTGTAAAGTAAAAAAAAAAAAAAGAAGAAGGATTCAGAGCATTATCTATGTTTAGATTTTGTTCTCATTAGATCCTAACTGGTGATCCAAAAATGGGAAAAATTGCCTCTCAACGCCTCCTTTGAAAGCACTTTTTTTGCTATAATATTTGGGAGTCTCTGACTTTTTAGTAGATCATATGCCTTTCCTATTTTTTTTTTTTTTAACAAATTGGATTTGCTAAGGTGAATTGCAGTCCCCAAAACACTTTTTGAGAACACTTTAGTGAAAATGGAACAGGATAGCTCCATTAGCATTACCACAATAGCCTGTGGTAAGCATGGTTCGTACCAGTCTCTGATCTTTTCTTGCCAGGCCAGGGACTTGATAGAAATAAGCTCCGAGACCCTAGGGGCTCACCTGACATCGCCCCGTCTGTGCTCCCCCAGGACGGACCACCTCTCCTCCCCACAGCACATTGTCACTGCATAGATTTGCCGTAGAGCGCACGGGGCTGTTGGGGAAAATGCTAGACGCAACAGATTTTACCACTTATGTGCTTTGGGGTCCTCAGCAAACCATCCATCTTTCTAAGCCTCGGTTTCTCTCTGCTTCCTCCCGAGTTCATAGGGGAGTGATGCAAATTCATGATGATTTGCAAGCGCTGTAATTTTTAGCAAAAATCACACATGCTCTGTGAGTCCAGGTTGTTTTCCTAAAAGGTATTTTCTCTATCAGTCACATGGCAGACTTCTTATGTCATTCTCTTATGAAATGCTGTACACAGTGTGACTACACAGTAATGTGACAAATCTTCACTAAACATTTACGAAGTCCTGATTTCAAGTGAATGCTCTGGGCTCCAAAAATTACCATGTGAAACTCTAAGCTTGTCTCAGCGATGATACCATCACTCAAAACACCTTTGGGACTCCCTCTTTACAGTATGTCAGAACATTTGTCACGTGCTATATGGTGGTGATAGTAAATAGTCCTACAGTAACGGTAAATTTGATTTTTGTAAACAAGTCATCTACTCAAGTCTGATGAAAAAGGCAAATAGTACACTGGGGCGTCTGCATGGCTCAGACGGTTAAGTGTCTGACTCTTGATTTCAGCTCAGGTCATGATCTCTTGGTTCATGGGGTTCGAGCCCCATGTCAGTCACCTGACAGTGCAGAGCCTGCTTGGGATTCTTGCTCTCTTTCCCTTTCTGCCCCTCTCCCCGCTCTCCTTCTCTCAAAATAACAATAATAATAATAATAAAAGATAGATAGTATGCTAAGTCACATTTCTGATCAAAACACATACACACACACACACACACACACACACATACACACACACCACAGTGGTTGTAAAATCCCAAAATTCATTTTTTAGGTGCCTTTCTTGGCTCACTCAGCAGGTGGTTCCTCCAGAGGCTTTCCCAATTGCCTCCGCCATGATGGCATTATTACTTATGTTGCAATATACCTCCCAAGGCAGTTTCTTTTACAGGAGGAGAGCATGTTTATTTTTATTTTAATATGCTGGGCTTCTTTGCTTTTACCAAATCTTGGTAATCTTTGTGATCCCTTATCCCAAGCCATAATTAATTTTTAAATGACATAAAGGGGGTTGCCTGGGTGACTCAGTCAGTTAAGTGTCTGACTTCAGCTCAGGTCATGGTCTCACAGTTCATGGGTTCAAGCCCTGCCTTGAGCTCTATGCTGACAGCTCAGAGTCTGGAGCCTGCTTCAGATTCTGTGTCTCCCTCTCATTTTCTGCCCCTCCCCTGCTCACACTCTGTTTCTCTCTCTCTCGAAAGTGAATAAACATTAAAAAAATAAATATCATAAAGGGTATGATTTGTATGAACTTGAATATAAGATGTATTTGTTTTGTTTGTATACACAATGAATAGATTTCTTTTGTTCTATGAAAAACGTCTATTCTCCAGAAGCCATCCTGTGACATTGAAATGAATAACCAGTATTCAGGGCAACCATTCTGAAGAGCAGAGCTTATTTGAATTTACAGGGTCAGGCATGTTGTTTGATGCCCGGCTGAATTTTGCAGCTTGTACATTTCCAGGGTAGTGAAAACAAACACTCCCATTGCTGCCGTCATGTGGTATATATTTTAATTCTGGACTCTGTACGTATCTTATTTTAAAGAGATTGTCATGGCGGGNGTTCGAGCCCAGCATCGGGCTCTGTACTGACAGCTCCGAGCCTGGAGCCTGCCTCGGATTCTGTCTCTGTCTGTCTCTCCCTGCGCTCACTCACGCACGCTCTCTCTCTCTCTCTCTAATAAAAATAAATATTTAAAAAGAAAGATTGTCATTGTTTTGATAGTTGTGCTTTGTTCTCTGTGTTGCAGCAACTTTTCACAGATGCGGCAAGTGGAGAAATTTCCAGGGAGCTAGCTGATGAAATGGTAGCTATGGACTCCCTAGTAACAGAGCTACAAGGCCTTAGCAACCAGTTTCGAAATCAGTATTGACCACCTGGGATCACCTTCTGGAAAAGGAGCTCTCACCTTTGGAATTTCTCTCATAGCTGTGTATCTGAAACACAAGATACTGATTTTTTAAAATAAATTTCTCTTTTATGGCTAATGTCTTTGTTTTGTGATTTTTCCAAATGTTTTAACTTTCCAAAGTACATTAAAAGTTCCCTGTTTCTTTAGGCTTAGTTACAGTTGAATTCAGCATCTGTATCATTCTTGAGGTATTTCTGCACAAAGAGTACACAAATTATAGTTCTCTTTTTAGCATAGCGTTTATTCTCTCTTGGCCTAAAATGATATAGATCATCCTTTGGAACAACTTAGTCTATACCAGGAAAAAAAAATCACACGCTACAAGTTTGTAGAATCATTACATTGGCTGCTTTATTATCCAAAAGTGGTAAAAGGGTAGATTGAGTGACAGAAATTTTTTTCCTTCTTGAGATTTTGTATTTGTGTCTGAAAGATACAGACTTGGCTACATTCGAAATGTGGGGAAGGTTTAGCTTCTAAATCAAGAAAATTCAAAGAAAAAAATAACATAGCCCAAATTTTGACTCAACCATTAGCCACTATTACCCAGGCAGACCCTTCTCGTTATTATATACTGCCAGCCCGCGAGATGGTTGTGTAATCAGGTTATTATGAGTGAAGACAGCCATAAATGGTGCTATGTTACAGAGATGCCAGCGTAAAACGCTTTCTTAGCAATGCCTATGGAAACAAATATTGAAGGCATTAGCTGAGTTTAATAATCTTATTACAAAAGTCATAGGAATTCTCAGTCCTGGCATGGGTTGCTGAATTTTGGGTCCCACGCATCAGTCATTTGACCCTTGCTTTTATCTATGTTCTTATTTATAAAATATGAATAATTACCACCCTTGCTTCTTTGTTTCAGCCGTCACAGGAAATTTAAAAATGCATCCTCTGCAAATACAAGAGTTCTGAACATTTAAGAAAGTCTTTTAAAACTTTCATCAATGAAGTTTAGCTATGAATGGTTACCTTTGCTTCATTTCCTTAACCACCTGTCTGTCTTTTCTAGTACTCTAGTCTAAAAAAAAGTTGTCTTCCCCAAAGCAGTTTCTCTTACAGGAGACATAGTCACTGTGAGAAGGACAATAAAGTGAGCTAGTAGCCTGAGTTAACATTAAATGTCCATTCAGAGCTTTTATGGAAGCCGCTGAGGAGTAGACGGGTAAATGGAGGGAGGGAGGGAGGTTTTAAGATGAACTTTTTATCAATACTCAGCTGTGATCCCCACTAGGAAATGGATAGACATATACTGGGAAGGGCAAAGATTTCAGGAAACAAGTGGAAGATTGAGGAAGAGTTTCCACGTTTTAAAAGTGTTTAATTCTCAGTTTGATTTCCTTTGGGTTCAACTCAAGGTAGAAAGACATTGGTGAGTGGGAGTTGTCACAAACCAGGGATTATCTCCTTTCAGTCCTGTTGTCTGATGCTATGTTGAATCAGAGTTCCAGGATGATGCCCTGCATCATCTTTTGAAATGATCTCACAAAAGAGGGGCCTGTTAAATGTCTTCTTTTAAAGATATAGGCCTGTTAATTATGTTAAATAATCTTACTTATGTGAATACTTAACATAATTGAAGAAAATGTATGGGAAAGTACTATGGTAAAGTGGAAATGTTGGGATTTTATCAAAACCTCATCTCTACCACCTCTAACACTTACTACTTAATGCTCAGGTACTTGATTTCTTCATCTGTAAAGTGAATATGGTAATAATAGTAGCTTCCGTCAAGTTCTTACTATCTCTTGCAGTACTTTCACCCAGCTGCAGAGTCATTATAACAGTATCGGCTTAAAACTGCTGTATTTCATTACTATAGAGTCTTTGATGCTTCATATTACTATGTTATGATTTAAATATTTGCTCTTTCCAAATGTCTTTTATAAATTTCAGCGTTGGTTTTCTAGTATTACTACTTCTGTTTTCAGCTTTACTTTTTTGCCTTGTTGACCAGAAGAATATAAAAGATGTGGTTCTTTAATCTGTATTGAGTCCCACTAGCATGAATAATCATGTCAATAGCTATAAGTTAATTGCTTAGGTAATTAGGCACTAGGTACTCACTAGGCAGTAGGTAAGTGATAGCACCAGGAAACTAAAGCTCATGGACTTTAGAAAGAGAAATAGCCAGAACTCTCTCAACTTGCTGTGTTGGGGCTAGAAAAAGCTTCCAGTGGTCAGCTGAGTTCTGCCTTCTCTTTATCACAATGGGATGCCTGGAATGTTTGCCTGTCATTGTTTATAAAGTTCTTCAAGGAGAGAAATTCTGTGGAATCTCAGTTCCTAATAGCCTGTCGGCTGTTAAGATTATTATACATTTTTTTTAATTTAGAAAAGTTTTTGTTAACCTTTTTCCAAAGAAGCCGCATAGTAAATGGAGTCCCTAATTGCAGAGGGGTTAAACCCCACTGAAATAAAATGCCTTCTCTTTACCCAAACCCCACACTCAGAAAACTCATGGAGTTGATGCTGAGTCTGGGAAGCAGAGCCATGGGGTGTGTGTCAAAACGCTAGTGAGTGGAGTGTTGTGGTTCAGAACTACAGAACCCGATTGGACTTTGAGGTTCCTTTTTCTGGTGAGTGCTTGGCGTTACCTCAAAAGAGCCTCAGCACAGTAATGAGGACCCCAAACATTTGAAAACATTGACTTATTTGTACACCCGGACTATTCTTCATGCTCTGCTTGTTTCTGTTGGACATGCTATCAGTGTGCTATTCATAAGCAGAGATTTAAGGAAGAAATGATACTGAGTATGTGTAGTTTCCAGACTCCACTCAAAGACTGTGACATAAGCAAAGGTATGGCTAGTTTGGGCTCTTTGTGACCATTTATCCAAACTGTGGTAAATCTACTAAGTTAAAACCCTGGGTGAGTCTCATGAAAAGTACTTTTTTCCACTTCTGTTTTTATAACATCCACATCAATCTAAATCACTGTTTAGATAAGGTAACTCTACTTTACTGGCCAAGAGTGAGGAATAAAACCTGTTAAGTAGATGCAACATACTTCCTTTCTGCGCTCATTTGACAGGCCCTATAGTGAAATGGCAAAGAACCTTTATTCAAATGGTGGGCGCCATGCTGTGGTGATACAGATGGATTTTTCACAACGTGCAGAAGTGCTTATAAATAGATAGGTTTCAATCAACAAGTAGCTTATTCAGGCATGTGCTCAAATATAGTAGCTGCATTCATTAGACAGACATTTCCACTAATCCCAAGACTATACTAATAAAAGAGTAATCCCTATGGGCTAAAGGTAGTGCTGGCCCGCTTTTAACTCTTATAGAGTCTTTCACAGACCAAGGCCTAATAATAATTGTAGCTGCATTAGGTTTTCACCAAATGAACTATAAAGCCAAGCTTATCTTGAATTTTTGTCTTTTATTTTTTTTAATTGCAGTAGCTTAAGTGGACAAAGAGGTACTTCTTACTGTGGATACTCGGCTTGCAGCAAAGCCAATTTAAAACCAATTGTGTGTGCATTTGCATGAGTGTGTGTGCGAGTTCTCTTTATTATAAAGCACTTTCTCTTTCACTCTTTGTTAATGAAGTGATTAGTAAAGAGCTCACTTGAGCAGATTTTGTTTTTTCCTTTGGCTTTGAGATAAATAACAAGTTAATGTCAATTTTGAGATTTGCAAACTCAGTAGAGTGGTTGGACTTTTCACGTGGGCCTTTTCTTCCTTGGACTGGGCTTTGTTCAACAGGGAAATCTTTACTCCTCCCACATCATTCAGAGCTAGTGCTAATTAGTTTGCTTAGCACAATGCTAAAATTTGTCCCTTGCCAGTGATGTCAGACCTGTCTTCCTTTTTATTATACTGACTTCTTATAAACCGCAGTGACCTGGGAGTCCATCGCACCATCTCTTGGCCCTGTATCAACATTGTGATCTATGGAAAGGGACTCCCGCCAAGGACTTTGAGGCAGTAAACTGATAATATTAGAGTGGGTCTTCTGAACGGTAAGTATCTGCCATATTTGAATCTTTCGTGGTGTTATTGCCAGAAAGGTGTGGGAGGAAGTAAATCATGTTAATGTTGTTAAAGAGCTAACCCATGCACTGCTAACTTTTTCCAGACTGAAGGCTCAAACGAATGTCAGTATCTATAGACATGCAGAACTTATTACTGCCGCTCACAGACAGGGGAGTGCTGCTGGAAGCCTCCTTTGCTGTGGGGCTTGAGGAAGCCCTTAACCTCTCTGCAGCCTGTCAGTGATCGAGACAGAGATGTTGTAACAAGATCGACCAGAAGACAAAGACGCGTGTCTAAGTGCTTTGAAAATGGAAAAGTTTAACAGAAATACATGTCAGAGTGTCTTAGAAACCACCTGATAATAAGCACTGACACAGTGCTTTTCTGTTCCTCGGGCAGGAGCTTGATGACATTTGGTGCTGCTGGGCAATGACCCCAAAGTGTCGTGTTCTCAGTGTCTTCGTTGGGTAGCAGGCTTCCCAGGTTTCTGGGCTGTGCGCATGGACAGGGGAAAGGGAAAGAGAGAATGTGGTGGATTTTTACAGAGTGGTGGATTTTTATGCCACTGGGAGTTCTCTGGTAGGACCCGTGCTGGGAAAAGGAAAGTGAGATGATGATAGGAGCCTGCAGAAGAAGGATGACCCCAGGAATTGATTGACTGGCATGAAGTCAGGGTTTGAAGCCCTGGATTGAAGTCCCACCCTCACTGTGTCCTAGCCATGACCACATCTGAGCCCTTGAACTCACTCTGTGGACCTCCGTCTCCTCAGCTATCGACTGTAAATTGCTGCCCTACAGACCATATCAGATGCTGTGTGTGAAGTGTTTTGTGAGCAACTGTGCACAATTAGTTCTTGTTATGATCAAGAGAAAGGGGCATTGTGGATGGTCTTTCGGGTCCCCGGGACTGGTGGAGTGGCTACATGGGGGCTTCCAGGCATTTGGCTCCGGTTTCTGTAATCCCCGTGGGGGTCATAACCCTGTGGTTTGAGAGACAATGCTGCAAAAGTTTTTCCAGTCTTCTGGGTGCCCTTCATCGCTCTACTGACCAAAATCAGTTTGGCCTATGGATGTCTGGTGCCAGGGTTGATAAAAGCCGTCTTGGTATTTTTATAGCTGTCTGGCCAGAAAACCTGCTTATGCCTCCTCCACAGTTCTTTTCCACACACAAAAAAATACGCATCCGTTACAGAATTAGAGTGTGCATTACATACTCAGTTGATTCCCTTGACCATAACCAGTAAGATACAGGTTATTTGGGGCAGGGGGGTGTGTACCCTGATTCATGTTGACCTTCCCCTTTAATAAATTACACAAGTGTCCCATCCCACACCCATTGCCAAGAAATTCGAAAATACAAGTAAACCAGAGGAAAAATATTGAAACACCCAAATTCCCACCCTGTAGAAAATAAAACCTTGTTAACATTTTTCTGCAGATGTGTGTATGTATACACACATATCTGTGAAAGAAAGAGGCCTTTCCAAAAATTTAATTAAGCTTTCTAATAAAGCACATGGAAGTAGGCCTGCCTTCGACCTGGTGAGGCTCAGAGCCAGAATACAAATGGAGGCCCACGTACTGTTTATCTAAATATTTAGTAGAAGTCATAAATCAAGCTAGGAAACTGTTAGGTTTCATTTTATGCTTTGGATATTAATAAATATTTCTTCGTATTGACTTGGAACGGCATAATTTAATTTAGAATTCTCAAAACCTCAGAATTCCCAAGCAGAAGAGTGTGGTGCTCCCCTTCAGGGAGCACTGACCCTCCCTCAGCCCACCCTTCACTGCAGGGGCCTCATGTACATAGGTGTGCACACCCAGCTGACGCCTTAGTCTGTCACCCCACGCAGAGATGGCCATAATGCCACCCTTCAGACCTAGAAGTGTGTGGACCACAGGCCACTCTACCCCCAGAAATATGGACTTGGGGTAAGGCCATGCAGCCCTGGCTGCAGACTTTGGGCTTTTGAGCAGGGGATTCTAGGGTCTCTGGTACCTGAGCATTGTCTAGAAGGTGAGGTGAGTACAGGCTCTAGGTGGGTAAGTCCCCTTGGTCCCATAAGCAAGGGGTGTCTGGAGGATGGAGAGAGAAGGACCTTTTAAAGCAAAAAACCCGGGGCAAAGGTACCTCTTGCCTGGTTTTTAAGGGTAGTTCCACTGGGAATGTGCTGCCAAACACACTTATTTATTCCTCTCTCCCTAATTTTCCCTGGAAAAGAGAGAATTTCTGTTAAGCACACTCTGAGGGAAAAGAATAGCAGAACAATTTTGCTTCTCTTTACTCTGCATTTAATCCAATACCAGAGGCATGATGTAAGGAACTAGACAACACTGACTCTCCCTGTCTGTCTCTGTTTCTCAAGACTTCCCTGACAAAAGAGAGGGCTCTCTTCCTACCCATGTTCTCCCCATAAGAACACTTGAATCAAGGCCCAGGCTTGTCTGAGAGGTGACCTTTCTCTCTCTGTTCTTCCTAAGGGGAGGTAATTCTGGATTGAGCTATGTATCTGCTCTCTAGTCCCAAACTCTTCCTTTCGGGATCAATCTTAAGAGCTACACTTCAGGAAAAGCATCTACAGGCTTAAATGTGATAACACATCAAAATAATAAAATGAACACTTTTTTTCCACCTGTTGGAGTCCAGAGTCTATACCTCGATTGGCTTCAAAATCAGTCTAGAGATGAGAGGAGAGTGATTAATTGCTTGGATTCAAACCCTAGTGGGGTTCATTGAGTCGTCTAGTGGAATTTGTTTTAAGTCTGGTGAATTTTTAACCAGGGCTGTGAATCAGAGGCATCTAAAGAATTAGAAAAAACCCTACAAAATCTTAGATATAAACCCTGGAGATTCAGATCCATTAGGCCTGAGAAAATTTGTTTTTTAAAGCTCCAGAGGTGATTCTGATACTTAGCTGAAAATTACTGAACATAATGGAGCTTTATAGAATGAAAGTAAACCCTGTATTGCTTTGTCAGAGACTGAGGGTGAAGATTAAATGGAAAAAAAGTGCACTGAATACTAAAGGTCTCTATATAAAGTAGAATCTACCATAAATTATTATGTTGTTTATTTTTTTAACTTTAGAGTGAACAGGCGGGGGAGTGGAACAGAGTGGAAGAGAGGGAGAGAGAGAATCCCAGCAGGTTCCATACTCAGCACGGAGCCCAATGCAGGGCTTGATCCCACAACACTGGGATTATGACCTGAGCCAAAATCAAGAGTTGGACGTGCAACTGACTGAGCCACCCATAAATTATTATGAATAATTATCTAGTATTAGTATTAATAATTATCTAGTATTAATTACTATAGTTATTTAATAATATACATTTAGAGCAAAATGCAATAAAATATAAATTTCAATGGCCAGATTAAGAAACTCATATTTAGAACAACTAAATAAATTGGACAAAACATTTTTTAAAGATTTCCTTTTAAACGAGTAGCTGAATTGTGGAGAAATAGGGAAATTCTTGGTGGCCATAAAGCCATGAATCAAGAGAGGTTAATGAATGCTAAAGGCAATGTGTGAGAAGGCATATACTAATTTTGGGGGGAGTAAACTTAGTTATTAATGGGCTGAGCATACTTGGAGACATGAGAAAAAACCCAGGATCCACCGAAATGGGAGGTTTGTTCAGGGATCCTTTATCCGCATATGAAAAGAAAACGATAGTTAACAACAAAAACTCACTCAACGGAGAGACATTGGTGGGATGTTTGTCTATCATAGCCTTGGCTCTGGGTTAAGGAAAAAAAAAAAGGAAAATCTCTTGTCTGCTATTCCTAACTATAAGGTTGCTCTTATACTGAAATCCATAGTGTGACCTAAAGCCGTTAAAAATTTATATCTGGCACACGTAGGTTGATGTGCCACCATATATTTGACAGAACAAACCTTTTGAGGAAAACACTTTTAACACAGAACTCAGTGCATTATCCCAACAAGGTTCCAAGTAATAAGAATTCACAGTAAAAAAGTCAGAAACACACCAATAGGTATGGCACCATGGGTAACAATCAGCTGAAACAAACAGAGTAAGATTGACAAAGACCGTGGATGTTGGAATTACAGAATATAGAGAAGGTAAATCATTTTAATGTTTAGGGAAATAAAAAAGAAAACCTTGAACATAGAAGACTGTCAGAAAGTTTCAGAAAGAGTTGAAAAAGAGCCGTATTAAACTTTTGGAAATAAAAACTAATAATTGAAATTAGAAATTCGATAGGTTAAACCAGGGTTTCTCAAACTTGACACTACTGACATTTGGTATTTGGGCTGGATAACTGTTGTAGGGGGCTGTCTTGTGCACTGTAGGATGCTTACCAGTATCTCTTGTCTCTATTCTCTAGATGCCATGCCCTTCTTGGTGTGACAGCCAAAAATATTTCCAACATTGCTGAATGTCTTCTGGGGGCAAAATCACCCTTTTTTGAGAAACATTGGGTAAAACAAGAGAGCTGAAGAGAATTTATGAAGGAACATACAGCTCTGGAAACAATGTAGCACATTCATATCAGAAAAAAAGAAAAAAGAAAAGATTTAGAAGACATAGAGGATACAGTTTCCAGAAGGATGTCTTTAATCAAAATTTCAGAAGGATATTAAAGAGAATGGGGAAGAGGCATTTGAAGAGTTGAAATGATGAAATTTCTTCATAATTCATGAAAAATATTGATTCTCAAATTCAGAATTTTCATATAGATTGAAAAATCAACTTCTCCATTTATATATACACACAACCTGAGGAATTTTGAAAGGGAAACAAATTTAAATGGCACCATTTATAATAGAGTGAAAAATTCAAATACTTAGGAATTAATCTTTTTAAAGGTGTTAAATATCTCAATAGAAAGCTAAAACATCTTTAGGAAAATTAAAGAAGTCCTAAATAAATAAATGGTATGAAATCCTATGTTCACAAACTGGAAAACTAGGTATAGTAAAGATGTTTCTCTCCAAATCAATCTATAAATTCCAAAGAGTCAATCAAAATTCTAGTAGATTTCTTGGTAGAAATTAAAGATCTGATAATAAAATGTGTATGGAAATTCAAGGGCTGAGAATGCCAAAACAATCTCTCTTTTTTTTTTCCCAAAACAATCTTGAAGAACAAAGTTGAAGACTTACACTATCAGAAATGAAGACTTATCATAAATGAGAGTAACTGAGAAATACACATATACAGACCCTTGATGTATAATAAAGGTGACATTGCCCAACATTGGAGAAAGGATGATGATCTTTCCAATAGTGCTGGGTTATTTAGATATTCTATATAGAAAAAAGTGAATCTTGACCCCCTACCTCATACCCTACACACACTCTTTTTGTTTTGTTTTGTTTTTCATAAAAATCAATTCTAAGTGAATTGTTGACCTAAGTGTGAAACCATAAAGCTTCTAGAAGATAATATAAGAGAATATCTTCAAGAGATTGGGTAAACTAAAGTGTCCCTTAGGCCACCAAAAGCACTAGCTTCATAGAAAATGTAAAAACAATTTTGAACTACATTAAAATTAAGAGCTTCTGTTCATCAAAAGACCTGGCAAAGAGAATGAAAGCTAAACAGTGGGAGTAAATATTTGCAATGCATATAACTGAAAAAGGATGTATATCCAGTATGTATTCAGTATATTAATAAAAACTATTAATAAGAAAAAAAAACTTGATACTCAACAGAATGGCTAATATTGAAATGACCGTGCATATCAAGTGTCAGGGAGGATGTGGAGTAACAGCAACTCTTAAACATTGCTGATCACTGTATAAATTAATACTAACACTTTGGAAAAATAGTTGAGCAACATATACTAATTTTGAAGATAAGCATACCCTACGACCCAACAATGCTACTCCTAGGTGAACACACATACGTACAAACACACAAGTGGGCATCCATACACCAAACTCTCATACAGGAATGTTTCTAGCAGCATTATCCCTAAAAACCCTCTTAAGGGAATCGATCCAAAGTGTATGAAATGAAGCAGATACATAAATGGCAGGATAGGTACGGAATGGATTAGTATGCGTCAATGACAATGAATTTACTATAGCTACACCACAGCAGCAACATAAGTGAATCTTTCAAACATTATGTTGGGCAAAGGAAGCCAGATGTGAGGGGGAAATGCATGCTGCATGTTTCCATGTATATAATATAAAATTGAAAAAGGTGAAATTAAACTATAAAACTTAAGCGACCCATGCTGGGGTGTTAAAACTGTTCAGGAAGGCAAGAAAGTGAATACCACGAAAGAAGGTGGTTACTCTTGTGGGTCCACAGGGTTGATGACTAGGAAGGTGTATGAAGGACTTCAGGGGGAGCTGGAAATATCCTTTATTAATTTGGGTCGTGGTTATCGTGGTTCTTTTGCCAAATCATTGAATTACACATTTCTGTATGTTTTTCCGAATGTGTATTATAGTTCATAGTGAAAAGCTTTAAATTATTAGGAACAGTGCAGTCCTCCTAATGTGAACTTGGTACTTTTCTACTTCCTTGGCCTTTCCTTTTTGTTCAGGAGACTGGACTCCTTTTCCTTGCAAATCATAAAATTGACGTTTAAGAAAGCATACTGCTCTTTGAGGCAAAATTTGACATTACTAACTGAAACTTAGCCCCACGTAACTTTACCCACCACCCCAAACATCCTAAACAAAATACATTTTACAACTCTCCAATGGTTTTACCCTAAGACAAAAATGTGATACTTTGACATTATACCCCAAATTCTTTATTTCTTTTGTCTCACACAGTTAAGATCCTGCGCCTTTCTTTCCACGTTGCTCTCTGGATAAATAGTGTGGTACTAACGTAAGGGAACCTGGCCAGTATTGAGTCATTCATTGATAGAGTATGGCCATCTTGTTGACCAAAGCCAGCTTCTCACATTTCTTCTTGAAAAGCATGGTGTTGACATGTTTAATATCCTGTGGCATTTCCTCTGGGCTCCATAATATGATGGAAAAAGTCCCTGTTGATGTCTGATGGCCAAGTTGAATAAGCAAGGCCTTGAGACTCTCCACTTCACAGCTCTGGCTGGCGTGGTGATTTCCCTCAGAGCTGTAATAGGAATCCTGATAGTCATCTCTTGACAGGATCTCCACACCACAGCTTTCAGGGGGACCACTTATGTGTGCCTGGATGGTTTCTGAACAACAAAAAAAAAGTGAAATCTCATCCACAACTTGATAGGGAATGATAAATCAAACCCCAGCACACTACAGAAAAAAAAGTGATAGCCCTAAGGTTTCAAGCTTTTCTGGAAGAATTCCAAAAAGGCATATTTTAAGGGAATGTCTCTGGGCAACCCTAAATAAACTGGTGACCTGTGGATCAAAGACACTGTATTTTATTAGCCATCTCCTGACCCAGCCAATCCTACTGTCCTCTTAACTCCTACAGGCATCCAGATAAACCCTCCCTTCTCTTTTCTTTATTCCTCTGAGAATCACAAGAATCGCAAATCAGTCCTGACAGCATTTGGTTTCTCATTTTCAGGAATGTAGCTGGTACATTCTTTAGGCAAAAGAGGCAATCCTAAGAAAGGGTCTGAACCAGACAGAAGTAAGAGTATCTTATTTCATCTGCACAGAACAAAAGATGTCTTTCCCTTTACAGTGCCTGCGTGAGTCTGAGGACTCGAATGGAAGCAGACTGGCTGAGCTTAGCCCTTAGGACAGAGACACGGCTGGCAGTGAGAGGGGTCCACTGAGGTAAGGGGGTCACTTTCTCTCCTCCATGACTATTCTCACAGTACAGTCCTGACTTGCAAAGGGGGCAGTGATTAACACAGGGTTCTTTATCCTTGACTGTAAATTTCCACGAATTTAAGTGGCTTCCACCACTTGACTGATCTCTACCGAGTCTTCCTATAGGTTCATTTGGGATGTGGTTAATAAAATGTTATGAATTTCCGTAAATTTACTCTGTGCTGGGAATTCAGTGAACTATGAGTGAGGCAGGCTGCCTCTGAGAAGGCCCCCAGTGGTCTTTGCCTCCTGGTAGTCATGGCCTTCTGTAATCTCCTTCCCTTCAATAATTAGTTTCTCCTGACTAGTAAAATATTGGCAACATTGAAGGGGTATCCCTACCATGACTCAAAAGCTAGTAGCTTCTGTCTTCGGTCAGACTGTGCCCCATGATAAAGCAGACCACCATGTTGGAGAGGTCTGTGTGGTCAGGAACTGAGGGTGGCCTCAGGCCAACACT
This sequence comes from Crocuta crocuta, assembly GCF_008692635.1. Taxonomy (NCBI): domain Eukaryota; kingdom Metazoa; phylum Chordata; class Mammalia; order Carnivora; family Hyaenidae; genus Crocuta; species Crocuta crocuta. The sequence goes on from NW_027531626.1 coordinate 1,036,651, forward strand.
CAGCAAAGCCATGAAGGAAGCAAGAATCTGAGGAAGTCCTTCAGCACAACAACCCTCTGGAAACAATTCTCACAAGAAACACTTGAGCTTAGAAGCAGATCCTTTCTTGGTGGAGCTTTCAGATGAGACTCTGGCCAACTCCCTGCTTTCAGTCTGATGAGAGACCCTAGAGTAGGAACCAGGTCAGCTTCCCTGAACTGTTGTCTCACAAAAACTGTGAAATAATAAATGTGTGCTTCGAGCTGGCAATTTGTTATATAGCAATAGGTAACTCATACAGTAGATCTGACCTGTCATTTTTCTTTCTGTAACATAAATATTTACTTAATATTCACCTTGGAAAAAGTTTCCACTGCTATTTCTAAGATGGTAGACTGACATTTAATTAAACCCAATATGCTATCACTGTACTCCATACTGTGTTGAAATCAGTCATCACTTTAGAGCTAACATATACAAGGGCAAGCATTAAGGAGCCTCTGTCGTCTACAGTCATGGCAATCTTCTGCTTAAAGACCTTCTGGAACACTCTAGGAAATTAAAACTTTCATAATGTGACCCCACGCTACTTTCTCAGGCTTTCTCCCCATTATACTCCTTCCCGTCACCCTTCCCACAGTGTGGCCTGTCCCTTCCCACGTCTGTCTTCTCTCCTGCTGCCCTTCATAGTGCCCCCTCCTTCCACCACCTCATGGAAGGCCTTTGGGAGGCCTCTCTCTTCCATGAGGCTTCTCCAAGATCACACATCTACCCTAAGCCAGGTGCTCTGTCTCCTCAGTCTATCCCCCCACACCACCTGTGGCCTCATTTCAGGTACTTTTCACGTGCTGACCTTCATCCTGGTTTGCTTTCCATCCCTTCTCTGATTCTGCCTTTTCTGATCTTCTCTGTGAGAGTAAAAGCTTCATGAGGACAGAGACTGTCCATCATTCTCTGTGTGGCCCTTCCCCCACCTAGAGCATCACCTTGGGCATGGAGAGCAGCGGTCACCCAATGTTTGTGAAGCTGAATGTGACGAGAGGCAGGCTGGGATGTGGGGCAGAATTAGCAAGAGGGTGTTAACAGAAGTGCTACTAAGGAAGGACCCTATGGCCAAACAAGGTTGGGAAACTAGGTGTACCTGTCCCTTCACAAAGAGTCCCCGTAGACACAAGATAATTAAAGTCTGCTGTCATAAAGAAATGGATGTTGTAGTGTCTGGCTCCAGCTTTGTTTGATGCTTTGATTTGGGCAGGAGACTTGGAAGCAGCCTAGTCACACATCTATAGGATCCCTGCCCATTTAGAGCTCACCTCACGGTGATTGCCACATGTTCAGTTTTTCTTCAGTAAGGCTGTGAGTATATCATGCTAAATGGTCTATATCCAGTCCCCTTATTTAGTCACAGGTGACTCCAGATGGTTGTAATTGGTGATACTCTGAATAGATACTCAACTCCCCAAAATACACAAGTCCCACCATTATGAACCAAGCCACCTATACTGTGTGAAGAACCAGTGGCACGAAGGCATTATGGGCCCTTCTGCTTAAAGTTGCAGAGACTGTATTTAAAGATTTCAGATTTTAGGGACTCATTTTTGTCACCAACCTTTGCCAGAGCCAATCTTGGTGCTTTAATAAGCATTTCCTGTGTGTCAGGCACTGTGCTAAGTGCTTAGGGTACAAACCTTGATAACAGAAGATTCCTGCCCAAAAGGATGTGTAGTATGCATATACTCGTAATACAATTCCCTGAGCACTAAAACCCTATTCCATGGGCACACAAGCAAGGGGGTGGAGACCTAGCCTAGAAGGGAAGGGAAGCCTAGCCTGAGAGCTGAAAGATTCTGAAGGGTTACCCTGGGAATAAAGGTGGAAAAACAGAAAGTCCAATTCAACAGATTTGTTTTTTGAACACTCACTCTCTGCCATGTCCTGAGCGTTCTAAGAGGAATGAGGCACCCTCCCTTCCTTCCAGGACCTGAGCTGAGGGTGATGGGGGCAGAGGTCAGGTAAGGCCTGATGAGTGGGGACTGGAGGCCCCTAGGACCAACTCATGCCATACCTTCCGTTTTAATTTAAACAATAATTTCTTGCCTCTAGTCTGTTGTTGTCAGTGGTGGTGTTTTTTAAAGAGCAAATATCACTCCTCCAAGCATCTTAAGCTCATAAACTAAAGACTTAACAGCTGTGAAGTTAAGAATTCCCGTCAGGTCACTGGTTATCTATTCTCTGCCTGAAGCACTCTTCTTCCCTTCCCCCTCTCCCCACTTCAACTCCCTGAAGGGGCCATTGGAAGGGAGGAGGTGGAGGGGGGGTTGCCTCCTTTTGTGGTCTTGGCTACTCTTTCTGGGATTCATTTTAGGGGGCCTGGAGTCGAGTGATTATGGTAACAGCTAAATCTGACATCCATGTCCTGCAGCCTGGCAGACTTGGTGGTAGTTGTGACCCTTGCTCATTGATCGTGTGCCCTTGGGCATGTTTCCTAAGGCTCTGTGTTTCCTTCATCTGCATAATGGGTAAAAAGATATTCTTCCCAGGGCTGTGTGTGGATTAGTACTTCTGTGCTGAGCACACTGTCTTCAAAAGGCTATATCAGGTGTTTCACAAATGCTCATCCCTCTTCCCTCTTTTCCTTGAAATCAGAGCAGTCATTCTATTTGTGGGGATATGGTTGGCATATGGCATTGTGGGGGTCTGGGGTGTGCAGAGTGATGGTTTGACTTGTGTGTCTGTTGCAAGATGACTTTGCGCTGGTGTTAGTTAACCCCTCCATCATCTCATGGTTACAACTTTGTGTATGTGTGCCCTTGTCTTTATTTCTAATTTTCCTTAAACACATTCTAATTTTCTGATAAGAAAAAAAATGTAATTGAAGAAAATAATCAGGAAAGACACACTTGTTCTGGGTGTATAAGATCATCTAATTTTTGGTTTAAGGACTCAGGCATCATGTGGGTTTTTCTAGAAAGACCCTGGTTACAAGTAGGCATCCCTTCTCCCAGTGAGTGCAACTTTTATGCTTAGTAGCCTAGTCTACTTGGGCTGAGAAAACATGGTCATTGTATTTGTTGCCTAAAACAGGTGATTTACACATTTCTGTTCCCTTCTTGGAGAACTCCACCATCTCATACTTCCCCAGCTTACCTTGAGAAAGAGACAAGAGAGTTGGTATTTGATATTGGCAGGACTGAGAGAGGACATAAATGTGGGTGGAACACATCTTCAGTGATGGATGGCAATGTGAACATTTCTGGCTTAAAAATCAGTTTTCCCTTGCTCTTGTACTCAGGCCAAGGAAGCACCAATCACTGTGGGTCTTTCCTGGAGTAATTAATTCACCTGGAATGCCTTCCTCTCCTCCCTTCCTGTAGTCCTGTCTCTGGAACTTGTTTTCCTGTATTCAAAGGCTCTTTACTGAGGACCTGCCTAGAGACAGAGCTACCAGATGAAGAGGGCAGGGGCAGAGGGAATGGGGGGCACAGGCATGCGTGCACTCACACCCTCCACTCCTTGAGTTTGGTGTGTCTGGCCCGTGGTTACGGGGAGAAGGCCAGAGCCCTGGGACCCGAGGGTCTGCAGGGGATGACTCAGAGAAGGGGTCAGAGTGGGTGCAGGCCCTCCAGGACGGAGAAGGGAACCAGCAGAGCCAGAATGAGTGATGGGGCCGGGGCTCGCTGGGGCAGCTTTCCAAGAAACACAGGTCAGTAGCGGTGACATGCAAGCAGTGGGGAGAAACCAGTGGTGCAAATGGCAGAAGGCAGGGGCCTCTCTCTCTCACACATCTCTGCACGTCTGACCTCTTCCTAGGTCAGTGTGGCTACAGATAACCAGCTGTTATCACTTCACTTAGAGAAGCGTCCAGCAGGTCTTGCGGTTCTTGAAAGGGGGTACAGACAAAACCAGGACGTGGTCCCTGCTCTGGAGGAGTTTGCAGAGCCTGTGCAGCGCCTCCTACTCAAGGCTGTGTGTCAGAGTTCGCCCAGAGCTTTAGAACATTTGCCTTCATGATTCTGCGTCCGCACACAGGAGAACCTGCCTCCAGCGAAACGAAGAGCAGGGGAGCAAGTCAGCGCCCCCATCTCCCAGGCCCTCGGCTGAGGGCATCATATCACAGGGGATGAAATACATAAACAGGACGGTCGACCACATGCGTTTCTTCTCAGCTTGACATTCAGCGAAGCCACACAGGTTCCTCTGAGAACAGCCGTGGAAATTGGCAAATGCTAAAAAATGGGCCATTTCCCTCTCTGGAAAGCCAGTTGTTAAACACTTTCTGAAACTCTCCAGTGTGTGTATGTGTATGTATAATCTCATTTAACCTAATATTCATGATAAGCCCATATTTTATATATGGACTAAAACTTTACTGCCTTCAATCCCTTTGAAATATGTTACCTGGCTGTCACAATAGCCCAGGAGAATAAGTTAGGGCAGTATTGCTATCCTCATTTTATTTATTTTTTTATTAAAAAAGTTTTTAAATATATTTTTTTATTGAGAGAGAGAGTAAGCCGGGGAGGGACAGAGAGGAGAGGGAATCCCAAGCAGGCATCACACTGTCAGTGCAGAGCCTGACGTGGGGCTCGATCTCACAAACTGTGAGACATGACCTGACCCAAAACCAAGAGTCAGATGATTAACTGACTGTGCCGGCCAGGCACCCTGCTATCCTCATTAAAAATTTTTTTTAATGTTTATTGTTTTGTTTTTGAGAAAGGGAGACAGCGTGCAAGCAGGAGAATGGCAGAGAGAGAGAGAGAGAGAGACATAGATCAGAGGCAGGCTCCTGGCTCTTGAGCTGTCAGCACAAAGCTGGATGTGGGGCTCGAACTCATGAACCATGAGATCATGACCTGAGCTGAAGTCGGATGCTTAACTGACTGAGCCACCCAGGGGCCCCCCTGCTATCCTCATTTTAAAGAAACATTGGCTCTGACAGGTTACCCAGTGAGGAGGGCAGACCCAAACTGAAGCCCACTTTTGACTCCCAACTGTATTCTTCCTATTCTGGCAGGCATGGCCCTGGCAGATTTCTGACCACCAAGGGCTGGAGAGACCAGACCTAACCCCGTTCTCAGATACCTGGTAACAGGAAGTTTCCCCAACACTGGCAGGAGTAGCTCAATAAGTGATCTTCCTGCTCTGCTTATTTTTGTGCATGGAGTATTCTCATGCTAAGTACAGTGCCTAAATAGGCAGGTTTACAGGGGGGTTATATGTTGAGGGGGGTGTGATGTGCCCGGGGAAATGTGCCTTTGGCTGGCATGAATCCAGCCATGAATCCATGAAGAAGGGAATCCAGAACTTTAAAAAACCCACTCCATTAAGGCCTTGGCCGAGGCCATGGGAATTTCCAAATATTTCACTGGTTCTAATTGAGGTAGCAGTGAGTTGGAGGCTAGTATGAAGCTCAGAGATTTATGTCACCATGGAAAACTCCCAGTAGACAGGGAGCTAATTCTAAAATGGTGAAAATAGCAACAAACTCAACCAGTGCCAACAGATATTACCTGCTGGGGACAGAATGTGCCCCGAGGAAGAAAGGAAGAAGAGACTCCCCATTCTCAGGGTGCCGTTCCCCCACTTCTTGTCTTGTCAGGACCCACCTGCTGTCTGCTGGGGTGAACACGGGAGTGAAAAGCTGGTCACGTCATGGAAAAAATCACACTGAAAGACTTTTAAGACCGAATTCTCCTCTATGTCTGAGGCTCAGGCGGCTGGGACGGTTCCACTTACATGAACTAACACCCATGCGGATCGCCGCGCTCAGAGTTCCTTGTGTGTCTGTCATACTCTCTGCCCCTACCTGGAACTTCCATGGAGAGTGTCGTTTCCTCTCTACGTGCTGAAGGAGGTCCTGTCTGAGGGATGAGCTTCCAGACGGCACCACATGGAAAAGTGGGGGGAGTCGTGATCTGTGGAGCTGTCTGTGGCACCAGGACTGCAGAGGCTTCTGAACGGACGGGGTCAGGGCCCCCGGGCTTCTTGACAGAAGGGAGACGACTCCTTCACCAAGCC
>NW_027531626.1:1042662-1121461 GCF_008692635.1 Crocuta crocuta
AGCTCCGGGCGCACAGTGCAGACGTGTTGTCTTTGGGATCCATAAACACACTTCTGGGGGGAAGTGTCCCAGACGGTGTGGATCCGCAGCCGTCCTGGAGTGTTTGTGCAGAGCCCCCGGGTTGAAACTTGAGCGAGACCACTGCCAAGTGGGCCCACCCACGCCTCAACAAGGAGCCCTCCTCGGGAGCTCTCACGTTGTAACGAGAGATGGAGACCTCAGAATTTCAAGCTCAGGGCGTGAGGGGAGATTGGAGGTGACAGTAAGAGTCAGCAGGAGGAAGGTGCAGGATAACGCGTGTTCACTGTCCAGCCTTCCTGAAAACCTTGCCACAGTGCGGTTCCCAGGCAGCAGCAACCAGCAGCATCATTTGGGGACGGGTTAGAAACGCAGAGGGTCCAGCCGCACCCTGATCTCCTGACTCACAGTCTGCACAGCAAAACCCTGGGCAATTCCGGTGCATTTGTAGCTTGAGGCCACGGCTCTGAATGAAACCAGACAGGCTTCTCCCCACTGACTAAGACCAGGTCCAGGGCGCTTCCGGGCGCTGGTCTACTTATTATACAGTAACCCAAAGAGGTTTACAACAGAGTCAGTGGGGAGAATCTCTTTTCCCTTCCCCCTCTCTTTCACAGGCACAGACACACACAAACACAGACACAGACATACACGTGTGCACACACACGTATGTGATATCAAAAAGGACCCGGAGTCGGAAGAGATTTGAGGTTTCATGCCTGGCTTCATCACTTAATAACTTAATACTCATGGGACCTCAGCCAAGTCTCTGACTTCTCTGAACATGTCTCCCTATCTCTACAAAGGAGACAGTCAGTGACTCCACTGAGCTGGGCACTCACAGGTAGCGAGCAGTAAACACTTTACTTGTTTTGACTCATTTAATCCTGTGGACAGCCCACATGATGCTCCACCATTATTGCCACATTTGACAGTGTGAACCTGGGGGCACTCACTAACCTGTTGGAGATCCCACAGCTTGAGGGTGGTCATACCCCATGCTGGGACACGGCCGAGTGACCGGTAGACTGGCGTGGATGGAGCATGTGGGATGAGGGATGTGAGCCACACCGGCCAGCACCTAAGCCCTCAGTAAGCGATTACTTTCAGAATTATATACGCACAGGGGAAAGTTGGAGGAGGTGTAGGCCTTAATTAGGTGTTAGTGTGATTTCTTTACGACACATTTTCTTGTCTGGTTTTCCCTGAAATTAATGTCTTTCTTTTGTCATGAGAATAAGAAATGGTAATTTATATCCCTCTTTTTTTTTCTTTTTTAAAAAGTGTTTATTTTGAGAGAGAGAGAGAGAGAATGAGCAGAGGAGGGGCAGAGAGCAAGAGAGGGAGAGAGAGAATTCCTAGCAGGCTCCATGCTGTCAGTACAGAGCCCTACATGGGACTCGATCTAATGAACTGTGAAATCATGACCTGTGCCAAAATCAACCATCTGAGCCACCCAGGTGTCCCTAAAACCCCTCTTGGCTTGCTTGTAATAGTTGCTCCTATGACTTGCTCATTCCCAGCATAAAGGAGAGAAGGAGAGAAACCTTTCAGAGCCTGAGCTAAGCTCCTAATTGTAGAAGCACAGAAGACACTTCCCCCAACTCTGAAAAAGCAACCCGTCTCCATCTCGCTCTTCAAAAGTCACAACAAATGACCTGCGAGAAGGGTAGAGCATGCACTTGCGGCAGGACGGCAAGAACTCCCTGAGGTCCTCACTTCAGTAACTTCCCACACCAGGGACCAGAACCTTTGGGGACGGGGATGGCCTTGCCTCCTTAGTTCCACTGCATCCAGAATGAACATTCTCAACAACAAACCTTTCAGTGCATAGAGTAAGGGCACGGAAGAATGCATGTATTAGAGACTCAGGGTTAATGACTTTCTAAATGTGGAAAATTTCCCCTCAAAGTGTTTCCAAATATAGAAAACTCAACATAATAAATGACGAGGGCTCACAGATCTTGGCGCAGCAGTAGCAGGGGGCAGAGTGAGGAAGGAGAAGGAATTCCCAATTCCCAGGGCCAGCCATCCCACAACTGACTTCCTGACTACTATGCCACCAATGGTTTCTTCATTGCACCCATCTAGGAGCTCTTTGGATAAATAATCTAACTGAAAATCAGATGTACTATTATTCTTTAAAGTTTTTTTAAATGTTTATTTATTTTTGAGAGGGAGAGAGAGAGCACAAGTGGGGGAAGGACAGCGAGAGAGAGAGACTCGGAATCCGAAGCAGGCTCCAGGCTCTGAGCTGTCAGCACTGGCTCCAGCCCACGAACTGTGAGATCATGACCTGAGTGGAAGTCGGATGCTTAACCCACTGAACCACACAGGCGCCCCTTATGTATTATTATTCTTAAAGTCACTGACAAAATTCATTAATATAGATTACATTTCTCCCAGCCCTTCTGCACCAGAAGTATTTGGGAGGTTGAGAAAGTCACTGGTCACGTGTCCTTTTCTCTTATGTCCCTAAAGGGGTTTATTGGGCAGCTTTGTTAATGCTTGTCAAATACTCACATGCCTCAGGCATTTTTAACCTGCAAGGAGCTTGTTGGACCAAACAAACAAACAAAAACCACCCCTGAATCTCTGCTGACTCCATTTACCAAGATTAGTTCCTGTAATATCAAGTTGCTGCCTAAACTGAAGACTGCTCATAGCCTTCCCAGCTGAGCCATCTTTTGCGTCTTGACAGCTGTAAGCCTCCTCCTCCCCATGGGTGGAGGAAACTGGCACGGGCCCTAGAGATGGGAGATTTGTGGAAACCCGCATCTCACTAATGCTGCCCAAACTTTCCTTCCTGCAGCAAGGAAAGGTCCAGGCTTAGCACAGAAGGTATACTCAGTAATGTATCACAAATGCTCAACCGAAGGAAATGGTGAATTAATGTTTCTGGGATCACAGCTGCCCAAACAGGTCTCTTCCGACTTGGGCTAGTTGCCAATGAATGGGACCCATCAGAGGCTCTGAGTGTATTTCCTCAAAAATCAGAAAGGCTCTGAAGCAGGTCTGACCTCAGATGGGCCTCCAGAAGAAGAGCAGCATTTTCAGTCTTAGACGGAGCCCTTATCGTCATGTGGGGGACACAAGGCCTGCCTTGGGTACGGGCTTGTGGCTGTGATGTCCAGTTTTTTGGACAAGGTGACACCCATCTCCCGAGAGGTTGTCCGGGAGCCCTGGGCACACGTTTTGACTTAGAAAGTTTTAATGCAGTAGAAGGAAAGGTCACCATGTTATTTTAAACTCAAACTTGATACTTGGATGTATTAATGGCCTGGCATACAGGGGTTGAGAAGCAAGTCCTTCCTCCCCTAGCCACTGCTCAAGGCCTTAGCCACGTATCATTTTGAGGTTAGGGCTCTACATTTTGAGAAAGATTAAAGTATCCAAAGAGATCCCAAGAAGAAGGAAAAAAAAAACAACCCAGTATAAAAAGAAAGGATGGAATTAGGTCTTACGCAGAATGTTTAAATGTGTTGGGAAAAAAGCCACATGACAAACAAATGTCTGTATTTAAGGAAAAGAACATTGCTTATACAAACAGTGCCGATCTGTTTCCTACTATCAGCCAATTAAATGATTTTATTGCCAGTCTCCCATGAGGTTCCCTCTTGGGCAGTGAAGGCACTGAAGAAGGATGTCTCCTAAGGGAAGACCCTGAGAACTCAGTTCTGGAGAGGGAACATGAGGAACAGATTCACCCCCATGAGCCGTGCAAACCAGGGTAATTGCTCTCTGATGCAGTGGTGTAAGTGGTCAGGGTAAAGCCAAGGGCCCATATCAGTTGTCTTAGGGTTAGATTGTCTATCTCATTTCGATCCTCCCCTCCGTATGCCCTTGATAATGGAGGGAGGGTGCCCATAAAGGATTTTATAAGGGGAGAAGCCCATCTGTTTCTTTAGCCTCCCACCTGCAGCTGCAGTCTGCCTCCCTGAAGGTCCCTAATCTCTCCCTGCCTGATGTTAACCCTTTCCCTATTTATTTCTTCCCTGGAACAGGGCTTGTAACTGCTGTTAGGGCACAGGGATGATGACCGTCCTGGCTTCTTCAAGCTGATAAGGGACAGTGTAGGGGTACAGCAGTTAGAGTCTCCCCAAGGGTCGGTCGAGTGGCCCACAGTATGGTTTTACAGGAAGGCTGGCAGGCATGAAGTGGCATAAACATTAGCAGACACGAAGAGAAAAACACAAAGTAAAGATTATACTAACCAACACGATGGCATCTTAAGATAATGTCTACTGTTTCCAAAGCTGTCACATAATCTAGGAGAGACCCTGACTTTGTAAACAACATATGTCAGGAAATCTCTCATAACTCAGGTGATGAAGGAACAGCAGTAAGCAATTACTGGTGGCTCTACTTTCAAGAGTTTGGCCTTAATTTAAAAAAATTTAAAGCATCTAATGCTTGTGAGGTGTTATTTAGAGCTTTGCTGAGTATAAGCAGACAGTATGCTTTATTTTGAGATGTGAAACTTTTCCAAGAGCCAGGAGTTCTACTAGAGAAAGAGTCAAGGCAGCCATTTACCATTATTAATTCGTAAATGTGTCAGTAAGCCAAACCTGGGTATTATTTTAGAAAGCAGAATTTTTATTACTTTTTGTGCCTTTTTTGTCTTGTAGGGAAGGCCTTTACCCAATTAGTAAAAGTATTAACCCATGCTAACAGATGTTGGAATTTCTTTGACCTTGGCATATGAGTGAAACCTAATTGTCCGTCTTTTCTGGATGGCATCCAGTTTGTTGATGGCCTGAGAGAACAAGTTTGTGGCTGAAAGGATTGTTTCTAAGACATACAGCACAGGCTGATACCACTTGCAGAACTGTCTTCGACAAAATTTTTCCCAGTAAACTTCCTTTGGGCCACTTGATAAGTTTTGTCCCTCCCTTAATGAAAGTCCTGATGCTGTGTTTTAATGATCTTTTAGCTCTGTGAGTTTGGTAATAGTAACTGCCCTGCTCTGTTGGTAACCACTCCAAGGGCTGGAGACAGTGTCTAGGAGTCAGACCCCAGTTTATTTCTGGGCAGAGGGTAGGTCGGATTGAGTCTCCTTTAATAACTGATAGAGCAGGCAAACTATTTTCCTGAACTCTGGTATCTACAGCCTACAATATCCAGTAATTTCCAAAAACTAACATAATTCTTTATCTGTTCTGGAGTTAGTAGTACCAGAGTCTCTAATGTAGTTACAATGTGCCTTCCTAGCAAGGGAGTAAGGCTCTCTGGTATTATCAGGAAAGAATGGGAAAAAATTAGGTTTCCCCATATACATCCCAGGGGCTGAGAGAAAATGTAGTTAGAAGTGTTTTGAAGAAGCCTCTAATCATCAAGCTGTGTTTGGATAGTTAGCCTGGAGTTGTGTTGGGATAGTTAGCCTGGAGCGGAAAGGAGGACAGAAAAGGGAGCTCTGGTGTTAAGAAGGAAATGCACCAGTTTTCCTTCTATATTTAGAGTTACCTGAGGCTCTGGGTCTCTGATAGACAGTTTAGGGGAGCCACTGGGAAGAGCCCCAGGCCCTGGTTGGTCCCTTCCAGGGACAATGGTTATCTGAGCCCTCACAGATAGAAGTCCCAGAGGGCATTCAGATCTCCAGTGATTGTTTCCACACAAGGGACGAGGCTTATGGGGTTTTCATTTTGGTTGTCCCCTCTGAGGATATTCTCATTTTAGTGCTCTGAAGGGCCATATAAATGACACTTGGTGCCAGGACCTCAGGAAGTCCCATCTGACAGTATGTAAGGCCACAACTAAGGCCTCAGATTTTCTTTCTTTTTTTTTTAAGCCTCCTTTTCTGTGTGTGTGTGTGTGTGTGTGTGTGTGTGTGTGTGTGTGTGTGTGTTATTCTTATTCTCCTCTTGACCTTGGTTGTAATCTACCCAATTGGCAGTTCGTAAGGGCTCCTCCAGGGTCTCTCCCAGGCCAACAGCCAATTTTGTATTTTTCTCTAAATATCTAGGGGTGATTACAAATTTGTCCTTTAGAATCATCTCAGCCATAGTGGTGTCAGGGGAGATAACCATATATTTAATGAGAGCCTCCCTCAACCTCTCCAGGAAGGCTGTTGTGCTCTCGTTTTGTGTTTGTAAAAGAGTTGCTAATTTAGCATAATTTAAGGGCTACATCTTAGATTTTCTTAATTTTTTTTAAACATCTGTTTCATTAATTGTCTGATGTAACAAAAGCATTATATCTTTCCAGGTCAACTCGAAAACATACGTAATATTCTGAAAAATCTTTATATACTTATCTCATCAGCAAATTTACCTAGATCTCCTTTTATCTGTCTTAAACCTCGTAATGTAAAGGTTTTTTTCTTCTGGCATGTTCTTGTAAGGAAAACATGCCTGTTACATTATGGAGAGGGCCTGGATAAGGTGGGTAGCAGGGGCAGAATTGCATTTTTTTTTTTTTATATAGATTGAGGACCCGAGGAGGAGGAGGTTGAGGTGGAAGGCTTCCTTTCTTCCTTCTCTAGGTCTGTTGTGGATACAGTTAAGGGGCCCTTATTTCTTTCCTCTCCTGACTGCTGGACTTTAGAAAGGGTTGCCATTAAATTAGGATCCACCTTACATTGCTACATGTATCTTGATTTTTTTCCTCCAGGTCCAAAAACAGTGAACTTAGGGGAACTCTCCCCCTTTTCCTTCACATTTGCAAACCAAGTCCAATTGTAGGATAGTATTGTCATTGATATTTCCCTCTGATGGACAGGTTCCCTCTTCCAGTTTGTATTGGGGCCAAGCCTTTGTGCAAAAGAAAATGAATCATAATGCATTCCAAAGGAGTAATGGCCTTGGCTGGGGAATTACCCATCTATAGGAAAAAGGAAGAAAGTTGTCCCTTATCTCAGTTTTCTATAGCTGGCCAGGAGAAACCTCATCTCCTAGCCCCACGTTTTGGCTAGCTATGGGACTAGCAGCCAAAAGCCCTGTCAGTGTCTCAGGGTACTGAGAGTAGTCATTCTTACCTAGGCTTGACCCTACCTTGAGAGCTGACCCGGTCTTTCCTTTTTTTATTTTTCTTACCCCTCCATTTCCTGCCTGCAAGACCTTGGGGGTATGGACTATGACTGAGCAAGACTTTCCTGGTTGTCATAGGAAGCACTAATTTTATTTTGGCCCAATAGTAACTTACATATTGATCATTGGCTGTTGAGGGAAGGGGTTAAAGGGCCAAAGTCAAGGTCTTTTCCCCTGTCTTTTTCAACAATGGCCACATAAAATATGTTTCAGCCATGTGGACATCCACTTTTGGCATACAATGGGCTAAGTTTAGTAAAATGGCTCCCATGTATCTTAGAAAAAGCCCTTCATATATCATCCATCCCTCTTCTGGCATGGACATCCATTCCTCTGCTAAATAGGAACATACAAATGTGGAGGATTTGGTGGCAGGCACCAAGGTTATTGCCATCATTTCCCCAGCCCTTGGATCAAAGGAGGAGGAATTTTAACTTTAACCATAGTCCGTCCTGACCACACATAAAATTTCTTTTCTAAAGATTTTCTTTCATGAACCTTCTACAACTTTTCTTTGCATTTAGATTTTGTCCCAACCCATCCCTCTCCAAATAACCAGTCTCATTTAGGACAAAATTACTCTCTTTTACCTTCAACAAAAATATATTTCCATCTTCTTATGTCTTTTTTTCATATCTTCTACTTTACTGCATATAGAGTTGCTTTTATTTTTATCAGTTTTAACTATATTTAGCAGAATTTTAACTCTTAGAAACCTTAGTCTCCAGTGAAAATTAAGTAGTAATCAATGGTGAACTCTATGTTACATCAGAATTTTTTTTAGATAGCAAACTTATGAATCCGTTAAGCATAAAACATGTTTTCCCACAGATCCAAATATCCTTAGTTTCTCTGCAACAAGTTAAAAGCTCAAACCTATATCTAGTAATTAGTGTTAGGCTCTTATCTCATTAGATATCCGATGAATTCAGTCTTAATTTATCATACAAGTAAAACTTTAACATTTTAGGTTACCAAAGACTTTGAAAGCTGTCTTAGCAATTATCCTTGAAAACTTTGAGACAGAAGAAATTAACCATCATTTACAAAAACTTTTTAATGTTTATTTTTGAGAGAGAGAGACACAGCACAAGTAGGGGAGGGGCAGAGAGACCAGGAGACACAGAATCAGAAGCAGGCTCCAGGCTCTAAGCTGTCAACACAGAGCCCGACATGGGGCTCAAACCCACCAACCTTGAGATCATGACCTGAACAGAAGCAGAGTGCTTAACTGCTTAACCGACTGAGCCACCCAGGTGCTCCAAAATTAACCATCATTTTAAGTCAACTTTTTGTTGATAAATTGCAACAGAGATAACAAGAGCTTATTTGACCTTTAGAAAACCTTAGGTAGAAAAAGTTTTATACATTTAATACTGATAACTCTAAAGAGATGTCTATTTAAACCAACAAACTTAAATCTGTTTAAATACTAAATGTGTTCCATCTGTGTCCATTTAAAAGTTAATCCATTTGTTCCCCATTGTCTACTTTTACCTGGGGCACCAGTGGAGAAATCTGAAGTGGGTGGTCTTCACTCCATGACCTCTAGGATGGGAGGAGGAGCTGATGGTGCCTGAGGCATTGAGGAACCAGTTATGTAGGCTGCCCCCCAGGTGGTGTGGCAAAGGAGGAGGGGAAGGGAAGGCAGAAGAGGAGAGGTGCCAGCAGAAGTCAGAGAAAGAGAATTCCCAGTTTTAAATCTTGTCGGCTCAGACAGAGGAGCAGACTCCCGGTTTGTTTTGTTTTCCACCAGTGGAATTAGGCAGTCCATGTCAGTCCGGAGAAGACAGGGAATTTTCCTGAAACAAAAAGGAGTTTCGGCAGCTACTTGGGAATATTCCTCAAAGTCCCTGTTCTGAGGTAGAATAACTAGAGACAGTTGGCTCTAATTATCATAGTCATTGACCCAGGAAATGAGAGAGAAGTCCCCACACATAGTCACACAGCAACTCCAACGCAGCGCCCAGCACCTTAGAGTTGCAGCTTCAGTCCTTGACCTTTGTGGAACTGTAGGGCAACTCTGGGAGGTGATCGGGCTCCCCGTCTGCCTCTTAGGGGCAGGTCTGCCAAAACGAACCTGGATTCTTACCAGTCTGATGGGTGCTCCCTGAGCTGGTTCCTGGGCCTCACCGGTTCCAATGAGGCACATGGGGGCCTCTCCCCGGCATACTGGGAAGGCTAGTATCCTGCAGGACAAGCAGTCCACTGGTACCAGGTGGGGCCACCTCTCCATGGTGGCAAAGGAGGTGGAAATGCATTGTCTCCGAATCCCAGATGCGAGCCCCCAAGTAAGGTAAGAGGATTCTCACACAGAGAGTCATGACACTGAGGCTTTTCTTTCCAGGAAGCAACTTTATTCCTGCTGGCACTGTTCAGTTGGGTTCACACCCGAAGAACTGAGCCCCGAATGCCACGTGGCATAGTTTTTATATATTTTTCACTTCTTTGTCTCCCATATGTGGTAACATACAAACATGTAGTCTGATTAGGTGATCTCATGTTACAAGGTCGTGAGGAATGTTGTCATGTACACGTATAACCAGGTTTCCTTGAGGGTTTTTTTTCCCTTTCCTTAGGGAGGGACCCTCCCACAGAGTCAGAGGACTATACCAGATATCCTCTCTAAGCCCCACCTATTTTTATGAATCTATGATGTATAGAACTTTGAAGAGGGAAATTCAAGCCTGGCTAGCCTAGGCCAAGGAGCAGATGTAGGGCTCATATAACCAGTCTCTAGTGGGGCAAGTCTGTGGTTGGTCCAAGGCCCTGGCACCGGAGGGGGGAAGGGGTGCTGTGCCACCCGCATTTTCTCCTCTCCCTTCCTCTGTGTGTTAGCTTCAGATTTTTGTTTTTATTTTCCACACAGTGGGCCTGGATTTATGACTGACCCTTCACTAGTAAAGAGGAGCTGCCTTTCCTTCCTTGGTTCCTTGCCAAAATATACTAGAGAATGGCTTGGTCAAGGGCATACCCCCAGAGGCAAGCAGCCCATCCCGCGGTAGTTGAAGTGGAGAGGGGAACAGATCCCAGAAGGAAGGACCAAGCAGGCACAATCATAGATACCCAGCACGGCACTGAGCCAGATGTCAAATTCTGTTTATTTTTTTACTTTTTTAATGTTTATTTTTGAGAAAGAGAGAGAAAGAGAGAGAAAGAGACTGAGCGCAAGCAACGGAGGGTCAGAGAGAGGGGGTAGACACAGAATCCGAAGCAGGCTCCAGGCTCTGAGCTGTCAGCACCGAGCCCAACACAGGGCTCCAGCTCACGAACCATGAGATCATGACCTGAGCCAAAGTCATGCACTTAAACGGCCGAGCCACCCAGGCACCCCCAGATGCCATATTCTAAGTATGCACAAGCTAGTTGAGAAAAGAGAAAGAGAGAAATAGTAAAAAAAATATCAGAGTAGAGCTGGGAAAGAGTGAGAGACAGGGTCACTGTAGCATTAGCTTGCTAATTGAAAGGACATTCAGTTCTACTCTTGAACAAAGATGCCTCAGGCCATATGTATGTCTTGTCAATTTCCTTTCAACCCTAACTAATAACTTTTCCTCCTTAAATTCTGTCTGAGCTAGTTGGCAAAGCGTAAAAACACTTTCTGTTTATTTGTGCTTGGTACAGTTGGAGAATCCTGTGAAGATTTTGCCCTCATCGTGTTGTCTGTAAGTTTCTATGCAATTTGAACCCTTTCTTAGGAAGCTACCCAGCAAATGCAAGAGGCAGTAGTGTTTGTCAGTAGAAGCTGCATCTTTTTACCTGGTACAACATCTCGTGTGGCGATGAACTCCAGCTGCGAGCAGGCTGAAAGCATATTTGCAGTTGAAGCTGGACACAGGGACAGGGTCTTAGCTTTCCCCAAACGGATCACCAACCAGCAGGGCTGGAAACAGGATGTGCAGCCGACACGAGCAGGACTCTGGAGCCAGAAAGACTAGGATTTGAATCCAGGCTGTAAAATGAGGAAGGACTGTGATGGAGGCTGCAGGGCACTTCCCAGACCTGCCTTCCCAACCAAGACATTCATTCTCCCCACTGCCTAGAGGGTTGGCTGCTGAGACCTCACAGCCGAGTTCCCTCCCGGACGCTGCCGAAGCTGAGGGACCAATGTTACACCTCTCCCAGAATGGCCTGGGCTGATGCAATGGTTCAAAGCCCAGTACTTTCTACAGGGGCCTTTCTTGTGACTCCCTCAGTGTTCAAGCTCAGCGTGTGCCCCATACTGCTTCCTCACTGTCTAACAGGGTTTGCTTCAGAGAGCACCCCCCCCAGTACACTTCCTATGTTCAAACGTCCATCTCAGCATCTAAGACAGATATTTCCTTGTAGGACTCTTTCGACAGGATGAAAGCAAGGCAATGTGTGTTTTGAGCAGGTGCTCATAAAGTTATTGTAAAATACTTTGAAAGCCATGACCTGCCTGGTTCGGTAACAGAGTTGAGCCACAATTAAATAGGATACAGTCTATTCAACCAGAGTAATTTAAAAAATAACTCAAGTCCTTTACAGATTCTGTTAGGAGGGAGACTTTTGGTTGCAAGACAACCCAAGTAAGCTTGTTTAAAGAAAGGAAAAGTTTATTTGTGTGTTCACATGGTTGGTGGGGAAGTTTCATGAAAGTATAAAGTCTGGGGGTAAACTTTCATGCATGTCTGGATCCAGGGCCTTGGAGAGGAAGGTCATAGGACGTACTCTCTCCTTCTTCCTTTATGCTGCCTCCAAGCTTGGATGGGTTTTAACCATCTGCTGGTAAGAAAGTTTCCATTACCGGCGTCATCTGCTCCAGTGTTGCAGCCCCATGGCTTGTGTTCGTGGAAGAGAGAGTGCCTCCTTTCTCGGTGCTCACATAGAACAGGTATGTTGTAGAGTATTAAGATCATGGCCTCTCACCCCACATTGCCCAGGTTCGAATTCCAGCTCTGTTCCTTAGCAGCTATGTGATGGTGGATGAATTACTTACCTGACCACAGCTCCTGTATCTGTACAGTGATTGATGACAGCACTACCCTTCCCGTAGGATTGCAAATATGAAATGTGTTAATACTTGTAAAGTGTTCAGAACAGTGCTGGGCATACTGTAAACACCACATAAGAGTTTTTTTTTTTTTTTTAATAAAACAAAAATACTTCTCTGATTTATTTGACTTGGGTCACAGTCTCACCTCTGAATTGAGGGCCCGAAGGAAATGATGTCCAGGTTGCCCGTCCCTGGAGGTCAGAGTAGAGTTACCTCCACCAAGATTTAGGATCTGAGGTGGGAGGTTCTCCAAAAGCATTCAGACTTCTGTTGCCAGGAAAAGGAGAATAGATGCTAGGCAGGCAGAATAACAATTGTCTGCTCCGTATGTATTTCTTAAAATAGCATACACAGATGCACAATGCTTAGCAGTAGTCTTTTTAAATCCTTAAAAAATTGAAGATACGGGGCGCCTGGGTGGCTTAGTCGGTTAAGCGTCCGACTTTCGCTTAGGTCACGATCTCGTGGTTCATGGGTTCGGGCCCCACGTCAGGCACTGTGCTGACTGCCAGCTCAGAGCCTGGAGCCTGTTTCAGTCTGTGACTCCCTCTCTCTCTGACCCTCACCTGCTCACGCTGTCTCTCTCTCTCTCTCCTAGAAATACTAAAAATATATTAAAAAATTAAGATACTTTTATAATGAAGTAATTTGATAGACCTCAGATATTATTCAAGTGAAAAAAAGATTAGCATCACCTAAAATGAAACAAATTGATATGTTGTGCTCTCTAATTTGACGTGATGGGAAGATAATCTCCTTTATTAGCTTCTAAAAGTGTTTAGGACTATCTGGAATTCATTTTTGTATGTGAGCTGAGTCTTTAGATTTATTTTTTTCCAATGTGGATACCCTATTTCCCCAGTACACTTTTTGGAAGTTCATCTTTTACCCACCATCTTGCTCTATCATTTTAATTATATTTCAGCTGTCATAATTGCGAGTTTATTTCTGGCTTTCTATTTATTTCTGTGCCAATACCATACTGCTCTCATTACTCTACAGGGTTAAGTGAAATGGTTTAACAGATACTAAAAAGTCCTAAAGCAAGAGTAGGAGAGTCAAGAAGCCAAATAAATCATAAGATAAATAAATATTCATAATAAATAATAATATAAATAATAAAATAAGTAAACAAATGAAGCAAGAAGAAGCAACAAAAATAACAGATTCACACCAGACACATCAGCAGAACTACAGAAAATACAAGCAGAAAGTCTTAAAAGAAGCTAGAGGAAAAAAACAAGATTCCTTGTTAATGAGTGACACTTGACTTCTTAATTGAAGCAGTGGAAGTCAGAAAACAGTGAAATGACATCTGAGATGTCCTGAAGGAAAACAACTGCCATCTTAGAATTCTTGCCCAGTGAAAATATATATTTAAAATTTTTTTTTAATGTTTATTTATTTTTGAGAGAGAGAGTACGAGTGTGGTGGGGGAGGCAGAGAGAGCGGGCGACACAGACTCAGGCTCAGAGCTGTCAGCACAGAGCCTAATGCAGGGCTTGAACCCATGAACCATGAGATCATGACCTGACCCTAAGTTGGATGCTTAACTGATGGAGCCACCCAGGCATCCCAAAAATATCTTTCAAGAATGGTGGGAAACAAAGACATTTTTGAACAAAAATGGTGGTTTGCGACCAATAGACATGCACTAAAAAAAATTCTAAATATACTTTATACAAAAAGGAAAATTATCCTAAATGGGAAGTCTGAGATGCAAGCAGCAAAGAGAAAAGCCTTGGCAAATGTGTCTCCAATAATCCTAATGGTACTCTGTGATGTTTTTCATTGTTGTCCTAGTGGTGTATAATGACAACCATTTCATTATCTCTCGTGATTCTGGGTGTTGAGTGGACTCAGTGAGGCAGTTCTTCTGCCGGTTCCCCTTGGCACGTCTTGTGTGGCTTCCATTAGATGTTGGTGAAGGCCACAGTCATCTGGAGGCTCAACTGCGACACCATCGTATCTGGGTCTTGTTCACTCCCCATGTGGCATCAGGCCCTCTTCTTCCCCCTGTGGTTTCTCATATGGTAGCTCAGGAGGCATAAAAGTACAGCAGGGGAAGGTACCAGGCCGTACTAATGTCTGGCTCAGAATGTCACTTCTGACACCTTCTGTAGTAGTTTCTCCAGAGAAGTAGACCCAATTGGATATGTAATATATATTATACATTATTATGTGTGTGTGTGTATATGTACATAGGTGTATATATCACACATGTTATATACATATAGTCTACATATTACATATGTATATATTACATAGATGTATATGTAATATACATATATAACATATGTGTATATGTGTATATATAACAGATGTATATAACATATGTGTAATATATAACTCATATAGCTTTATTATAAGGAATTGGTTTATGTGATTATAAAGAGATTGGATTAGTAATAACAACAACAACAACAAGCTTCCCACAAATGAAAGCCCAGGCCTAGATGTCTTCACTGGGGAGTTCTGCCAAACATTTAAATAAGGATGAATCCAGTTTTTTGCATACTTCCAAGCCACAGGCGAGCCCTGTAAGACTATGTGAGAGAGAATAGCAGGTGTTCGCTGGGGATCACTACCGAAATCCACCTTGTGCAGAATTTGATTATACATCAAAAGCAGCCACATCTTTGGCCTGCAGCTGATTGCTCCCTGAAACTCCTTTGGCTGGAGCCCTTCCAAGTGCAGGCTTTGCATCTTAGTAAGTACAAAAGACCCTTGAGAAGCAACACACTAAATTTATATCAGTCATTTACATCTTAGTAGACCAAGGACTTGAGAGATGGGATATTTAATGATATGATGAGATATTTCAAAGCCTTAAGAGGGGCGCCTGTGTGGCTTAGTTGGTTAAGCATCCGACTTTTGCTTAGGTCATGATCTCGCGGTTCGTGGGTTTGAGCCCCGCGTCGGGCTCTTTGCTGACTGCCAGTTCAGAGCCTGGAGCCTGTTTCAGTCTGTGACTCCCTCTCTCTCTGACCCTCCCCTGCTCACGCTGTCTCTCTCTCCTAGAAATAAATAAAAAATATTAAAAATATTTTATAAAATATAATAAGGAGAGTCTTAATAAGAATCTCAGTCCATAGCCATGAATCTATAATAGCACAATTTGGGACACATACCAGCAGGAAACAAATGGGCTTGGGGGTATCAGAGCTTTCCAAGAGCACCTAAGATCACAAATTTGTTCTGCAGTGTGGTCTGTTGACAGCCTCCTGACTTAAACTACATTTATTACAGAACAAAGATTCTATCCTTTTCCCTAAAAGTTATGCGTCTCTTAGAGATTGGAGCACAGAAGAGTCTTTGGAAGCTACTTTATAAATACTGACATCATAGTTATTTTGACCTCAGTGACCCAAAGCTACCAGCACTGGCAGAGGAGCCAAAGGGTTCAATGTGATTGGCCAGTCTGATAGTTCTTCTCTTGGATTTCAGAGGCCAATGGTTCCTCAAGTGTGTTGGGAATGGAAACCATAAACACGAGACGTTGCTTGCTTCTTATGTGGTTGGTGGTCCCTGTCTGAGGCTTATGGTGCAAGTCTTACCTGAACCTAGCACAGCCTTTGGCAAGAAACGTTTCAATGAATAAATTAATGCTTTTAAGTGGCTTGCTTAACTCCATTTCTCTGTACACATTCAGTGAGCTAATTCTATTAGCAAAGGTTGTTGATGGTCTGAGAAAAATGGAAGGAGTTCATTTTTGGCAAAGATTCTTAATTTGTAATGTTGGTGGTTACCTCACCCAAGGCTTCCAACTTAATTGGAAACAGTGGAATGTAATTTAGCTGTGGCTGTTCCTCTGGCTGTTAATTTAGCTGATTTGAATTCCATTAAGGTTTTAATGGAAACAATTCCTTGTTAATTAACCAGAACCTCCCCTGCTGGTAGCTCGTTACAGGTAGGATGTGCAGGGTGCTTGACTCATCTGCGCTTCTTAAAGCAAACTGTGCAAGGGCACCTGGTCCCAGCTCTGGATACATTTGGTGTCTAGAAACAGATCTCTGAAACTTCTGGAGTTTATAATCAAAACCAGAGTCTATCAAGTGACCGAATACTAAAACTGCTTGAGTTTTGTTTTTCTAGCTGAATTTCCAATGACAAAATATTGAAGGCGTTTTGTTTATTGGCTTTTCCCAGGAGATCTGCTGCTAAGATAAGACTAAAGCTTTACAACATTGTTTAAAAAGAGAAGTTAGCATCTTAAGAATCTTCTTTAGAAAAAAAACAAGATAAAGCAAATACTTTCCACTTCATTATTTCATTAAGACTTTAGTGATTTTGAAAACCTGATATTTTCGTCTGCTAACCCTTGTGGACTAATTGTGGGATTCTAAGTTTCCGACAGGAGTGTTCCGAAATATTTACAAGGCATGGGTAATGATCCATCTCACTTAGTCTTCCCCAAAGTTAGGAAGGAGGCTCAGCCCAGTTCTGAGAGAACAGACCTGAGCCCCAGCTGCCTCAGTCAGGAAGGCCTAGAAGCTTCCTTGCCCCTGGCAGAGGTAACTGTGCGTCAGGGGGCTCCAAAACAAAAGTTTCCTCTACAGGGTCAGGGCAAAATATTCCTTGCAAAGGCAAATTTAGCTCCAATGAGAGAGCCTAATGAATGCCTTTAACCCGTCTTTCCCTTCCCCCACTTCTCCTTGCCGCCCAATCTGGTAGGTGTTCCTCTTTCATCTGTAAGAACACACGCTACTGCTTGTAAATTGTCTTAGTTTTCAGTGGCAGCTCAGTTGTTGGCAGAGCCTTAATCGGTCTGGGAAGAGAAATCTTCACTCAGCACATTCACTTCTGAGGTCTGATGGGAATGTGTGTGACAACACAGCAACAAACCCACCAGCCGGGAAGGAAAAGCAGCCTCGTTGCCTCACAGCCCCATCACATGGTCTCCTTGAGGTGGGAACTTCTCTTCTTATTCCTCCTATCAGCTGGGCCATTAGTCTCAAACTACATGCTTGTCTCTTCTCACATCAGTGTCCAGCTTACGTAGAGTGGAGACCCGAGGATTAACACGTCACTCCACTGAGGAAAGAGAATGTGTTCTCATATGCTCATTATTCAACAACCATCCATTAGATGTCCATCCAGGGATCAGGTAGCTTAGATTTTCCAAGATGGCTCCATGGAAAGAAACTTTGATATTTTCCATAAAGGCAAATTATTAACTTTATATTAAATATAGTTATAATATTTGAGGTTCTTATAAATATTATAAATAAAGAAAACAAGGTGGGGGGTTGAATAATGTATTCCTCAGAAGATTTGACTATCTGATTACCTCAGCTATGTGTTAATATATTTGTTAAGAACAAAGATGATTAAGGCATGATTCTGCTATAAATGTATTCACATTGGGGTGCCTGGATGGCTTAGTTGGTTAATGTCTGACTCTTAATTTTAGCTCAGGCCATGATACTCTCAGTTTGTGAGATTGAGCCCCACATCAGATTCTGTGCTGACAGCAGTCTACTTGGGATTCTCTCACTCGCTCACTCTCCCTCCCTCCCTCCCTCCACTTTTCTCCTCTGCTTGTGTGCATGCATTCTCTCTCAAAATAAATAAGTAAACATTAAAAAAAATTAAATGTGTTCACATGTAGCAGGGGACAGAATGTATATATGTATACCAAAAACACTAATAGAAGGTGAAAAGAGACCAGTGTGACAAGGAAGAAAGGGGACAAGGTGGGGGAGTTCAGAGAAGGAGATATTGTTAAGCTGGAAAGGTGACCCAGGGGAAGTACTCTCACCCACGTTGAAGGACCCCAAAGCTTTGGAATAGCAGAGGTGAATTGCAGGACCCACAAAACATGTGAGCAGAAATATGCAGCAGGTAGTGGAGTTGAGGGCATGGAAGGAACGTACAGTGAAATGAAGAGGGAATGATAAATTGATCCATGAAGCTTAGACCAGGGAGACTGGATATCACTTAGCAGGCAGAAGAGTGAATCTAAATATTAAGGTGGGGAAGCATGACCAGAAGAGCTAATGGGGTGTCATGAGTGGCGGGGGAGAGCAGGGGAATATGGGGAAAACAAGAGGAATGCAGGAGCTTAGAAGGAACCGGTCAGGTCCCTGTGCATGATGTGGACGTTGTCCGTGGAAATCTGTGTCCACACTGGGAGGGTTCTAGCATCTGACATTGGGTGTGTGGCAACAGTCAAGCAAAACACTCTGGCCAGGAGAAAAGGACTCTGGGTGAGTTGGAGCCGTACTTCTCAAACTTTAATGTGCACACAAACCACTCGGGGATCTTGTAAAAATGTAGATTCTGAATCTGTAAGCCTGGGCGGGGCCTGACATTCTGTACTTCTAACAAGTTCCCAGGTGAGGCCCAGACTCTTGGTCCAGGGCCCACGTTTTGAGTAGCAAAAAGTTAGAATAATTCACATTTGATAGTTTTAGGAGATGATTTATAAGCCCTCACAGTCTGTGAGAACCGAGCTGTTTTGAAGTGTGTTTATTTCTTTCTTTAAATCTCATTCTAAATATGGCAAGAAGCTGGCATGTGGTTAAATTCTGTTGGGTTTTAGGTTCTAGCTTGACCTATCCAGAGTGTGGCCTTCTTGCGTGTAGGGTGTGTGGGTAGCCCTTCTGGCTCTAGAAATCACAAAGGCGAGTCTGGTCAGTTAAGAGCAGCCCTTTGAGACAGTTCCATGGCTGTCTTAGGTTCAAGTAGTAAATCTCCCCATTATTATGGAAATCTCCCTTCTGTGTTTCCTTCAAGGAAGGGAAGATTACTGTCCAGAGGTGGTAGATCTGCAAGCCCATCCTGACCCCGTGGTCTAGAGTCAGTTTGTAGCCTCGGTGGGAATAGGGTCAACCTCCAGGCAGTATGGTGGGTCAGTGACCAAAATGGTGGCAGGAAGGCAGGTGATACCATGTTTGAAACTGTCCCATGAAGGTTCCCCTGTCTCTGGAACAGTTCTTTATGTCTCTGAGGAGTGCAGCCAGCTCATTCTCTGATACCTCATGAGGCTCTTCACTTATGGGGAGACCAGCTTCAGCTCTGCACTAGCCCTTGGACAGCAGAGGCCATGGCCTCTGTGTGAATCAGAAGAGTTGGGCCTGAGCTGCTCCTCAGTGAGCTGGAAAGGGGATGCATACACCAAATCCACTGGTAAATACAGGAGAACTATTCACCTTTCTTCATCATCTAAGGCCACAGAGAAGGTCTGATTTCTCTTAATAATCAGATCAACCACCATCCACTAACTTGAGCTGCCTTAGTACATCCTTATTCCCTCTCCTGGGACATCTTCTTAGTGTCACCCCGAGGCCATTGTGCCAGCCAGACCAAGTGAGCCTGGAGAAGGCCTGGAGACTGCTCTGGACAGTGGGGTTTGTGGTCCCTGTGCACAGCCCATGCTCAGTGTTGTCTTACCAAAGTATCAGACGGGGTTTCGGCACCTGCAGGGGCAGTAGATCGGCCTCACTGTCACATGAGATTTTTACAGAAGCCCATGGCTTTGCGTGGCGTGGCTGTGAGGATCTGCTGAACAGGAGCAACTTTTCAGGGCTGGAGGGAAGGGATAGCAGATGGGTCTCCCACCAGAACTGGGTCTCAGTCCCTATTTTGTTCTCATTCTCATGTTCAGGGTATTAATGCACTGCTCAAAGGCCCTTCTATATGAGTCCCCATCATAGGTCATCCCTAGACAATTGAGGCCCTGGAAAAGAACAGAGGTCAGGGGTCACTCAGCTGGTAACACCCCCATAGGGAGTTCCTTCTGGTTGGGGGTTCCTTGGCATCATTTTCACCATTTATCTCACCCATTCACCAGAAGTTGGGCCTAAGCAATCACCAATCACTCTCATAATTAGAGGTGCACACACGGGGCTTCTGGAGTTGAACAGCAGGGGCTTAGCCCCAGCCTTACCAAACAGTGCATGGCCTACTGATCAGGGCATGCACCTTGGGGCCAGCCCAGCTGGGACCTGTGTTTCAGCTCCTCTTCCTCACCGTCCGACCTGAGCAGGCTTGGGATCACTTGGAGCCTAGGTTTCTTCAGCCACAAAGCAGGGCTTACCTCAGCCTCCCCTGGGGCTGTGGTAAGAAAGGAGCGACAGAACATTTGGGGAGCACTTCATGCTGTGTGTGGCACACGGGAAGCACTCAATAAATATTAGCCATTACTGTTAACTGATGCTTATTTAGTAAGTAAGGAGTTGTGGGTTTTATTAGGAGGAAACCAGGTATGTCCCTCATCCCACCGGGAAGCCACACCACAAGCTCGTAAATGCCGAGTGAGGCGTCCACCTGGTGGCCGCATCCCCAAATCTCTCATCAAAAACCTTGGAGGAAATGAAAAAGCTTGTAATTTATAAGCCAAGTCTTCTCAAGGGAACGAGAGGGGGAGAGGGGAGGGTCAGAACCCACACTCTGGGGCTTTGTGGGGTCTGCTTGGGCAGCTTGAAAACAAAGCAGCACTTTGTCCTGTGTCTTCACTTTGCTTTTTGTCATAATATTTAATGAATTTTGAAATTTCAAATAACGTGAAAGGCAAGTGTGAGACATTTACATCTATTACAGAAGAGAGCATGGGTGTAAAGGGGGGAGAAGCCATCCATGTATAACCTATAAAATGCAGCAGAGCTTCTAGGAACGTGACAGCTATGGGAGGGCATGGGGTTCTGCACCTTCAGCATGCCCTTCTAAGTGCCCGCCCATCCCCAAGGTGGCCGTGGGGGGGTGGAGCCCATGCGGTGCCCCCCACTCCCTACCCCCGCCTTGGCCTAATTGGAAAAAGCTGGCACATGCACAGGGCGCTTCTGTGTTCCGGACCCTTCCTTTTGCTTTCTAATGCTAATGCATGAAACTTGAACGAATGTTCATTAAAACCATTTGAAATGCGGTGCCCCTTCCTCCTTGGGTTTTCACTGTTATTCCAGCTATCCATCAGGATGTGGGGCCTAAATCCTTTATTCCTTCCGAGAGGGGGTCCATTTGCCACTCTGGCGAAATAAAACTCCTTTGTGGATCTTTCGTCCTAGTTTTCGATTTTTTTATGCTAAAGACTTAATAAAAAATTTAGAAGTTAATAGAAGTGAAAAATACTCTTGCAGAAAAGTGCACAAGTATATGGCTTAATGAATGGTTACAAAGTGTGGCCAATCAAGAAACAGAAGGTTACCCTTCTCCACTGTCCCTCCTCCATCATCTGGTCACTAACTACCCCCAGAGTGGTGAGCACGACCGTGGCTTATAATAGCACATAATTATTCAGCTTGGTTTTCTTTTGAACTTTATGTAAATGAAATCATACAGGATATGCTCTTTGGGGTCTAAGGTTATGTTAGGAAGGCTCACCGTCCATACTGTTGGGTATTGTAGGTCATTCATTCTCACTGCTCTATAGGATCACTGTGTGGTCCTTCATGATTGGAGACATTCCCGTGGAGGTGGGCATGTGTCCCCTGACAGGATGGGTCCCAGGGATGGGAATGTGACCAAGGTGGGCCAATTGCGATTTCTCAAATCAGAAGCGGATAGTATCTCTCTTCCTCATGGGAAAGTAGTCTATCATAGCAGACTCTGGAGTCAGGCCATTTGTGCTCAGTCCTGGCTGTGTCACTTACTAGCTGTGGCATCTGGTGCAAGTTATTTAACGTCTTCATTTTCAGTCTTAGTTTCTTCATATTTAAAAGGAGACAACAATAATAACATCATCATCAACAAAATGAAAAGACAAGCTACTAAATGGGAGGAAATACTTGCAAATCATACTTCTGATAAAGGATTAATATTCAAAATATGTACAGGACTCACATCTCAGTAGCAGAAGAACAAACAAGCTAATTAGAACATGGGCAGAAGATCTGAACAGACATTTTTTCTAAAAAAAGACTTGCAGTTGGCTAATAGGTGCATGAAAAGATGCTCAATATCATTAATCATCAGAGAAATCCAAATCAAACCCACAATGAGAGATCACCTCCCACCTGTTCGAAGGGCTAGCATCAAAAAGACAAGAAATAACAAGTGTTGGCAAGGATGTAGAGAAAAGGGAGCCTGTGTGTGCTGTTGGTGGGAATGTAAATTGGTGCAGCCATGATGGAAAACAGTAAGGAAGTTTCTCAAAAAATTAAAAATAGAACTACCACATGATCCAGCAATTTCACTTTTGGGTATTTATTCAAAGTGAACAAAAACACTAACTCGAAAAGATATCTGCGATGCTGTGTTCACTGCAGCATTATTTGTAATAGCCAAGATATGGAAACAACCTAAGTGTCCACTAGTGGCCAAATGGATAAATAAATTGTGATATACATGATATATATATATGTGTGTATGTGTGTATATATATATGTGTGTGTGTGTATATATATATCTATATATATATACCCATATATCTGTACATACCACACCTGCCATGCCTCTGAGCCTTTGCAACTGCTGTTCCCTCTGCCCAGCCTATCATCTTCCTTTAATTCTCACACAAAACTTCCATCCCTCTTTCAGGTCTTAGCCTAAAAGGCCGGTGTATCTACTTTGTTTCTAATAGGCCATCCCTGTCCCGTCATTATACCACAGCAGCTCTCAGGGCATAGTTTGCAAGACCCTGGTGGGGGGTGGGGGGATGGGGGAAGGAAAGTTCTCCGAGACATGCCTCTCTTCCACTGTGTTGACATCTGTGCTGACATCACAGCGGCCATGGTGAGTGAAACTAACTGCCGTAGCAGGAGTCCAGACAGTGACACCAAACTGAACAACTAGATAGTGGATCCTTCATTATCACCTACTCATTAAAAAGCAGTTTTGCTTAAGAATGCCATCGAGTAGACCTTAAACGTGGTTAATCTTTGACCCTTGAAGGCCTGTATTTTAAAGTTTCTGTGTGACCAGGTGGGAAGTACACACTGGGCACTTCTTACGTGTATCAAGGAAAGGCCCCTGTGCACACACGCTGTAGGCAGAATGAGCTACTTTGTGCGTGGAACACCTTCGCTTGAAGGAGCTCGTGACGAGTGACCAACAGACCACGGTGATTCAGACCAGGGGATGCAGCAGCTATTTTCTTGGAAATGAATGAAGAGAACTTGCCCCGTCAAGGAAAATAACTGTCAGTACTGTTGCCAAAGATAAGCTTTGGACTTTGAAGTAAAAATTAGAATTTCAGAAAATGTGGAAATGCCACCAAACGCGTAACAGCCCCCACTACTGAAAGGCTTTTCTGGTGAGATGGTGGGAGACGCTAATGGTGGGATCAAGCCGTGAGCCTAAGTTGTCTCTCTCTATCTGGGCCTCCCGCTGTCCAGGTTGTAACCATCCTTCTCCCAGTGTAAGCTCCAACCCACCAGTCCGCTGCCTCCCTCCAATTTTCGTCATGTANACACAGCTCACCGGGAAGAGCTGGGCTGACTTCCCCAGTGGCACCCCCTGCACCACAGCCTTGGGGCACAACACCTGCCTGTTGGGAGGGGTCCCTTCTTTTAGGGTCCAGGAGGGATTTGGATTCTAACAGTGGGAGGCCTGCCCCCTGGAGGGGGGGGGTCAGAGAACGGTGGGGACAGGCACACATGACAAGGCCCCTGTCTTCACACCCTTGCTTCTGCCCGGAATTCCCTGGCAGGAGGCAGTTGTGAAGAGAGGAGGTGTAATGAGAACATTCTCTTACATTCTTTAAGGGGAGAGGCTTTATTTATTTTTTAATGTTTTACTTATTTTTGAGAGAGATCAAGCCCCAGCAGGAGAGGGGCAGAGAGAGACGGGACAGATGGTCCAAAGCGGGCTCAGCACTGACAGCAGTTAGCCGGATGCAGGGCTCAAACCCATGAACCAGTGAGGTCATGACCGGAGCCGAAGTTGGAGGCTCCAGTGACTGAGCCACCCGGGCGCCCCTGAGGGGAGAGGCTTTATTGTCTAGCATGTTTTATTTGAAGCCACAATTAGGAAAGAATCTTAGGGCCCACCCTAATCTCACATCATGAGTTTAAAGGGGAAAAGCTCTCTCTCTCTCAGCCTTCAGTGGATCATAGGAAAGTATTTAGATTAACTTCTTTATAGCTGATTAGTATTACTCCTTAGCAATTATTGTGAAATACCTTCTGAACTCCCTCCTTTGAGGGGCATTTTTCTTAAAACCTCAGACTCTCTTATGCCTCACCCATTTTTTGGTGAGTTCGAGCCCCGCGTCGCACCCTGTGCTGGCAGCTCAGAGCCTGGAGCCTGTCTTCAGATTCCGTATCTCCTTCGCTCTCTGCCCCTTCCCTGCTCATGCTCTGTTTCTCTCTGTCTCCCTCTCTCAGAAATAAAAAAAAGAAATATAAAAAAAGAAATCTTTAAGAATATTATTTTGAAATAGTTTTAGACTCACGTTCTCTCAAAATAAGTAAAGAAACAAATTAAAAACAAAAGAAATAGTACAGTGTGTGTTTCCTCTATACACATCACGCAGCTTCTAGTGATAATGCCGTATGTAACCATAGTCTGTCTACAAAACCAGGAAGCTGACATTAGTGCAAGGCTATTAGCTAAACTATACACATTACTTATTTATTTTCTCTATTCATCTTTAAAATATAGTTTTTATTTTATTTTTTTATTTTTTATTTTTTTATAGTTTATTTTTGAGACAGAGAGAGACAGAACATGAGCGGGGGAGGGGCTGAGAGAGAGGGAGGCACAGAATCTGAAACAGGCTCTAGGTTCTGAGCTGCCAGCACAGAACCCGATGCAGGGCTCGAACCCTCTAACCGCGAGATCATGACCTGAGCCGAAGTCGGACACTCAACCGACTGAGCCACCCAGGTGCCCCTAAAATATAGTTTTTATTTTATTTTTTTATTTTTTATTTTTTTATAGTTTATTTTTGAGACAGAGAGAGACAGAACATGAGCGGGGGAGGGGCTGAGAGAGAGGGAGGCACAGAATCTGAAACAGGCTCTAGGTTCTGAGCTGCCAGCACAGAACCCGATGCAGGGCTCGAACCCTCTAACCGCGAGATCATGACCTGAGCCGAAGTCGGACACTCAACCGACTGAGCCACCCAGGTGCCCCTAAAATATAGTTTTTATTTTAATGAGGCTTACACTCCATAAAAATATAATCGGAACCACTGGAGCCTAGTATGGGGTCACGCATGTAGTCAGCTGTGTGGAACTGAAGGTTGAAGGCCTGCCTATCACTGTTGAATTGTGGCCCACTTGCTGTGTGATTATAGGCAAGGCACACCGTATCTCTGAGCCTTGGTTTTACGTCCTATAGAATGAAGCTAATAACACCCACTTGGTGGAGGTGCTGCATGGGTTAGACAGAGCCTGTGAAGGACCTGATGTGTCGGTCACAGGCGCTCTGTCCATGGCTGGTGTCTCAGGTCAGGTTCTCCAGAAGCCTGAGGTGGAGGTCTGTGTGCAGGTGGTTTATGGGGAGCGTTCCAGGTGTCCCATGGATGAGCTCGCTGCGACACGGGGCTGGGCAGAGGGAGAGATTGAACTACCGTGCGCTTGTAACAAGAGGGGCTAGCTCCAGAGAGCCGGGGTGCCAGGCCTGCGCGCCCCTGCGTTGGCCAGTCACTGCATGTGGGCTGCTCTGAGGGAGGGGGTAGCCTTGGCCGGGTGGCTCCCTAGAGCTGAAGGCAGGGCCCAAGGACAGAGCTACCGGTCACCCAGCTCTGCGGGGGATTCTGGGCAGTGCCTCACAGCATCTACTCTTCTCACTATTGCTGTGGCTCTGAGGAAGGGGACATCAGAAGAGGGGACAGGTCTAGGTTTTTCACCCTCCCCACCTGTTAGCCACATTAGACCCAGGCAAATGTGAATGGCTTGATAACTAGAAAAAGCTGTTTTCCTTTTCTGTTTTAAGCCATTGAAGGAGATCTGTTTACATTTTCAGGAAGAGCTAATTTGGGAGAGAGAGAAAAGCAACAGAACTTAATCTCCTTTATAGCTGTGAAAGGGAATTTCTTAAAATTCTCTTTTCCTTCCCCACAAAAGAACCACCGCTTGTACAATCCCCCTGTGAGGATTGCCTTGAAGCGGGTTTTGGAGGCTGACTTTTAACGACTTTTCAAGAACTCCCGCTCAGCCTGCCAAGGACAGGTTGCTATCAGTGATATCATACAGTAATTGTATTTGTTTAGTCATAGCTGGAAGCCTGATGCTGAGGTAAGGCCCATGGGGGGTACCACAGAAGAGATATCGAGTCACCAGCTAGAAAGATTCCATTTCATGCCTTTTCTCTCTGCACGGCCACTCAGAAATAAAGTAGCACGATATAGTTCTGAATCCTCAGTAGATGTGGATTAAGATCCAGATCATATCTGAACTTGATTAGTATGCTTTGGTCTATATAAGCATCATGATATCATGTCCCCTATTAGAAGGGAAAGATCACGTATGTTAAGGTAAAGCACATCTATTTGGTGCAACTCCGTAAATTTTAGGCTAAACCAGTGAAATGAATTTTCAGGGGTTTTCCCAATCTGTTAAGTCTCCTTGGAGCAAAGTGTTTTGACCAATTGTCTAAGTGACTTTTTTCCTTTGTTTTTCAATAAAGATACAGCTCACTGCACACAATAATGGTGAAATGATAACATGAAGAATTTTCATATATTAGGGGGATTTTGTCACCAGAAAACTTGATAAACACTTTTTTGTCTTCCTCTAACATCCATGCTGGGTATTTGAGGGGAAGTGTTTTCACAAACACACTGTAGAGATAGACCTAGAAAATTTCACATCTGTGACAAGTGTGCACGTGCTCACACTCTCCCAAGCTGGGAAAGGGTAAGCCCTACCCTGCTGGTCACTGTCCTCCACCACTCTCTGCCTCTGTCTCTGTCTCTCTGTCTCTCTTTTTCTCTGCTTCTTTCTGAACCAGGGGCTTGCAGACAGCTGTGGCCGACTCAGCACAGAGGAGGAAGAGGAGTGGAAGCAGGTCAGGGCCCTGGAGGGTCCGAGAATGAGGGAGGAGAGCCTGCTAGCGGAGAGCCCCTTCAGGATGGAGCCATGTGAAGGCCTGTCACCCCAGGGGACTTAAATGGCATATGTCACCCCTCCGCTGGATTGAGGGAGAGGTCTAAGAGGAGCCAGATCTGATTCTCCTTTGGTTCCTCACAGGGCCTTGCACATATCTAGTCGGTGATTAACAAATGTTGGAGCCTGAGTGGCCTTTTCTGTTTTTCCTTATTAGCAGTGCCAGAAAGTGAAGGTATGAACTCATCAGCAGCGATGAGCTCCACAAATTAGTCATGATTAGAGGCGGCAATGTTTTGATAGTTACATCAGAGATCTGGGTTCGTTTCTAGAAACTCACTGGGCAATTGTCCTCTTAATTAGAATCTATGGTGAACTCATCTGAGGGATGGCTGGCCACGCACCATCTGTGAGTCAGAGGAGGCCAAGGCTCAGATCTTTTCCCAGCTACACGACCGTACAGAAGTGGCCAAACCACCTTAAAGCACTGTTTCCTCTGCAGGTAAGTTGGTTGATCCCACACTACCTGTCACAGGCTTGTTTTATAGGTCAGATTAGCTAATGCTTACAAACCATCGCTCACCCCGATGCTTAAAACATAGTGGCCATTGTTACGACAAGTTGTTATCACAACAGCATAACATCATCAAATCAGAATACCTTGGCACCAAAGGGGGGGGGGCATAAAAACAATTAGAATAATAACTTTTCTGATTTACTTACTGCCCAATAGATTGGTGTCTTACACTGGTGGGCCTATTGGTTGTATTTAGGGACTCTATTCAAATTCACAATTCTCTTGAAGAAATGAAAGAACAGATATCTGTGTGCATCAAAGCAAATTTTAATATTTTCTCTATATTGAGCTGAACACTAAAAGATTTTGCAGCAGAGGGGCACCTGGCCGGCTCAGCTGGTGGAGTGTACGACTGTTGATCTTGGGGTCTTGGGTTTGAGCCCCACATTGGGTGGAGAGATTAATTAAAAATAAAAATTAAAAAAATTTTTATTTCCAGAGAATAATTATTCTTGGTATGTATTTGGGTATTTTAATCAATTTCTTAGCCTACCTGTCATGGTATTTTCTTTGCAGAGTGTAGTTTTAAAGTTTTGTGATTTCCAATTTCTTAACAAAAATGTCTGCATTTGAGGCTTAATGAATTTGAAATTGCTGATATTTACATTGACTTCTCTATAGATCATAGTATATTTAATTGAGAAAATGTTCTCTTTACAACTGTTAAAGTGCTAGGTAAGCCAAGAGCAATTCTGCTGAACAAAGGCTATTATCCATTCTAATTTTTTAAAATATGGAAAACTGTAAATAGTTCAATCCAAATATTTGCTCAGGCAATTTTAGCCTTTATCCAGAATTCCTTTTCTTGACAAATATTTTCATGATACAACTTGTTGAGTAGGTTGTCTCTATGATTTTTTTTGAATGGTTCACCAAATTTAGATGATTCAAAATTGTAGGCCTTCTCAATTACATTCTATTCTGGGACAGAATTTAAGTTTATCCAAATAAAAATAGGAGCTCCATCAAAATATTCTTCTCACAGGTTGAGATCATCCAGCGCACAATTATAGAATGTCAAAATACTTCATTAGAGCACCCATTGTGGCCCCCACCCCACTTTTGCAGGATACATTTCAGTCTTCCCGTATGAAGAGCTGGCTTCATGGCCTAATGACTTGTGCAGTCACATAGAAGCCAGTGCTCAGAAGGACTCCACACTTGGTTTACTGTTCTGTGGCCATTCTAAAATTGTTAATTTTTTATCAAAAGTTTTTAATGTTTATTTACGTATGAGAAAGAGAGAGCGGGAGACAGACTGTGAATGGTGGGAGGGACAGAGAGAGAGAGAGGGAGACACAGAATCCAAAGCAGGCTCCAGGCTCTGAGCTGTCAACACAGAGCCCAATGTGGGGCTTGAACTCCTGAACCGTGAGATCATGACCTGAGCGGAAGTGAAACGCTTACCCAATGGAGCCACCCAGGCACCCCCTCAAATTCTTAAATTTTTAATGAGCATTTTCTTTTTTGTGCTAGGTCCCACAAATTATATAGCTGTCCTGCTTGTTTGTCTTGGTTTTTAATAATTGCAATTTTCCAAAAGCTTCAAGCTCAAAAGCTGAATTAAAAAAAATTTTCCATTTACTCAATACTTTGAAGACTTCCAAATGATTTTGAACAAAATGCAGCCCAAAATTCAGAGCATTGTAAGACGCTTAGGGTGATTTTATGAAAATCGTTTATCATAAAGACTCAGATATCCTGTCATTTGGTAGGCATCAAGGAGAATTTTGTGATCTAGTTATTGTGTGTGCGTTTGTGTGTAAAATTTGACACTTAGCTTCCATTTCCATTGGTAGACCACCACAGCCTGTTTTGACCAAAGCACTAATTATATATGTTCCACTACCCAGTCCAAGTACACTTCTGCTCTGCAGGTTCTTCTGTTAGTGGGAACACTGTTTCTACCAGGATTCTAGCCATCACAATTTGTCACCTCAAAAACAAAGTTCCCCTCACTGATGAACTCTTAAGCTGGATTTAGAATAGCAATCAGAATAATGTCAGATTTTTCACCTGTGACAGAATGAGCTTTCCAAAGATTTGATTTTATAGATTAGTTTTATTTACTTATTTTTTTAAATGAACCATTATTAGAATTAACAGATTTCTCATGTGAGGTAGCTGATGACTCTGATAGAAAGCTTGGGTCATTTTACTGTTTATGTAGCGAACTTCTTTTTCTTTCTTTCTTTTTTTTTAATGTTTTTATTTCTGAGAGAGAGAGAGAGACACAGCATGAGCAGGGGAGGTTCAGAGAGAGGGGGAGATACAGAATCTGAAGCAGGCTCCAGGCTCCAGAATCCGAGCTAGCTGTCAGCGCAGAGCCCAACGCAGGGTTTGAGCCCAATCTCAAACCCACAAACCGTGAGATCATGACCTGAGCCAAAGTCGTATGCTTAATGGACTGAGCCACCCAGGCGCCCCTACATAGCTTAACTTCTGCTAAAGGCATTAGCAGCTAATACTTCATTGTTCAATCAGGCACGAGAAACAGTAGAATTGAAAATGAGTGAAATGAGTTTAGAAGAATGGTCGTTGCATCTCAATAAAAGCTAAGCTTCATGGAGTGGTATAAAAACACACTTGTGCAGCTGCTTGTGTTAGATTGCCATCTTTGCACATCATCTACTTATCCAATTAACTTTTGAGGTCAAAGCTGATGTTTCTTCAGCAAAATTGTGGTTGCTGGTTTTCATGCGGCCAGTGGTATCATGATGATATCCCCACAGTAGATTCAAGATGTCAGTGTTTTATGCAGGTTATTCCTTGCTCTATAACTTTAACATTGGAATTTCCCCCTAAATATGCACTTTAATCTTTTCAAGCTGATTGCTGCCCAAAGAGTGTATTGCAAAAGAAAAAGATGTTATCCAACAATGTAATAAATAATGGTTGTAGAGTCATGAACACTAATGACAAAACTACTGTAAACAAGAGCCTTCAAACTACAGTCTATGCTCTCTGATGGGGCTGGTCAGTTTCCATTTCCTGCATGTGTCAGTTACAGCTGTCTTGTGCTTTTGCACATTTCCCACTGACCCTGCTGCTATGTGGCCAGGCAGCTTCGTGAACCTCCCAGCCCACAGCAGTGAGGACTGGTGGGCAGCTGGGTCACTCACTACCACGGAGTCCCTAGAAACTGGTCGCTGGGTGCCCTGCATTTTATCACGCTGTCCTTCAAATGGGGTGTTAGTTGCACTTTATCAGGAAATGGTTAGGGAAAGAGAAATGGGTATTGCCATCATCTTTCAGATTTTACCAGGAAAAAAAGTGAGAACTCAGTTTTTCACACTTGTGGCTCAACACTACTGTTCAAGACTGGCAGAGGCTGGGGTCCCTGGGTGGCTCAGTCGGTTAATCATCCAACTTCAGCTCAGGTCATGCATGATCTCACAGTTCGTGAGTTCAAATCCCACTTTGGGCTCTGTGCTGATAGTTTAGAGCCTGGAGCCTGCTTTGGATTCTGTGTCTCCCTGTCTCTGCCTCTCCTCTGCTCATGTTTGGTCTCTCTCAAAACTAAATAAAACATTAAAAAAAAATTTAAAAAAATTTTATAGGACTGGCAGAGGCTGAGAATGCCTAGTGCAGGTCTACTAAGCCCATCCAGTGTGTTTAATGCCAGTACTATTAATAATGTGTTTTAAAATGAAGCATCTGGGGTGCCTGGGTGGCTCAGTTGGTTAAGCATCCGACTTTGGCCCAGGTCATGATCTTGTAGTTCGTGGGTTTGAGCCCTGCGTCACATCAGGCTCTGTGCTGACAGCTCAGAGCCTAGAGCCTGCTTCAGATTCTGTGTCTCCCTCTCTCTCTGCCTCTTCCCCTGTCTCAAAAATAAACATTAAAAAAATTCTTTTAAATGAAGCATCTGATACATGTTAGACTGCCTGGCACCCTCCTAGGAAAACCTGGGCATGTAGCCACCCTGATTATCATTGACTGCTTTGGTTATTCTATGGCTTCCTGATGAGACAACTATTGCTCTAATTTTACCAACCATTTCTACATCAGAAAAATGACCTTTCATTTAACGTGAAGGGAAGAGTGAGGTTGGTACAGTCTAGAACAGGACAGTGTAAAGCTAAAGATGAATGGCGATTCAGTGGGTGCGTTCAGATATCATGACTTATCTCTTCTGGGGGCCAAATCCCAGGGACAATTTCTGATGATCTTATGTGTCTGAAGCTATTTTTTAGGTAAAGCAGGCTATTTTCTTGAGGAGAAGGGGAAAGCTAGGTCATTTATCTTATTCTCGCTTTGTAAGCCCAGGACCTACATAAGTTTGGGTCTGTAACACTGAAATTCACTCTTAACTGAGCCCCAAGTGAAGTGCCAGGAAACCATTGCCTTTTTTGGGGAGTGGGGGTGGCGGTGGTGTTAGAAGTCCAACCTTGTATTGGAGGCCGGCTGTATACAAGTTGTGTAAACTTTATTGTCTGAGGGCTTCATCACCTGTAAAATGGCCCTCACGGCACCAGCTGCCAACACATCTGGGGCAGAACAGCTGGGAACAATTTTCAGTTGGAAAAATAACTTATGTGCAAAAGGAGCATAAACTTGCATCATATACTAGCTGGTTGTAAACTAAGGCCATGTCAGGGAGAAATTCTAAAGGCTTGTTTTTCTATTTGGTTATTGTCAGATATTTCTGGGGCACACAAGGTGCATATTTCCCAGGCGACAGGTCATTATAATAAAATGAACCTGGTCACCTTATTACCTTTTTCGAGTCCTTCACTAGTGGGTTTTGGGAAACAGATGCTAAATGTTTAACGAAATCCATAGACAGCTTTGTTAGGGCTTTTCCACGGTAATCTGATTTACACAAGGTGCCCATAGAAGAGACGCAACAAGGTAAACAAGTATGACCTAATGCAGATTAAAACTGTAATTTTTAAAATGTCAAGTAACGCCAAAGGAGCTTGGGTGACCAGATGACTGTGACTGGGGCTATGCAGATAGAAGAAAACAGCAGAGAGGATGCTGTCCAAAAGCCGAATGAAACCATATTTTAAATTTGGAATTGCTTGTAGTTTTAATTGTAAGATATGCTGCTCTTCTCCTGGTTTAGAAAGCTAAAAGTATGAATAGACTTCAATCCACAGAATGTGTAAGAAATAGAATTGCAGATGATACTTATAAACTCTACCTGAACCTGTATCTTGTCAACTTGGGAAGTCTTTCCGTTTGCCCAGAAATCATGAAGAGAGGTTAGATTTTTACACTTTTATTTGACCTATTATTCAGCTATTCTTTAAATATTTTATGATTCCTAATTTTAAAAATTTGTTATTGTTGTAAAACATAACATTTACCATTTTAATCATATTCAAGTGTATGATACAGTGGCATTAAGTACATACATAGTGTTGTGTAACTGTCATGACTATCTATTTCCAGAACTTGATTTTTTTACTTTTTAAAGCTTCACCAAAATATGATGCTTAAACATAATATTTAAGAAAAAGACATGATTTTACTGTAAAGTGAGATCAGCAGGGGCGCCTGGGTGGCTCAGTCGGTTGAGGATCTGACTTTGGCTCAGGTCAGGATCTCACGGTTCGTGAGTTCGAGCCCCACATCAGGCTCTGTGCTGACAGCTCAGAGCCTGGAGCCTGCTTTGGATTCTGTGTCTCCCTCTTTCTCTTTCTCCCCCCCACCCCCCCAACTTGTTCTCTCTCTCTTTCTCTTTCTCTCTCTCAAAAATAAATAAAAACATTTAAAAAAATTAAAAAAAGAAATAAACATTAAAAATTTTTTTAAACAAATAAATAAAATACTATCGACAAGTAATTGTTTGCTTTCTTCCTGCCTGGGAATGTAGACTGTTCCTGAGATGGCTCTTGTTAAGTGTGTCTATATCTGTCAACATATTGTGTTTAACCCTGTTTTGAACTCTGCTTTTATTCTAAGAGGGTTGTAAACCAGGGAAAAGCTACAAAAATCTGTAAATGCTCTAAAAAGAAATTCCAGGCTGATATGGCTGGCATGGGAGCTGAGGGGAAACTTTATTATGTTCTTATTTGGAAGAAAGGGAAGTCATTTAAGTCCTGTAATGGTTAGATGTGACAGTGTGTGTTAACTAAATAGGGGGACAGATCGGAGCGTAGTTTCTACACTTCTGCAATTCAAATCGCATATTGATTTTATTTAAAATGAAGACATTTATAAAATGAAATTTCAGAATATGTTTGCATTAAAGGAAATCAATGAAGTAAAAGTGACTTTAGACCTTCCGTCTCCCTAAAGCTCATGACCTTCAGATCTAGCCACTCTCCTGCTTACAGGACTTTTATCTTTCCTAAATGTCCCATATTAATATCCACACAGACCCCCTCGCCAGTCAGAGCCCACCTCCAGGCAGTAGCAAAGCTCACTGAAGTCCTATTGGAAATATTTATGGTCTATTCTGGAACCTGTCTCTTCTGTTTTGAAATCATGGTTGCAAAAGGCTCAGAAGTGAAAGGTTTAATTTTAAGTGTCCCTTAAAGAGAAAATAGAAACCGGACTGTTGGTTTAACTTAATAATTTATTCCAAATAGAGATATCCAGGGGCATCTGGGAGGCTCAGTTGGTTAAGCGTCCGACTTCGGCTCTGGTCATGATCTCACGTTTCGTGGATTTGAGCCCCGCATCGGGCTCTGTGCTGACAGCTCAGAGCCTGGAGCCAGCTCAGATTCTGTGTCTCCCTCTCTCTCTGACCCTCCCCTGCTCATGCTGTCTCTCTCTCTCTTAGAAATAAATAAAACATTAAAAAAAAACAAATAGAGATATCCATCATTATATTTATATGTGACAGAAATATGGCAAAATATTGCATCTGTTAAATCACTATGGTTACTTTATAGCTGCTGCTTTTAATATTCTTTGTACTTTTCTGGACCTACAATGATAAAAATGAATATAATTTATGGAATTTACAAAGCAAGAGACATCGTCTTTCTATTGTAGGCAAAGGAAATGTCAACATTATGCTAATTTGGAACTGATCCGCCTTCCTAGAGTAAAGCTGCTTCCAAACTCCCAAGCAGTGTTATCTGCACAGCTTTTGAAAAAGACTTAATTACTGGACCCAGCCTCCAGGCTCATCTTGTGACACTGGTCCAAGGGTACTAAGGCTCATTCACTACAGTGAAAGAACATTCTCAACAAGTACTAAGGATTGGCTCATGTTGGCCGTTTTGGAAACTGTGATGAGCGAATTCAGAAAACGAATTGTTCTGATTCTTTCAAGCTTTTAGGCTTTGAACAAAATAATGAATAAGCCTTAGTAATTAAATGCCTTGTTTGTTTTTAGTTCTTTTGAGTGCAATCAAGGAAAGGAATGGAAAGGAAAGACGCACTGGGGAGACCCCCAAAGGCACTTTGGCACTCACCAAAGCTGCCACACGATGAATAACACAGTGGGGGTAGATGGCTAAGTAGGTCCTATTTTTGTGTTGTTCAATAACACTAGGAAACATGCTTTAGTTCAAAGCATTGTTTCTCTTCAAGTGTCTCCAATCAGCATCACATAGCTTTTGGTGATGCTAGAGTGATTTCAATGTACCAAGTGTCTTTGAGTAGTTGTCTAAGGGAATAAAGCTAAGGAAAAGAAGGGGGCAGACAGAGGGCATTTGACCACAAAGATTGAGAATTTCATTGGTTTGTGGGAGAATTCTTTGGCTAGTACCTCTGGGAAATGGGGTGGTTTATAGGGAAGATTCCCAGGCATATATGTTCTTAATAACAAAGAGGCCTTTGCGATGCTGTCTTGGTGAGGATGCTTTCAGCTGCAAGTAACCAAAGACCCAACTGAGGCCAGCTTAAGCCCTGAGGGGATTCGTCTCTTGCATAACAAGCCCTAAAGTAGGCATGCTCCCCTAAATGCACACGGGGTCACTGGCCCCACTTCTCTGTGGCTTTCTGGATTTCTCCATTTCTGTGTTGGCTTCATCCAGCAGCAGTTCAGAGCATCACATCCAGTCACAACAGTGTCTTGTGTTATGTTTAGCCCCAGCCTTGGCTGGATAAATATATATGTGTATGTAAATATATATATTTGTATGTATGCATTTACATATTATATTAATTATTTTGATATATATTTTAAAACTTGATTTTCTTTTCTTTTTATTTTATTGATTGATTTTTTTTTTTTTTTGACAGAGACGTACACACATGAGAAGGGGAAGGGCAGAGGGAGAGGGAGAGAGAGTCGTAAGCAGTTTCCAAGCCCTGTGTGGAGCCCAATTTCACCGCTATGAGATCATGACCTGTGCTGAGGTCAAGAGTCAGATGCTTAACCAACGGAGTCACCCAGGAGCCACTGGACAAGTACATATTGATCAAGGAGTCCTGGAGACTAACTCTTCTCAGTGAGGAGGTGCAAAAGCAGTGCGACTGAGGACAGTTAAGGTTGAAAAGGCTGAGAGGTGCTGTAAAAATAAGGAAGAGATGTGTAATTGTGAATGGAACAACTCTAGTTCTTGAGGAGTCACCTCACCCACCGGCAATCACCGTTTCCCGACTTCTGAGGTAAGACAACAGCAAATCAAGTAAAAACCATACTGTGCTCCATACATTACTATTAGTGCAATGCCTGAGAACAAAATGTCTTCTCAAAAGTGGTCATAAACGAAAGAGGCTACTCTGCGTAGAAACATACATTTTCCACCTTCACACAATAACACTGCCTTATATTTGTGTAGTAGAAGCATCACAAGAGCCTGAATTTTGTGTTGTTTCCTATTGGATCAGCAGGGCCTAAACCAATGAACACATTGGTTCTCAAATTTTTTTCAAAAGAATGAGTAATGGTAGAGCCATTTTCATTTACTAGCTAAGAGAAGGTGGGAGGGAGAGAAGGAACTGGGTTCTAATGTCAGTCCTGTAGGTTTGAGATCCTTTATGGGCTTCAGTTTCTTTTTCTGTAACATGGGACTAATAGAAAATTGCTTTATTAGGTTGTTGTGAATATTAAATGAATTAGGGATGCCTGGATAGCTCAGTTGGTTAAATGAGTTGTTGTCCAAATCTTGATTTCAGCTCAGGTCATAACCTCACAGTTCATGAGTTGGAGCCCTGCGTCAGGCTCCACGCTGGTGGTGCGGAGTCTGCTTGGGATTCTCTCTCTCTGCTCCTACTCCATGTACACTCTCTCTCAAAAATAGATAAATAAAAGATTAGATGAATTAATACATGTAAAGCACTTGGAACAGTAGTCCTCAGGAAGTGCTACAATTTATTATCACTACTACTACTGAGTCCTTAATATTTCAGTTTCCTTATTAGTTAAATGGGGATAATAAAAGGTATCCCGTTTGAGGATTAAATAAGATGGTGTCTGTTCCTTCCTTATGGTGTCAGATATGGTGTTAGAAGCTTGGCCAAAGTTACTATAATTCTATGTCTGTTCCCAGTGCTTTTATTTTATAAAGTTATTTTTACCCCATTATATATTTGGTCTTCACAACAAACTACTGAGAGGTCCACTATTATGCCTTTTTACAGATCAGACAACTGAGGTGCTGAGCAATTAAATTATGCCTCTAAAGACTTATTCAGAAGGCACATGGTAGAGCCAAAAGCTAACACAGCACTTTTGGATGTTTTGCTGTGTAGATCTTCGACATTTTACATGTCTAAGCAGACTTTTCAGGGCTAGAGAGTGATTTTATTGAGCAAATGTATAAGGTGAAACATTTCTAAGTGGGATAATTTGGGGGAAAGATGGAGGAAGTGACCAGAAGAGAAAATGACATTTTAAAAGAGGTGCTTTTAAGGAGGCAAGGTTAGAATGATCCATGTGATACAGGATGATATCAGTATGGATTAGAGACATCAGTATGAATTCATGTTTAGCTTAATATAGGCACACATGGTTATGTGCAGAAAATTTGCAGCTGTGTGTAAATACACAGGTTAGTATACTGCATACATACCACATACGTTTCCTTGTTCTGTCAGCTAAGAGGGCTTAGAAGCAACAACATCCCAATAGCAACAAGCACACCTACCACCCAGACTGTGGTTTCTATAACCTTTCTCCAATGGAAGGAACCATGGCTCCTTGGAGAAATGGCTGATTCTAGCCCTGGGCAGGTAATATACAAGAGGAGTCTATAGTGCGAGAAAGTAAGGGAGTACTAAAACAAACCAATGAGCAATAAAAAGATGGGGAGTATGTCAAAGGGACATAGGAACCAACTGAAAAGGCTCCCAGTGACCAAAGCTAGAACAATATGAGCAATAAGACCAATCTTAGTATCAGATTATAACCTAAAGTATAAATAAATACCTGTGAATCCATACTAATATGAATAATTGATTGATAAATAAATAGGGAAGAGACAAATTTTCCCTGCAGAAGAATTCAAAATAATTTGTGTAGCTACTCCACACTCGAGGCAATGGAACATAACCTCCTTACCCCTTAAATGTGGACTACGTATGATGACTTCCTTTCAGAGAGTCCAGGGTGGAATATGGGAAGAAGAGAGCAAGCTTACAGTGCAGAAACCTGACAAACATGACCCCAGCCAGGTGATCAAAGCTCACGTCAGCAGAGATAAGTCATCTTTCTATTTGTACCCCATATTCTTTGTTTCTTCTTTCTCGCCTTCTCTTAGACTGATTATTGTTTTTATAGTCCTTTTATCTCCTCTACTAACTTTTAGCTGTAACTTTATTTTTTTGAATTATGACTCTAGTGATCTCAATATGCAACTTTAATATATCTTTGTCTATGTTAAATAAATATTATACCACTTCAGGGACAAAATATTAGTCCTAAAACACTTTTATTCCATTTTACCCCTTCATTCCTTAGCAATATTTTGTTATGTGTTTTACTTATAAATCCCACAATGCTTGCTATTATTTTTATCTTAACATTCAAGCATCTTTTAAAGATTCAAAAAATGAAAAATAGTCTTTCCTATTTATTGACGTATTTACTTTTTTCCAGTGCTTTCCATTCTTTCCTGTAGATTCAGGTTTCCATCTGGCATACCTTCCCTTTAATTCCCAAAAGTCTCTAGATATTGTAGTGATGTAAACGAAATGGCCCATTTATAATAC
The DNA here is from genome assembly GCF_008692635.1 of Crocuta crocuta. NCBI lineage: Eukaryota > Metazoa > Chordata > Mammalia > Carnivora > Hyaenidae > Crocuta > Crocuta crocuta. The sequence continues at coordinate 1,081,291 of NW_027531626.1, forward strand.
TTTAGACCTGTTAATAACACACTCTCTCAGATCTTATTTGTTTGAAAATGTCTTTATTTCCTCCCTTACTTTGAAGTATATTTTCATAGGATGTATAATTCTAGGTTGATACTTTTAAATCTTTTTGTTATTTATTATTTGCTTTTTTGGATATTTGTTATCATTTTATTTGTGATTTTTTTTTTTTCGTTTGGCATTTCAATGGTGGTATTCCATTATTTTCCAGATTCTGTTATTTCTGAATGTAAGTCAGCTGTCATGTGTGTTTTTCCTTCCAATTCCCCCTCCCAAATAAATTGTCTCTTTTCCCCTCTGGTTTTTTTTGGGGGGAATGACAAAAGGATGACAAAGTGTGTTTCTTTAGGTCTGGTCCTTTGATACTGCTATACATTTAGACATATATAATTTAAAGTCAGGGAACTAATAATTATGTCAGTGTCACCTCCCTTCCACCCCTTTGGCACAACTGTTCCAACTGGCTTCCTTTCTGACTTCTCCCTTCAAAATCCTGGAGTGTGAGGGACAGGGGTCACTTCTTGTCAGCTTCTGCCTGGGCTGCCAAATCTGTTACTTTCTGAGCAGCAAGGAATGTGGCCCCCTTCTTCGGGAAAGCTGCTGACTCTTCTGAACTGAGGCCCTTTGCCACACGAAGGCCCAGGGAATGGGAAGCGCCAGTGAACAATAGAGAACAGGGGCACATCCTGCAAGGCAAAGGCATCATCCTGTGCTTTAATTCGGGTGATCTCGTACACATACTCCAAGCCTGCCACCCTTACCCCTGTCTGCTGGGCATTCCTTCTCAATCCCAGCAGCTGCCTTCAGAAAGTACAAAATAGTGAGTGTCCAGTTTTGATTTCAAATGTCCTGTCTGGCTTCACAAAACTCTTGGTGGGCAAAAGAATACCTTCTTCTTTTTTTAATGTGTATTTATTTTTGAGAGAGAGACAGCACAAGCAGAGAAGGGGCAGAGAAAGGGGGAGACAGAGGATCTGAAGCCAGCACTGTGCTGACAGCAGAGACCCCGATGTGGGGCTTGAACTCACAAACTGTGAGAGAATGACCTGAGCTGAAATCTGATGCTCAACCAACTAAGCCACTTAGGTGCCCCAGGAATGCCTTCTTTGATGCCCTTTGTCATCTTTTTTAAAAAATGCTTATTTATTTTTGAAGAAGAGAGAGAGACAGAGTGTAGGTTGGGGAGGGGCAGAGAGAGAGGGAGACACAGAATCTGAAGCAGGCTCCAGGCTCTGAGCTGTCAGCACAGAGCCCGACGCAGGGCTCAAACTCACAAGCTGTGAGATCATGAGCTTAGAAGAAGTCAGATGCTTAACTGACTGAGCCACCCAGGTGCCCCAATTCCCTTTGTCATCTTGTTGAACTTCTTGCAGAACCAGTTGATAGAGACACCACTCTGACATAGGATGGGGCCTCATGGGGGTCTGGACATGGTCTGGGCTGCCCATATGATAGTCTGGATCATGCTGCTAGCCTTGGGCTTCCTGAGAGCCTGAGTGGCCTAGCTCAGCTTCAACATGATGAGGGGTTCCAGTCCTTCGTTCACTTCAGAGTAATAGTAAGAGCAACAGCATCTGGCCTGGCCATCTAGATTCCCCTCTGCCTATTTTTAAAGAATTTGTCTTCTATCTTTGATTTTCAGTGGCTATGATGTGCCTAGATGTGATCTTCTTTCTATTCATCCTGCTTGTGGTTTGCTGCGTTTCTTGCATATGCAGTTTAATATATTTTATCAATTTGGAAAATTCTTCACTATTTTATCTTCAAATATTTCTTTTGTCCAGTTTTCTTTCTTCTTGCTTTCTGGGGTTCCAATTCTATGCACATAAGACTATTTGATATAGTCCCTTGAGTTTCTAATATTTTTGTTTTTAGTATTTTTTAAATTTCTCTGTGCTTCTCTTTGGATTGTTTATATTGGCTTATCTTCAAATTTTCCAATGCTTTTCCCCCTCCCTGTGTCCAGTATTCTGAGGAATTTAATTCTTTTACCATTCTTTGTGTCCAGAGCTCTTCACTATGCGCAAGCTTTAAAGAACTAAAGACACAGATATAGATGTAGATATAGATATACATTTTCCCTTGGCAAGAGCAACAGTCCTTTTCATAATTGTCTACATTTCAGTGGGAAGTAGAACCTGCAGCAGTTCCTAAAGAATCTTAAATAATCCAGGGAACTTGTTAAAAATTCATATTCCTAAGAAATGCTATCAGACACCAGACAATATCTAGGGTACTAAAAATTCTCCAGATTGGTCTGATGCAGGAGTCCCCAGGCACCCTTTGAAAATCTCTCATTTGTTAAAAGCCTAAAGTCAATAACTAGTTGGCAGTTGGAAAATGCAAATCAGCATTAATTGAGACCTAAGTAAGACCATCAACAAAGTTATCAGATTGCTTTACTAAGCCCAAATTTAAAAACAAAACAACCTAATTTAAACAAATGGGCACACATGGAAATAGCCTAAAATTGTTGAAAGCCATGTAGTTGCTTCATTTCAGATGGCATTGATTTTATGCTGGGCTGTGGCTCTTCAGTAAGCCAACTGGAGACATAGACAACTTGGGGAAACAAGATCTTCATAGATCTGTTCGTTTGTGTCGGTGGGCTGGTGGAATTCTTGAGAGTCTCTACAGAGAAATGTAAGGTTTCAGGGCCTGAAACAAATACCAAGAGCCAAAGACTAACTGACGTATTATGTGGCTAATTTTTAGACAAACATACCAGAAACTGTACATTCAAATGAGGGCTGTCCTCTTTAACAGGGTATATAATGCAGAAGGGCAAATAAGTTGAGTATCAACACCAATTCATTGGTTTGGTGCCCCAAAGAGCTGGATCTGGCTCAGTAGGAAAGAGTGCTTTCATCTACTAGCAAGATCTGCCATGAGCATGGCTGGGGACAGTGGAACACACAGGTTGTATGATTACCTTCCTGGTTTAATGGTAAGACCCCTGGATTTGAGGTTTGAAGATTTGAACTTGAATCTTGATTCTACTATTTACCAGCTGTGAGATCTCTGAAAACACCTTCTGTAGCCTCAATTTCTTTAATTTAATGGCAGTTAGTCCTAAACAGTATTTCCAGTGTCTATTTCATAGATATGTATGTGATAGCCCCTTTATCATTGATAAAGCAGTAGTCACAAGTTTTTCAAAGTCACTTTGGCAGGCTATGGTCTTATTCACAATAATTTGGCCATTGCACTTAATACTTTGGATGTGTATTGACAAATAGTTTGAGCAACTTGGAAAAAGCACTTTTATATGTACCTTGTTTTTATAATTCGGCCAGATCACTGACAAATTGATCATGACCTTTGGATCCAAATGGCATGGTTCTTCCCCAAAATTCACTATCAATGGATTTGGTACTCCCAGATTATTAAATAGGGTGTGCCACAGGCTTTTGAAGATTCTTTACAGAGAGAAATTCCCAAAACATTTTGTGCAATGGGAACCTCATTAGTATGAGTATGATCTTCTTTTTTTTTTTTTTTTTTTTTTTTTTTTTTTTTTTTTTTTCTTNCAACCGCGAGATCATGACCTAAGCGAAAGTCGGACGCTTAACCGACTAAGCCACCCAGGCGCCCCGAGTATGATCTTCTAACAGTATTACATTGAAGGCCAACATTCACTTGAATGTGTAACTTCCTGTTTAATAAACCAGTCATTTTGCATCAGACTCTCCTGGTGTGTATAGCAGTATTACCATGTGTTGAATCAGATGACGCTCAGAGGCTAATCCTGCAGTAATCTCTAGGAAGGCACAGTGATGTAAATGAGGAGCCCAGGTGAATGAATTCTCTCAACCTCTGGTAGAGATGGAATCAGAGCTTTGCAGTTCTTACTGATAATGTTAGTCTCTAAGCAACCAACTTTTGGCAACTCCAGAATTATGAAACATGGATTTTATGCAGCTGTGAAAATCCTGTTTTGTCCATAAGCAACTACTATGATTATGGAGAAGTAAGAAATATTGAAGGGAAAGCAACCAAACAGTCCTTGGAAACAGTGTTTTTCTGCATTGGCCTCTGGGCTTTTGAAGGGGATGCTGACATAATTCTAATCCCAAACTATTGTGGAGAGTGAGATTAGGACATGGGGTGGCCCCTTCTCTAGAGTCATACTCTGGCCTTTCTCTCTTCATGAGGGAAAGAGTCCTAGAGACAAAGGATGTGCCACTTTAAGTCCATTGTGGTAGGAAGAGCTCTAAGATGGAACCCAAGATTCCTATCCCCTGTATCTTCCTCTCTCCTTGAATACAGCAAGCCCTATTAATATGATGGATGTCATTTATATGATTAGGTTATATATACCAAAGGTGAAGGGATTTGGGAGACTATAAGTCAATCAAGAGATAGACTGTCTTGGGTGGGTCTGACCTAATGAGGTGAAAATCCCTTAAAAAGGGGACTGAGCCCTTCCTAACGAGAAATTCTCCCACTGGCCTTGAAGAAGCAAGTTGCCAGTGGTTCTATAGCCCCAAAGAACTGAATTCTTCCATCAACCTGTGATCTTAGAAGAGGACCCTGAGCCTCAGATGAGTCTACAGCCCTGGTTGACATCTTGATTACAGCCTGCTGAGAGCCTGAGCTGAAGACCAAGCTAAGCCATGCAAGGACTCTTGTCCCCTGGAAACACCAAATAATAATTATCTGCTGTTGTAAGCCACCCAAATTGTGATGATTTGAGATACAGCACAGAACACTGGTTCACCCACATTCATCTTCTAGTTAGTGGTACACAAAGCATGACCTGTGTACTACTGGTCCAGGGTGAGCTAAATACCGAAAGTAAGAGTAAATGTTCAGTACTTTCTGTGGCAATTTGATACTTCTCAAACATTTTGATGGTATTTTACCATTTTACCAAAAATATGGGTCCCCAGTAGAGTGGACAATTCTTGAAAAGTATTTATTTTTTTTTAAAGATTTTTTTTTTAATGTTTTTATTTATTTCTAGGAGAGAGAGAGAGAGAGACAGCGTGAACAGGGGAGGGCCAGAGAGAGAGGGAGTCACAGACTGAAACAGACTCCAGGCTCTGAGCTGGCAGTCAGCACAGAGCCCGACGCAGGGCTCGATCCCACGAACCGCGAGATCATGACCCAAGCGAAAGTCGGACGCTTAACCGACTAAGCCACCCAGGCGCCCCTCTTGAAAAGTATTTATTTTGAGAAAGAGAGAGCACACACACGTCAGAGAGAGATAGAGGGAGAGGGAGAGAATCCCAAGCAGGTTCCATGCTCTCAGCACAGAGCCCGATGTGGGACTCAATCTCATGAACTGTGAGATCATGACCTGAGCTGAAATCAAGAGATGCTCAACCAACTGAGCCACCCAGGTGTGCCAGAGTGGACAATTTTAAAAAACAACTAAAAGTAGCTCTTCACCAGAGAAGCAGAGTTTCTTGTTTATCGTCTGAATATCCAGGAGCCTGAGTTCCCTGCACAAATGATCAAATACCAGCTTCCAGGGCCTGCCCTGTCCTTTCTCTGGTCTGCCTATCCAAGGACATGTAGTGCTGCTGATGAACTATCCTGTTGCAGACTATGGGTCTGGAGTTCTCTCTTGTTCAGCAAGAGAGTGGATGCAGAACTGAATACAAGAGAGGCTAATGTCTGGGAAGAGACAAGAGTCCTGAATGGGTTTCATCTCCATATTTATTGAGCTCACAAGGTATTACCCCTGTGGTGAACATGAAGAAAACAAGATCTTACACGCGTGAACCTGGAGAAAACAATCAGACGGTAATCATTAACTTGCATGTGTAAGAAGCGAAGAGTCTGGGGGACAAGTGGAGTTTGTGATAGAAAGTAATTTCCTGTAGGTGATATAACAAGTTTCTTGTGATCCCATTACAATATCTCACTACCTAACCACAGGTGCTTTTGGCCTGTGGTGGCGGCTTTCTGTGCTAAGCTTTTTTCTAACCCATTTATGTAAGTAGAATCTATTCCCCACACTAACCCTAGGCCTGAGGGTGACCAATGGGCAGCTCTTTATAGGGACGGGAGGATGAAGCTTAGGAGGAAGGCATGGGTCAGAGTGTCCACCTGTGAATGCGAGCCCTTGAATGTGCTGACGAAGAGGGGGGAAAAGAAGGAAGGAATAGCCAGGGGCCAGAGGCTGTGGATGGCCTCTACATGCTCTCTCAGAGTTCCCTGACATTGGGAATCCCAGTTTTCTAAAATCAAACATGGCTTTCATGTCATTGTGAAGGTCAGTTGGTCAAGGTAGAAGGAGAGACCATATTTTACTTAATACTGTGTCATCTTGATTTGTATTTTTTTTTGGTCTTGATTCGTATTTTTAAACATTCTAGACCCAGGCTATGTGGGCTTCCACTGTCTTGATTCGTATTTTTAAACATTCTAGACCCAGGCTATGTGGGCTTCCACTGGCACTCTTCACTGGCCTTGCAGATGCTGAGTGAGTCTGAAGTGGGACACTTCCAACTTCTCCTCCCAGTGCCTGCAAACCTAGAACCCTGGTTTGCTTCAGTGAAAGGGCATTGTTTTTTTTTTTTTTTTTTAGTGAAGGGCTCTCTGCACTGATTATGCTTAGCTTTTTACCTGTTCTTTTTCTTAAATGGGTGAATTGGGTGTTCCTGGATTCATAATATGCAGCGGGAATCCAGGGGTCCAGCACTTTTCTGGAACATCATTTCAGATCTTCAGCAGAAGACAGGTGCTGTAAGACGCCGTGCACTTGCCACGGTGTGGTAGGCCGCATAGTGGCCCCCAAGATGTTGGCTCCTAATCCCCAGATCTATGAATGTCACCCTATGTGTCCAAAGGGACTTTGCAGGTATGATTACGTTAATGGTTTTGAAATGGAGAGATTATCTTGGATTATCTGGGTGGCCCTTAATTGCAATCACAAGTGTCCTTTTAAGAGAGAAGTGAAGGGAGATTTGACTCAGAAGAAGGAAACAGGGCATTGAACAATGATGTTATACCAGAGGCTTTGAAGATGGAGTAGAGCCAAAAGCCAGGGAATGCAAGGAACACAGTTCTAAAAGCTGGAGAAGACAGGAAAAGGATTCTCCCCTTGAGCCTTCAAAGGGTGTGCAGCCCTCCTCATTCTTTGTTTTCGGATCAGTAACCCAATTGCAGATTCTGACCTTTCGGCCACCAAGTGTGTGATAATTTGTTACGGCAGGCATAGGAGACGAATACTGCAAACACTGAGGCTCTTCCTTTCAATGTGAATTAAAAGTCTCAGTTTTGGTGTGCATGTACCACCACTACCAGCTTTCTGGACGCCATTCTAGAGACAAGTACTGTGGAACAGTGATATACATGAAAAGGAGGAAGAGAATGACCTAGACCCAAAGGGCATGCTTCCAAAGCAGTGTGGAAGGCTGGGTCCCAGCTGATGCACTACTTTAGAACAAAAGGGTGTTCCCTTAAAATAACTGAAGGAATGCTGGAAAGGACTATGTATGTGTTAAGCTTTATTCCCACAGTGGACATTTATGACATATCAGTCCCTGCTAATAGCTTGACTGACAGACGATCAAGGGCTGCACAGGACTTCCATCTATAAATGGTTCTGAGCACACCCAAGAGGGAGCATGCTTTAAGGCAAGCTTTGGAGACCAGATCGAAATTACAAGTTGAAATGGAGCAAAGGAAAACTCAGGGAGGTTAGGGAACAGATGTTCCCAACCAAAATATCTGAGCTTGGAGTCATCTTCTGATCACTGGGAGATAGTGAGGAGCCCTGGATCTGAAATGACTGGGATGTGACACGCATTTGTGTACAGATAACGGGTGGGTCTTTCACCTCTCCCTCCATGGAAGCTTTGGGTTAGTCCCAAGGACTGCAGATGCTGTTGAGGCCCAGTGAGTGCCAGGCAGCGGAGAAGACCAGATTCACTTTGTTTACCATCTTCCCTGGGCCTCAGAGGAGAGCTCAGACTATTTCGGAAAGAGCTGCAGCGCTTTTCCCAAATGGCCTTCCTCTGTTCCCTTTGGCCTCTCAGCCCTTGAACACATTCTGTATTTGTTGTTTTTGTTGTTCACACAGGTGTCTGTTTGAGTCCGGCCTGCAAAAACGTTGCTGCAAGCCACCAGGTAGGTGTGTCCCTGATGGGCTTGTTGCTGGTCGCTTTCATGTCTGCTTGAGAAGAAATTTTTTTTTTTTTTTTTCCTGAATCAGACCTGCTGACCATAATGTTCTCCATAGAGCTGCAAAATCATCTCGCTTCACTAGTCAAACTCTGGATGCAACTGACATCAAAGAAGAACTGTGCTGAATAGAGTTTACTCTCCCAAATCCATGTACCTCCACTGGCTTCCCAAGAGTTCAGTATCTGCCAGGCGTCAATGGCAGCCACATGGGTGGGAGAAGCAAGCTGTCTTCCCAAAACACTTCATCTGTTTGCTTTGATGTTCAACTCATTCTGCCTGAAACTTAGCACTTCTGTCTCTCTTGGGAGAGGGGATCCTTGAGGCAAAAGAACATCTCATTCTCATTTTCATATTCCCTCCTTTTGCCCACACCCATGCGTCTTCTCCTACCATTGGCTCTCCACCAATACTTTGGCAACTGCCGCAATTAGGCACTAAATATATAGCCCATGGAATGAATAGGAGCCTTCACGCGTTAGTTATTCTCCAAACCGATAGCAGAAGTATCTTGAAAGTGCATAGCACCTAACCAGTGTGATACGTTTTTGCATCTAGCAGCTTATTTTATCTCTACGACAACCCTGTGGACTCAATATAAGTAGTAATAGCGCCATTGAGCATGTTTAGAAAATTGAAGTCTGGAGGAGTTGTGACTTTAAGAAGGTCACGCTACAAATCCTTGGCAGAGTTCATGTGAGGATCTTACTCCGCTCTCCTTGCCACGATGCCGTGAAGCTTTGGTTCATCTGGCTGACCTCCAGTAAAGTTACAGACTTCCTCACTTTTGCAAGGGGAGGAGACGGGGACCTAGGCATCTGAGTTTTGACTTGGCTATAAATTGTGCCAATAGGGCTGTGACTGTGGTCTTGTGGATTGGAGAGTATCAAAACCATCACTCTCTCTATATAACCCAAAAGGACACCCTGGTGGTTCTGAACCACATCAGATGAATCACAACACCAGCTTTGATTTTTGACTGCAGTCTCTTACTCATGTCAGGCTATTTTGTTTTTTTAGCAAAGGTGGGAGGCGCTAGGCATAGTGATTTCCAGAAAGAAAAATCTTACTCTTGGGTGCTGATGCATGAATACTCTCAAAGCCCAGAGGATGGTGCCAGATACTGGTTTCCTTTCCCATCAGGGTGCTGCCTGCCAGTCATTCTGGTGGACTTCGGTCCACCCTGGAAGCTGACTAGGATCTCCCTTGTCCCCATGGCTCTGTCACCCCACAGTCCTCTCTACCTTTGGACACACCGCTTCCCAGGGCCCTCTGTCCTGAGCCAGGTATATTCAGCCCGAAGGGGCAACAGCAGATACATTAGGTTCTTCCCAGAGAAACCAGATCCCTCCCAATCAAATCATGTCTTTTGCGCAAATATTAACTTATTTTTTGCACAGCATACATGAGTTATTATATGAACAGAGTTTCAGTCTCTGCTACTTAAAAAAAAATTTTTTTTAATGTTTTATTTATTCCTGAGAGAGAAAGAGGCAGTGTGAGCAGGGGAGGGTCAGAGAGAGAGGGAGACAAAGAATTCGAAGCAGGCTCCAGGCTCTGAGCTGTCAGCACAGAGCCCGACACGGGGCTCGAACCCACGAACCGTGAGATCTTGACCTGAGCTACAGTCGGACTCTTAACCGACTGAGCCATCCAGGCACCTCAGTCTCTGCTGCTTCTTACGAAAGATATTTTCCCCGCAGAAGAGGGAAGTGGAGGCAAGAGGAGGAGGGAAGAAAATCCAGTCACCCTTAGAGCTTCCCAAGTGGTCACGTGCCCCACTCTCCCCAGCTCTTTCACTCAAAACCTGTTCCTTGAGGATTTGCCTTGTGGCAGGAATTATGACACGGGATATATATATATCTTATGCTAGAGTCCTTGACCTAAGGGAGTTCATGGTTTAGAAAAAGAAGCAGGTTTATTTTAAATTTTTAAATGTTTTTTATTTATTTCTGAGTGAGAAAGACAGCATGAGCAGGAGAGGGTCAGAGGGAGAGGGAGATACAGAATCTGAAACGGGCTCCAGGCTCTGAGTTGGCTGTCAGCACAGAGCCTGATGTGGGGCTCAAACCCATTTTCAAACCCAAGTGAGATCATGACCTGAGCCGAAGCCGGATGTTTAACCGATTGAGCCACCCAGGCTCCCCCAAAAAAGCAGGTTTATTTTAAAGTGAGGTAGAATTAGGAGCACCTGGGTGGCTCAGTCAGTTGAGTGTCCGACTTTGGTTCAGGTTGTGATCTCACGGTTGTGAGTTTGAGCCCTGCGCTGAGCTGGCTGCTAAATAAAGCGCGATGGAATTACAATGATAGAGAAATGCCCAGCTGAGTACAAATGAGGAGCACCTGCAGTCTCAAGTGACTCAAGGCTTTTCTGGAGGAGCAGATGTTTGAGTTGCCCCATTTCACAGGTGGGGTCACTGAAGCTCAGCAGAGACCCTGGAGTTGCAGCGTTTGGAAATCAGGTTTCCCCACAGTACCAGCCTGGGGGTCCTCAGGGTGGGCCTGGGAACAGCTCAGGCAGCGTAGACTGAGGAGAACTTCCAGAAACAAGAAGGCCATTTCCAAGAGGTACCCATGAGGAACTGATGTGATCCCAAAACGAGGTGGGAGGGCTGTGGGCTGTGGGATTCTAGCGAATTTCCTCAGGGTGGGGTTGGGTGGGATGGGGCAGGGCACCCGCCGGGGAAGGAGGCCAAGAAAGACTGTGATTTTGTCACAGTTTTATAAAACCTCTTCCTTTGCTCTTACCCGTATTCGGGTGCCGGCTAGCAGCACCTGACAGTGGTTAATATGCTCAGCCTCTGAATGTGTCGCGTTGTCCCCTCAACACCCTCATGAAGGAGAGTGATTCTCTCTCTCTCTTGAAAACTGTGGCTTCAGAGGTTAAGCGACTCATTCCGGATTGTACCTGGAGTGTGCCAGGTCCTTCGTTGCTACACTAACATGGAGACCAGAAGCAACCTTGACGTTGGGGTAAATCCACAGATATGTGTTTGATCGGTGCGAAAGGGGGCTTTGGAGTGCCCTTGCTGGTCTTGCTTGGCCATCTCAGAGGACTTTATTCATCCGCACAGCCTCTCCGCGAGGACAGCATAGTTACTGCCCCATTCTTACAGGTGGTGGCATTGAGGTGCAGAGATCTAAGCAACTTGGTCCAGGTCATACGGCTAGTAACGTGTGGGTCAGAATTTGAATTCAGGTATGTCAGACTCCAAAGTCCACGTGCTTGCAGCCGTAATATGTAAAGTGTGAGAATAAGCTAATGTCACATGATTAGCTTGTTTTGATATTCCTAATTAGTGGTTCTCCACTGGGCAAGTTCACCCTCAAGGGGACATTTGGCAGTCTCTGGAAATAGTTTTGATTGTCACAACCGGGAGGGGAGTGCTACTGGTGTCTAACAGGTCGAGACCAGAGATTCTGCCAGGGATCCTATAATGCACAGGACAACCCCACAACAAAGAATTACCAAAATGTCAATAATGTCAAGGTTAAGAAACCCTGGTCTAGGGGCACCTGAGTGGCTCAACTGGTGAAATATCTGACTTTGGCTCAGGTCATGATCTCCTAGTTTGTGAGTTCGAGCCCTGCATCCATCGGGCTCACTGCTGTCAGTGCAAAGCCTGCTTCAGATCCTTTGTCCCCCTCTCTCTGCCCCTCCTCTGCTTGCTCTCTCTCAAAAATCAACAAACATTAAAAAAAAAAAAAAAGCCCTGGTCTAAATTTAAATAAATTCTAATGCATTCTAAAAAAATAATAGCTTTTAAATTTCGCTATGAATTCCCAGGTCAAATGTCAAAGGATCCTGAGTCCAATTTCCTTCCAACTTTGCTCCTTGCAGAACTTTGTGGGCAATGGAACTGTGGCGCCCACGGTGGTGGATGGTGTGAGGGCCGATGGCGCACCCACCAGAGCCCTGAGACCTGGCCAGGACCGCAGGAACAAACCTCACCAGCCTCCGGGGCGAAAGCATGAGCGCTGGCCCTGGACAATGGCGAGGGCAGGTGGAGATGGAGCATCTATTTCTTATTTGCTAGTTGTCGGGTATTCTTCAGGATATAGTTAAGCCTTTTCAGATGTAAAGTAACTTTTTGAATACAAAATATATCAGGGCTGCAGCAGGCTGTCTGGCAGGTCATGCCCTGGGGATGCATCAGGGCTGAAACCCCTGGCGCGTCTTGCTCTCATTTGCACAAACGAGCTAGCAAACACCCAAAGCTCCGTGGGACCCACGTGTGAGCAGCTGGCTTTTAGATTCTTTTGACTGGGAAAATACTCAATGACCACTTAACTACTCCGAAATCAGTAACACATTAAAATGAACTTACATTTCATTAATCACAGCAACATCTACACTTTCGAGACATTGTGGTGCCAGCCTAAACCAGAGGTTGTTCCTTCAGCCTGCAGACGGCCCTTGGCCTGTCTGGACGTGTGGACTAGCGAGGGCAAGAACTCCGAGTTCGCCCAAGACCTTGGACTTGCAGGACAAGCACTGCTGCCCCAGAACCTTTGCGCACGGAAGTTACTCTGTTCCCTCGTTGAAGAATTTATTTCAGGGGCAGAAGGCCAGTTGGCAATATATGAACATTTTACACATTGTTGTACAATAAAAAATCCAAACGTTAAACATCTTCAGTTTTCACAGTGGTTGGAAAGAAATTAGGCCCTTGGACAAGCCCCAAAGAAATAATGGGCTCTCTAACTTCTGCCCCAAGCTGCTTCTCCCGTCTGAGCCTGACAGAGCTTTGCTGTTTCTGCATTTGAAGATCTTCACTTGTCCTGTAGACTAGCACCGTCCAATAAAAACATAATGCTTTTTTCCTCAGGGCGCCTGGGTGGCTCAGTTGGTTAAGTGTCCGACGTTGGCTCAGGTCTCGTAGTTCGTCGGTTCAAGCCTTGTACTGGGCTGTGTGACAGCTCAGGGCCTGGAGACTGATTTGGATTCTGTGTCTCCCTTGCTCTCTGTCCCTCCCTCATTTGCACTCTGTCTCTCTCAAAAATAAACATTAAAATTCTTGAAAAAGAATTTAAATTAATTGAAATGATATAAAATGTAAAACCCAGGGCTTCCGTCACACTGGCCACATTTCAAGGATTCCATAGCCACATGTGGAAGGGCAAGTACACAGCACAGCTCTAGGCCTTCCATGTAATTTAATAGGCCTCTATAAACCTCACAGACCCCATCATCATGTGTCAGTGGTTTGGAGAGAAGTTCTAGAACCTTCTCTGTGTGACATCAGAGAAAACCTGTGGTGGTAGTTAGGAAGCTTTCGGTTTATGTTTAACGTAAAAACTTCCTGTGGTGTTAGTGCATTTCAGTCTGACATTGCCCTGTGAGGATGAAAAATAATCTACTATTTTGGGTTCTTTAGTGATTACCATCCACAGTTGAAGGTCATTCCCAAGCAGGCTGCTTTGCTGGTCTCCTTTGACTTTGTTTCTGGGAGTGTGGTTTTCGAAAGAATTCAGAAAGACAAACCCCTGAGGAAGAATTTCATGGGTGGGTGTCAGGCTGAAGCCAATGGACGATAAGGATGGAAGGCTGGGGGGGCTCCCATCCTTGGGAGAGTTCAACCCCTACACTTTCAAGTGTGATGTGGTCAAAGTTGGAAGGAAGAAAGAGGACCTTAAAAAATTCCAGGCAGAAAAGTTTAAATGGCCACAGAACAGCAAACCAAGATCTACAGTTACTATGAAAGAGTACGTGGCCAGTACCTCTAGTGACCTCTCTTTGCTATTCCAGAATATGTTAATAATGAGACACACCCAAAACATGTTTAGCATCACACCACCTGCTGCTCTCTCATGGCCAGTATTATTGTCATCAAATCTGATCCCAATGTTTGCCATATTATTGGATATCCTATGAAACAGAATCTAAAAATATACTTTTTACCCTCTAAATCAGTCCTAACCTTACAACTGGGATAGCAGCTACAACGCTTGCCTATTTTTTTACTCTCAAGGATTAGGTAATGATATTAAATTCCCCCAGCTCATGCTAGTCTGTTTGCACTTGACTTGGTATTTGAAGCATATATTTATAAACTAAGGCTGTGCTATGTTTTATTCCATGCAATTGTCCCATGAGGTTATGGGTTTGCAGATTTGTGGTCTCTCATAATGTTTTCTGTCTTAAAGTGAACATATCCCGTCTCTTCCAACTAAAGTTCCTCAGCTGAAGTGATTTTCATTTCTGAGAATTTCTTTTTTTAATTTTTTTAAGTTTATTTTGAGAGAGACAGAGACAACATGAATGAGGGAGGGGTAGAGAGAGGGAGAGAAAGAGAGAATCCTAAGCAGGCTCTGCATCGTCAGCGCAGAGCCCGATGTGGGGCTCAAACTCATGAAACCATAAGATCGTGACCTCAGCTGAAACCGAGAGTCCGACACTCAACCAGACTGAGCCACCCAGGAGCCCCTTATCCCTGATAATTTCTTGAGAACTCTTTCTATTATGGAGGATGAAGGAATAATGGATTTGTAGTTGCCCAAATTCAGGGCCTCTTTAAATACAGGCCTTGTGGGGCACCTGGGTGACTCAGTCAGTTGAGCATCTGACTAGCCTTTTGGTTCAGGTCATGATCTCCCGGTTTGTGAGACTGAGGCCCTCATTGGGCTCCGTGCTGATGGTGCAAAGCTTTCTTAAGATTCTCTCTCTCTCTCCCTCTCTCTCTGCTCCTCCCCTGCTCTCTCTCTCAAAAAATAAAAATAAAATACATAAAATAAATACAGGCCTTGCATCCAGAACTTGATTTCTTCCTTTAATGGTGGGGGAGGTCTGCGCTCAAGGATGGAAGGATTTAGGGTGCAGTTGAAGCAGCAGGTTTGCCCGGGCTTCTGCTCCACTCTTGTGTTGCTGCTGTTCTGAGAGCCTTCTGGCAAGTTCTAAAAAAGCCAGTTAAAGCAGAAAAGCCCCTTAGAACCAATTCTATTGCACCCAGTATAGCTGTTAAACTTAAAACTTTCAGAAAGCAAGTCAGTGCTTTGTGTGCCCCTATGGCAGATTAGCGGAACTGCCTAACTGCTTTTCTGTAACATTCTTGAAAACCCTTGTTACATTTATATATTTATTAGTAGATGAACACTTTATCAGAAACAAAAAAGGCAGGCGTATTGACTGCAGGATGGGTTCACAGAGAAAAACACCATTTCTATTTTGTCAAACACACCAATTGTATGACCATACAACATGTTACCTGTGAATGCTGGATAGTTGAAAAACTATCTGTTTGATTTCAAATAAAATGAAACAGCTGTTTAATTTTCAGAAATGAACACTGCCTCTGACTCTTAAAATCGACAGCACCTGATTTTTTTCTTGCTTTCACTTTGTAAGTGTTGTTTGCTATTTGTTTTAATCCTCTAGAAAGAGTTAAATTTCTTACAAACATTGACCCAAATGGAAATAATTGGCCAGAGGCCTAGACTTATTCTTTATGAGAAATACAAGACTCTAAGGGATTCCAACCCTTTGGAATCCTCACAGAATTTGCCCAGGAAGCAGGACATTGGCAGAAAGGGACCATAGGTGTCTTTTACCATGTTTAGATGGACATGGATTCTGGGTTTTACAAATAGAGAAATATTGTACAAGTCCATGGGGATAGTGAAGTGAATGCAGAGAAAGATCCTTTTGCATTTTAAGACCGAGTAGTATAGCCAAATCAGACAAATGAGAGCATAAAGGTAAAAGTATTAAAACATTATTGTTTGCTCTTTTTGCTTCTCTCTACGGGGCACCTCTCAGAGAGAGAACAGTTTCACAATGTGGATGGAAGATGTATTGAATTTTTTAAACACAGAAATGCCAAAATAATCTTGAAAAAGAACAAAGTTGGAGACTCATTCTCCCTGATTTCCAAACCTACTACAAAGCTGTAGTAAGCAAGGGAGTGTAGTACTGGCATAGGATAGGCATACAGGCCAATGGAATAGAATTGAGAGTTGAGAATAAACCCATACACCTATGGCTGGTTGATTTTCAACCATACGGTCAAGATCATTTGATGGGGAAAGAATAGTTTTCTGAACAAGTGGTGTGGGGACAACAGCT
This sequence comes from Crocuta crocuta, assembly GCF_008692635.1. Taxonomy (NCBI): domain Eukaryota; kingdom Metazoa; phylum Chordata; class Mammalia; order Carnivora; family Hyaenidae; genus Crocuta; species Crocuta crocuta. The sequence goes on from NW_027531626.1 coordinate 1,097,504, forward strand.
TATCTACATACAAATAAACGAATCTGGAACCCTACTTCACACCATACATGAAAATTAATTCAAAATGGATCAAAGATCTAAATGTAAGAGCTGAAACTATGAAACTTTCAGAAGAAATCATAGGTGTAGATTTTGTGACCTTGGATTTGGCAATGGTTTCCCCCATATGAGACCAAAAGTACAAATAACCAGGGGAGAAAAGATAAACTGAACTTGATCAAAATGAAAAACTTTTATATGTCAAAATATAGGGCACCTGCATGGTTCAGTCAGTTAAGTGTCTGACTTCGGCTCAGGTCATGATCTCATGGTCTGTGGTTTTGAGTCCCATGTTGGGCTCTGTGATGACAGCTCAGAGCCTGGAGCCTGCTTCAGATTCTGTGTTTCCCTTTCTCTCTACCACTCCCCTGCTCGCTCACTCTCTCTCTCTCCACTCTCTGTCTCTCTCTCTCTCTCGAAAACAAAACAAACATTAAAAAAAATTATCAGGAAAGTGAAAAAATAACCTACCAAATGGGAGAAAATATTAGCGAATCCTTTATTTGATAAGGGTCCAGTATTGAGAACATATGAAAGACTTACAGATTAACAATAAAGGGAAAGGGTGCCTTGCTGGCTCAGCTGATGGAGCATGTGACTCTTGATCTTGGGATTATGTGTTCTTTACGTTGGGTATAGAGATTACTTAAAAATAAAATCTTAAGAAAAGCAATAAAGAGAAATATAACCCAATTTAAAGATGGGCAAACGACGTGAATGTACACGTCTCCAATATACAAGTGGCCCATAAGCACATGAAAAGATGCTCTACATCATTGGTCATCAAGGAAATGCAAATCAAACTGCATGAGATACCACTTCACATCCACTAAGACACTACAATAAAGAAATTTTAGTGGAAAATAACTGTTGGTGTGGATGTTGGCCTGGAACCTTCATGCATTGCTGGGAATATAAAATGGTGTAGCCACCATGGAAAACAGTTTGGCAGTTCCTTAAAAAGTTAAATATAAAGTTACTGTATGACTCAGAAATTTCACTCATAGGTGTATACCCAAGAATTGGAGACATATGTTCATACAAAAACTTCTACATGAATGATAATAGCAGTGTTATTAGTAATAGCCCCAAAGCAGGAACAACTCAAATGTCCCTGAATTGATGATAAGCAAAATGTGGCATATCTGTATGAAACAATTTAACAAAAGGGACCCCTGACCTGTTACCTTTATTCCCCATGCTCCCCTTCCAGGCAGTCCCTGACACCACAAATCTACTCTGTCTCCTTTGATTTTGTGTATTCTGGACATTTTATATAAATGGAATTGTACAATAAGTGGCCTTTGTTTCTAGCTTTTTTGTGAATGTGTGTGTGTGACTTCTTTCACTTAGCCATGTTCATGCTGCAATACTTCTGAAAGTACTGAGAGAGAATCTTTTTTTTTTAATTTTTTTTTTTACAGTTTATTTATTTTTGAGACAGAGAGAGACAGAATATGAGTGGGGGAGGGTCAGAGAGAGAGGGAGACACAGAATCTGAAACAGGCTCCAGGCTTTGAGCTGGCTGTCAGCACAAAGCCTGACGCGGGGCTTGAACCCATGAACTGTGAGATCATGACCTGAGCCGAAGTCGGACGCTTAACTGACTGAGCCACCCAGGCGCCCCGAGAGAGAGAGAATCTTAAGCAGGCTTCATGCTGAGCACAGAACCTGATGTGGGTCTTGATCCCATGACCCTGGGATCATGACTTGAGCAGAAATCAAGAATTGGACACTCTACTGATTGAGCCACCCACGCGTCCCCTTCATTACTTGGCACTGCCACATGATATTCCATTGAATGGATATATTGGGGGCGCCTGGGTGGCTTAGTCGGTTGAGTGTCCGACTTTCGCTTAGGTCATGATCTCGCGGTTCGTGGGTTCGAGCCCCGCATCGGGCTCTGTGCTGACTGCCAGCTCAGAGCCTGGAGCCTGTTTCAGTCTGTGACTCCCTCTCTCTCTGACCCTCCCCTGCTCACACTCTCTCTCTCTCTCTCCTAGAAATAAATAAAACATTTAAAAAAAATGAATGGATATATTGTACTTTGTTTACTCATTCATTAGTTGACAGACGCTTGGGTTTTTGCCACTTGTTTTGCTCTTATGAAGAATGCTGCCATGAGCATTCATGCACAAGATTTTGTATGGTCATGTTTTCATTCTTCTTGAGGTTTTGTGGTATATTTTATTTATTTNGTATATTTTAAAAGCTCTGCAGGGGCGCCTCGGTAGCTCAGTCATGTATGTGTCCGACTTCGGCTCAGGTAATGATCTCATAGTTTGTGGGTTCAAGCCCCATGTAGGGCCGTGTGCTGACACCTCAGAGCCTGGAGCCTGCTTCAGGTTCTGTGTCTCCCTCTCTCTCTCTGGCCCTCCCCCAGTGCTCTGTCTCTAAAAATTAAACATTTGACAATTTTTTTTTAAAAAGCTGTATAACTTCTCGATTAGAAAATTGTAATTCCCTTCTTCACGTGTATAATGCTTTCTCATCAAAATGTAGAAAATTGACTCTATTAGAGCATTTAGAGCTCTAAGGGACCTAAGATACCAGCTGTGTGAGACTCTAGTTTCATTGATGAGGCCTAGAGAGGCAAGGTGACCAGTGCGAGTCAGCCAGCCCATGGGTGCCCAAGACAGGCACAGAGCCGCGTCTCCCACCGGCATGGGGGGTGGGGGGTAAGGCTGCGGTACTCCCACTCTCCGTAATGTGTTGTGGTCCCGGCGCCTTTCCCAGCAGCTGATACCCTGGCGAGCTGCGAGGTCATCCTGGCATTGCGGGAGCTCAGGGCAGCGGCTGCAGGTGCACAGCAGAGAGCTAGGGGCTTGGAGTCCAGCAGGTGGCTTCCAGCCCCAGGCCGTAAGATTGGGTGTGTGGGCCACACTAGCTTCCCTGATCAGTGCACTAGCTCTGGCATTCCGAGGGCTCAGAGATGCCACTGCAGAGAAAGGCTGCTCAGAGTGGGCTCTCAAAGTGGGCATGAGCACCTCATGGTTGGTCACAACGAGCTAGTGACGGGGGGTGGGCTTCTTACAGGGCACCATGGGATGCTACTACCCTGGCACCGGTTTGCTAACTGGAGAGAACTTTTGAGGAGCTAGAAGCTAAAGTCCCATGGGGGGGCTAAGCGCCATCTTAACTTGGGCTATAATACTGTATGCAAGGGCCAGCAAGCCTGAGAAATGCAGGATTCATGTCTAAAACAGTATTCTCTGTTCCACAGCACGTAGAATATTTTAGTATTTTATTTTTTTAATGTTTATTTATTTTTGATAGAGACAGAGAGCAAGCAGGGGAGGAGCAGAGAGAGAGGGAGACACAGAATCTGAAACAGGTTCCAGGCTTTGAGCTGTCAGCACAGAGCCTGATGTGGGGCTCGAACTCACAAGCCATGAGATCACGACCTGAGCTGCAACCTAGAGTGGGACACTTAACCGACTGGGGCCCCCAGGTGCCCCGAGAATATTTTACAATCCAAATGGGCTGATCACCTCTTGGCTTGCATTAGTGACACGCTATTATCTCAATAAGTGTAAATCTCAGCTCTGTTAGATTTGGACAAGTTTTGGGGCCCGGATTGCTGTTCCGTGGTCTTGCTACGAGCCTTGCTGTGAGCATAGGAATGTGCAGATGACAAAAACAGATGTCAGAGCGCCCTGAAGATCAAAGTGCCGGGTCTGCCTTAGAAAATCTGCCTAGGCCACGTAGTCCTCTGACTCTGCAGAAAGGCTGTCATAAATATTCACTATAGATACGTTCATTCGAATCAGCTCTAAAGCAAACATATTTTTTAATTTTTTTTTCAAGTTTAAAAAATTTAATTGACATATAGTTGACCTATAATGAATGAGTTTCAGGCATATAGAATAGTGATTCAAAATGCTGACCAGGGTAAGTGCATTACAATATTACTGACAAAAGTGAACATATTCTTTTTTTTTTTTAAACTTTATTTATTTTGAGAGAGAGTGCACGAGCACAACTGGGGGTGGAGCAGAGAGGGGGAGCGCGAGGATCCGAAGCAGGCTCTGTGTTGACAGCAGTGAGCCCCATGCGGGGCTTGAACTCAAAACTGTGAGATCATGACCGAGGCTGAAGTTGGACACTTAACTGACTGAGCCAACCAGGTGCTCCAAAAGCGAACATGGTCTTAAACCCTTCCCAGGGAAGGTGAAAGCTAGCTGACCGACAGCCATGATCGAAAGCCTTGGGAACAATCATCACCACTGGTTTCTTCCCCTGGTATTCACGCATTTCCCTGATATCCTAATTAACTTGGTGCAGAGAAAATTTTCTCTCCTCTGTACTACCCTAAAATTGTTTTTGTGGTTTATTTTTTCAAAACTGAAGATAAGAACACATTGTCTCTAGCACTGTGGACAGTGATTCCAGACAAGGGAAACCAGAAGGGTTTTATGACTCAGGAAGAGTGAGCTCCCAGAGGGACCTGGCTGTTTTTCTTCCATCTTTCCTTTGTACATTCTCTGAATCTCTGACTTTTTAAAAAAAAGTTCCTCCACTTGCCCCTCCACATTTCCAGACTTCTCTTTCTGGTCCTGGCACCATCCTCCCCAGGTCATTTTTCTGCTTTCTCTTGCTTCTCTCTATCAGCAGGCCCATATTTTTGCCTGGGCTTCTCGCTCATGTTTACTTAGAAGCTTATAATTATTTGTCTCATGTGGATAAAAATGAGCAGAAAGCCAGTAGGATGATTTTTAAAGAGAGAATCTCTCTACAAGCCTGCTCCTGATTGAGCTGAGTCCTTCCTAGGAAAGCGTGCTTAATTGACACTGCACCATTTTGCCACATTTTTTCAACTGACGGATTCCATTATCTTTTACATTGTGCGCTTTTCTCTGGAGACAGTTCACCAGTACAGCTGGTTAAAACAAATGCTGAATGGGAACAAAATCAAAAGTAGATACTTTCAGACCGACCCTAACATCATTAAGGATATCTATGCCAAAACCTGCATCTGGTAGCAAAATCTTTCTTTTTCAAACATTGTTTTCTCCAAAGAACCATCCAAAAGTGGCTACTGTGTGAAAGAAAGCTCTTTAACCATTTATACTTTGTGGTTTTTAACAGGCATGTCTTTGCCTGGTAGAGGTTATCACCCAGCCCTCAATAGACACACAATTCTGATGAGTTCATGACGTCTTGTCTAAGAAAGTACCTGCCACCAAGAAAAATAATTGACAAGGGCAGCTCGTTTTTGCCACACGGTATGAGCTATCTCTGTCCCCAGAGATGCAACTCGTGTGGTGTGACAAATCGTTTATGGGACAATACACATTACACCCCAGACAGTTAGACAAAACACCCCGTTGGATGGAAACTGCACTCTGGGCCCCTCAACCAGAAACATGCAAAATCACACCTGCTGGCCCACATTGCAGCTTGTGTTTTCTGCCTCTGTTGTTTTGTTTTTTTTTTTTTCTTTTCCAACAAAGAAAAGTCAACATCAAATGAATTTAATGTTGAGGAAAGGACCCAGGGCAAAGTTCCCACAGAAACTTAATTTGGTTAGTGATTCGTTAGGTGGCCTAACTATAGAGTGGTGTGGCTGAGGCCAAGCGGTTGCGATTTGGAGTTTAAACCCTGATGTTTTCATTGTTGCCAACCATTGGATGGAGCATAAATGGCTGGCGACGAGGCAGAGCTAGTCTCAACAGCTGTCTGTAGTTTGGTCCTGGCTGCTGTTTAAAGATTGATGTACTCTAGAAAAGCATCTTTGCCTCAATTGAATTCTCACAGACACTGCTGTTAGTACCCAATATTTATGACCCTTGAAAGGTAGGAATTTTTCCATTGGTGGAGGGTGGGATTATTTGGAGCAAAACCGGGATGAGAGGTTTCATTTTTAGAGATCCGTTCTGACATGAAAAACTCCTAAGGTTATTAAATGTCAAAACCTCTCTTTTCAAGAGAGAGTTTCTCCTGATGGTGTTACAAGAGGAGAGCTAGTGATGCATTTAGTAACATTTGTGGTATTTGTGTCTGGTGTGTTTCAGTGTATATCATGTGCATGGAAAGCATGGAGGCCTTCTATATTTTAACTCATGAGCAAAAGTCTACCATTTTGTAAGCTATAAGCATATATCATATACATATACACATGTACATACAGTAAAAGCTTACATTCCATTTCGCTAGTATTCATGTTGGTTTTCCCGGGAGCAATGTAAGCTTCCATAGAAACGATTTACTGATGCTTGTGATGGAAAGTTCTAACCGGTTGCGACTAAAGCCTGTTTTCTGGAGCTTTTGGTAGACTTGCAGCAGGAAACAGGTGCCTTCACGTGTTTTTAGTTCTGTTGTCATCATTGAATCAAATGCAGCCTTAATGTCCCCAGTCCTTCCCGTCAGCCCATTTACAGGTCCCATCTTGCGGCACCCTCTCTGATGGCCATTCAGTGCTTGCCACCCGAGTCCATTTTTGAAATTTTTTTTTTAATGTTCTATTTATTTCCAGGAGAGAGAGAGACAGCATGAGCAGGGGAGGGTCAGAGAGAGAGGGAGTCACAGACTCTGAAACAGGCTCTAGGCTCTGAGCTGGCAGTCAGCACAGAGCCCGACGCGGGGCTCGAAGCCACGAACCGCGAGATCATGACCTAAGAGAAAGTCGGATGCTTAACCGACTAAGCCACCCAGGCGCCCCACCTGAGTCCATTTGTGGATCATGCTAGCCATTGGTCTTCAAACTTCAAACATGAAATATTGAATTCATCAGTAAATTCTGTCTCCATTACCTCCAAAATTTTTTTGAATGAACTTCTTTCCAACTTGACTCCACACCTTCAATTCACATTGCTGCCTCATCGGAATGCTTCTGTAGCCTCCTAGATGTTCTCTCTGCTTCCGCCCTGGCCCAGACTGACTCATGAAACACAGAACTGCTGGAATTATGATCAAAACACATACATCAGTCAGATCATGTGACTTTCCAGCTCAAAACTTTCAGTGGCTTCCCTTATGTCTTCGAATACATTTTAAATTCCTTAAGATGGCACCATCTTATTTCCTAATGGCTGTCTCTCCCTTGAGCCTTACTTCACAATTTCCTGTTTTCTCTCTCCTGAGCACCACATTTCCCATGCAGGCCCCCTTCAGTTCTGGGAACGAGTCAAGCTCTTTCCAGTCTTAGGGCCTTTGTATCCACTGTTCTGTCTACTCCAAAGTGTTCACAGGACTCTACCCTTGTCATATGGGTCTCAGCACAGATTCACCTCCTCAGAGAAGTGTTCCCTAAAGCCGTTTTCCAAGTAGGTACTCACTGCTACTCTCTATCCATCCCTTTTTCTTTCTTCCTGGCTTTTGGTATGATCTGAATCTGCTATGATCGGTACGTTCCTTATTGCTGGTTTTGTTTATTGTTGGTTTTCCTCCAGAAGACTCTAAGTCCAATGAAGGTAAGAACTATGTATTTTTTTCTTGAACAGGATAATACAGTGTTTTGAAAATACTGTAATTTTTTGTTTTTCATGTATCTTCAGTGCTTAGTACAGTATCTGGCACAAAGTATGTGCTCAATAAATGCTTGTCGAATGAATGAATTGACAGAATATACTTTTACATGTGAAGGAAAAAACCCACCTACTTGAAATGTTTACTGTTGGTTCTAATTCTGTTTTCTAAGGCAACATAAAATGATTCCACAGCTCCTTGTACATGATCACATTTCAAATCTTTGCCACCTTTCTTATTCATCTGTGATTTCCATGCTGTATACTACTTTTAACCTCCCTCATATGGGAGGGCTGTTACTTCTTGTCACAATGGTCATTTTCTTTTGGAAGACTCTAATTTGATAACAGCCTTCATTTAAAAACAAAATGTGGGGTGCCTGGCTGGCTCAGTCAGTCAAGCTTCCGACTTCGGCTCAGGTCATGATCTCATGGTTTGTGAATTCAAGCCCCATGTCGGGCTCTGTGCTGACAGCTCAGAGCCTGGAGCCTGCTTCACATGCTGTGTCTTCTTCTCCTTCCCCTTCTCCTCTCACACTCTCTCTGTCTCTCAAAAATGAATAAACATTAAAACATTTTTTTTTCAATGGTATGTTCTGACCACACATAGTGCTTTTGGACTTGATGAGAATCACATCCTGCTTATGGATCTTTAATTTTCAGGTTCTGTTTTTTTTTCTTCCCCCACACCATATTGCAAAATAGAACATTTCCCAAGATTCCTGGCATCTTGCTCACTCTCCATGATTTCCCAAACTCACTTTCAGTGGCTCTGAGGTTATATCTTCAAATTCTTTTTAGACTCTGGAATCTAATTTGTCTGGATTTAGAGGTTTGAAATCATTTATTAGATTTGTCTCATTCCCTCACTTACTGTGTGTGGAAGACTTTGCATGGTCTCCTTTGGCACACATTTAGAATTCGGAATCTGTTCTCCTTGCTCCAAAAGATTGAATTTGAGGATTTGGTAAGTTGGACTTTTTGTCACCTGTTAACATTACACCGTATTCTTGAATGTTTCACTTCCTTCTTTTTCTCCTTTCTTCCTTCTTTATCTTTGTCCCTTTGTTCTCTTCTCTTCCTCCTTCCTTTGCCCCCATTACCCTCCGTCCTTCTTCTCCATCCCATTCTCTGTCTCTGAACTGAACCTTTCATGGGACACCTTTTCTCATGTTTCTCTGGCAAAATCTCTCGTTTCTTGCATGTCCCATGAGCTAAGGATCAGACTTCCTAAAAACTTTTATTTTTTACATTGGTTCTTGGGTACGTGTCTCTCATTTTCTCTTGTGAATGTGTCCTTTAAAAAACATGAGTTGATGTGAAAGTTTCTGTGTGACCACACTGGCTTAAGATTTTCCTTTATCTTTTTCCTTTCCCCTGGAATTGTTCATTATTGCATTGCCTTGGGATTTATGCAACGTTCCCCTTCTTCGCCCAAATGGGACATGGTCATGTTCTCTCAGGGTCCCTATAATTTCTGTACAGAAACCAGGTTGGTCCTATTGGTTAAAATTGTATCCAGAATGGCAGTTTCTCCTTCTGAGAGCTGAAATTATTAGCTAGGAATGCAAAAAAATTTTGTAAGGGACTCCATTTTAGCAAAATGTGACCTCCAACAAAACGAAGATCGGTCAAGTCCCAGTAGGTACGACTGCTTGCTTCTAGTTGTGGGGTTGCCTTCAGAAAGCCTGTACAGGACCATGTCGTCTTTCTTCATGCCTTGTTCATATATAAGGCTACTTCTTCCTGTTTCTCTAGCACCATCCATTTCCTTCTGCTCCTACATCTGGGGCGGGTGTCCATCTCGCATATGTGAGAATGGCCAACCTTGTGGGAACACTCCAAGCTCTCTTTCTTTCTTTCTTTTTTTAAAAAATCATGTATTTATTATTTTTTTAGTTGTTTTAATGTTTTTTAAATTTATTTATTTCTGAGAGAGAGAGGGAGAGGGAAAGAGAGAGAGACAGCATGAACAGGGGAAGGTCAGAGAGAGAGGGAGATACAGAGTCTGAAACAGGCTCCAGGCTCTGAGCTGTCAGCACAGAGCCTGACATGGGGCTCGAACCCACTAACCGTGAGATCATGACTTGAAGTGAAGTCGGACGCTTAACCGACTGAGCCACCCAGGCGCCCCTCTTTCTTTCTTTTTTAATATTTGTTTATTTATTTTGAGTGAGAGAGAGTGTGAAAGGGAGAAGGGCAGAGAGAGAGGGAGGGAGATAGAGGATCTGAAGCAGGCTCTGTGCTGACAGCAGAGAGCCTGATGCTGGGCTTGGACTCATGAGCTGCAAGATCATGACCTGAGCTGAAGTCGGATCTTTAACTGGCTAAGCCACCCAGGCGCCCCCAGTTTCTCTTTCTTTCTACTTCATCCGCTGTGAATCAAAGCCAGAGACATTTTAGCACATAAGGGATTTTTCCTGATGAGTTTCTGTTTTCAGCTAAGGGTTGACTAAGAGGTCCCAGTGAATCTGGTCCAGCAATTTCTCCCAATTGTCCTGTTCTTCTCACTCCTGATCCCATCTCCTTCATCCCTTAATAAGGCTTTCCCTCAGAGTTCCTAGTACTCCGTTCTCCTTAGTCCGTTTTTGCTAGTAATCTTGGGTATGGAAAGTTCCTCTGATCACAACCAAAGTTACTGGGGATCACCCGGGAGCAAAACCAGAACCCACCCTGCACAAAGCGGCAGAGAGAAGAAGATGCAAGATGTTCATGTTGCTGACAGTGATTTTGCTCCAGAACCACATGAGAAGTGCAGACACAGGAACACAGCTTGTAGAAAGTGGCCTTGGACAATTGCAGGGTGGCTCTCCTTGTGACCCCAAAAGCTTTCTCTTTGTTTCTGGAGTAGGGGAAGGGGCTGTGCTTGGGTGAAGATGACATTCAAGGAAGGAGGTGGGACTGCAGGGGGGAGGGCAGGCTTTGGCAGGGGAGTGGCCCGCAGGGTTTGTCCTCCTCTGCCCTCCTTTCCATCAGATAAACCAGACTGTCCCTGTGGCTCCCACGGGGCTGGGAGGGGTGTCCTTTCCCATCCTGCTCTAACATGGCCTCCCCTCTTCCTGCTGCGACCATGTCCCACCTCTACACGTTCCACTTCCTGCACTGCCTGCCCTGTTGGCTTCCCCCAGGATCTCAGGGAAGCAGGCTGCTCTGTCCCCCAGTTACCCCCCATCGCCTCCACTCCCATGTCCTTCGGCCCCCAGGTTGCTGCCTCCGCATCCGTGCTTCTTCACCTGGCCTTCTGCACTGCACCTGCTACTGGAGCCCTGGCAAGGGACGTGGGCTTCCAGATGGCAGTTGGAGGCTTATGAAACCGCCCATCGGCAGGCTGTATGGGGCATGCAGTCAAAACTAGGTACGGACTTGGGTTCTAAATCCACATTTTTCCACCTTCCAACGAGGAATTCATTCTGAGTCTGAGTCCCTGTGTAAGATATGGATAATAATCCTAACTATGCACACCCCTATGTACACACACACAGTGGATGCTCACTACATGTATCAGTGTTTTCTTCTATGAAATGCATAACATAGCTTCGACTTTTCCATTTATTTTGATGGAAGATAAATAAGGACATTCAATAGTACCTATAATTAATAGTTATTGTGGAGAGATATGTAAGCTATTGGTTAGGGTGATTAACTTTGGAGTCAGATTAAGTGTGAGGCCTCATTCTGCCACGAACTAGCTGTGTGATGTGGGGCAACATAGTTAACCTTGCAAAGCCTTGTTTTCTTCTATTATAATATGGAATCAATTGTAGAACTCACTGTCTAGGGCTGGTGTGGTCACGAGACCATCCATGCAAAACACCTGACCAGCACGTGGTGCTTAGCAAGAGCTCCACAAGTTGTCGCTGTGACTACTACTCGTCTTATTGATAATTTTGTTCCCCCTGCTGCCCTCCCCAGCCCTCCCTGGGCCAGGGGAGAATCTGGTTGCCTGATATGTTGGGGAAGGAAGGAGGACAGTGGGCAAAAGACCCCAGAAGGAGTGCTAGAGCATGAGAGTGGGCCATAGAAGTAGCTGGAAAGGATGAGCTCAGAGAGAATGTGAGGATGAGCACTTGGGACTTTGTTGCTTTTATTCTTATATCTTTTCCATCATTTTTATGGGCTGATGTGTAGACATTTGCTGAAAGGGCTTCTCCACCTGGATCTCATTGAAATCGTGCAGCCTTTCTCTGCTGAACGTTTTCCTATCCCAGCAACTATATAAATGCTCCATTTGTGATGTAATTGTTCTGTTTCAGATTTGCTTTCCTAAACTGAAAACTAGAGTATCCAAAACATCTGAGACAATGGCTTTAATGTAACACTTTATATGATGAACTCTTCATTTCCTCTGGTCTACATTTCTTTTTCCTGTTTAGTCGTCTCCACTCTGGTTCTTGGCGGAGGCTCCAAAGGTCAGGGGTTGCATTGTGAGGAGGATGAAGCGATGAGGTGAATTACTTTTATTGTAAATTTCCCACTTCCTAGAGAATAGGGAGAAGCATCAGCTAAACAGAGGCAGCTTTCACTTGTTTGGAAATACAGTGCAGTCATGATGCTTATTTTGGTTGCTTAAAATGTCTACAGAGAACAACCAGGTTTTGCCAAAATTACTTCCGTAAAGAAAATATTCTGTGGCTTTACCTGCCTATGGCAGTGACTTTTTCTTGGAGCCAGTGACCCTCCCTCCCTCTTTTAGGTGCTGACAAATAACCACGCAGGGGAAGAGGAGGGTGGAATCAGTAATGGCTAGACTTTAATACAGACATTTTTCAGGGTAGAAAATGGACCACATTTTGTTCAATGAGGAGATGAGATAGAACATTAATTGGTTGGTTGCTATAAGGTGACAGGAGGGAGCGTTCGAAGTCAGACACATGGGTTTCAAACCCTATTTCTTCTATTCTCTTCTTTAAATGAGTTGTGAACCTTCACGGTACTGATCATTGAGTGGGGAGATGACACCGAGATGGTAGAGCTGGCTGACGTGGGAGTACAAGAAAGAGACCCTTCTTTGGAGCCATTTGCATGAATGTGGAAAGATACATGAGGATTTCCCTCTTTTTGGCTTGAGAAGATAGAGTGGTCTCTGGGTGCCCTTGAATGCAGTAGGCCAACAGGTGACAGGAGGACCATGGAGGGTCAGCATGGCATCGGTGTCCTGTGCTCTCACCCCCCCATCTGGGGTATAAATTTCTCTGTTTCTGACCCCCACCCCCTGCCCAGCACATGGGGCTTGGAGTGGAGCAGGGCCTTGGGGCCCAGGTGATAAAGCCTCACCTGAAGTTGGAGCAGAATGACTATCCCTGTCCCACCCAGCATCTGCAGCAGATCAAGGACTCATGGCAAACGTCAGCATCCAAGGGTGGCTCTCAAGTGACTTGTGGGCTGTGGGTGTGTGGCCATGAGGAAGGATAAGCAGAGGGGTGCTACACACTTATTCATGAGCTCACCTGTGACATCTTCTAGGCCACTCAGAAGCCACTGGAAGAGGTTTTAGTTGAAGGCATTGGGCAACTTATGGTCCTACTGATGTAGCCTTCATTTTAATGGGACCTCACAAGTTGATGAGGTCTGGGGACATTTGAGATACTTGTACTTTATAGGGTTTCAGTGTTGATTGAAAGAGAGAAGGGCCATGTAAAAGTACTTTGCAAATTTTGAAGTGCTGTAGAATTGATATGATGGATAAGACTTTGTAGAATCTGGGGTGGCCCTATTAGGGTATCACTGAAGGCTCTGCCAAGGTTAGATGCAGGTCAGATACAGAGTTGGATAACCAGCATACAGAAAGCCTCCTGAGGCAATCCATGGGAGTTTTATTGAGCACCTGACATGTGCGAAGTATTTTCCTATCTGCTTAGTTAGGATTCAAAGATGATGTTTTTCAGGCACTCAGAATCCAAAGAGGGTCTCTGTGGAGTGAATGCAAGCACCTCAAAGAACTCACCCAGCCTCCTTTAAGCCTCCATCTTTGCCAGGGTCCAAGCTGCAGGGAGATCCTCCCATTCCAAGAGCCCATGGCATGAGGAATGCATTTGCCCACTGCAGGTGCTGGCCGCAACCTGCATCCCAATCAGCAGAAGGCAGGTGACCTCACAGCTGAGTTGACACCCAAGAAGATGACTATAGGCTGTCAGTAGACAATTTGTCTTTTCAGCCTCCAAAGTATCAGTTGTACAGCAACAATTTACTGAGTAGCTCTTGGAAGTAACTGTGAGAAAGAAGTCCCAAGTAGACATCAGGCGGGTAAACATGATTACACGAAAGCAGAGGCATCACAGGAGTGTAAGTGAGTCAAGGAAACTATACAAGGATTTCTTCACTAACAGAAGGCACGTCTAAGATTTCTCCAGACAGCGTGGTTCTGTGTTCACCGTGATCACCACTATACAAAGCTCCAGGACAGAGGGGGAGGCATTCAACCCCACTCTACAGACCCAGTGAGTATATTATATGTATGCATACATGGACGGCTCCCCAGAGGAAACACACCATTGCTGCCATCAAGAACTTATAATCTGGGTGAGCGAAATGGGTGAAGGGTGTCAAAAGGTACAAACTTCCAGTTATAAAATCAGTAAGTCATGAGTATATGTGCTGCCGAAGCTGGCACAATCAGTAAGTCATGAGGATGTAATGAACAACATGGTGACAGTAGTTAATAATGCTTATATTTTGAAAGTTGCTAAGAGAATAGATCTTAAGAGTTCTGGTCACAAGAAAAAAGTTTGTAACTGTGTGGTCATGAATGTTAATTAGCCTTACTGCAGTGATCATTTCACAATATGTACAAATGTCAAACCATTATGTTGTACACCTGAAACTAATATAATGTCACATGTCAGTTATGTCTCAACTAAAAGAAAAGAACTCACAGTCTGCTGAGGGGCTTGACAAACTCTCGCCAGTGGGCTGAATCTGGTTGGCTGACTATTTTTGTAAATAATGTTTTATTAGAATCAGACACACCCATTTGCTTTTATATTGTCTACATCTGCCTTAGCACTAGTTATAACAGCAAAATTGAGTAGTTGCCACAGAAGCCTTACGGTCCATATAACCTAAAATATTGACTGTATGAGTCTCTAACTCTACAGAAAAATTTGTCAATCCCTGTTCTTGTGGGAGAGACACAGCCGTGCCCAGTTAACTCTAATTCTTGGCTTTGAGTGATGGTGGTGGTGAGGGGCAGAGATGGCTGGTTGGCTGGTGGCTGCCCAGGGCCATTGCCATGACTGGTAGACCTGTCCTCAACCTTGAAGGTCCAGAAGTTGGACCTTGTAAGTTCACCTGAACATGACAAGAGTTCATGATGAACTGACAGGCACCAAAAGCAAAGACTGACAGACAGGCTAAAAACAAGCAAAGTATGTGGGATAGCCCTTTCAGGGACTGGACTGATTTCTAGGGGGCTGCCCTTTCTGCATACTGCGGCACTTACCCAAATGTGACTAGATCTTTCGAGCTTTCCTGAATAGCATGAGCAAATTGCGGGAAGCCCCCCTGGACAGCTAGTTTAGGTCAGGGTGAGACCAGAAGAAGAAACTAGCCCTGACCCTTGCCAGACAGCATCATTCCAGTGTCTGGCATCTAATGCTCATCCCCACCTGCTGCATCCACCCTACCCTGGTCCATTAGCATCAGCCCTCCCAGAGAAGGTTGGGAAAATGCCAGTATGTGCTGCTGTGGAGCCCACCCTTCTCAGACAGCCCCTGCTTCTGTTAACACAGCCTTTCAGCAGCCACATTAGCATCACTGGCTAAAAACTACAGCTGTTCTAGGAAAAGGAGAGGTTCCTTTTGTCCTTTTCTATAATGTGTGGTCTTCATGGGCTCATTCAAGGAGGGAAACCACACATCTCCACGCTCAGTTTCTAGAGGGCACCTCACTGTCTCCCTCTGTCCAGCCACATGTAGCCAACAACCTTGAGCTGTGCTCTAATGGAGGCATAATCGAGATGCTATCTGACCACAGAAGAGAGCGCCCTTAATCCCATCTGAAGGTTTGGGAAAGGGTTTCTCAGCAGAGGTGACACTTGATCTGGGCTTCGGAGGAGGCAGGGCAATTTGAGAGGCAGAGCAGTGGGAGAATGGCATCCAGGCAGGCCGGGAAATGTGAGCAGTCCCGGAGGGGGCTTGAAGGCAGCGCCAACTGTCCAGAAGCATGGGGAGGCAGAAGGAGACCGAAGGACACTGAGGATGGCATAGTGGTGGCGATGGGGACGAGTGACAGGAGATGGTACAGGAAAGAGACCAAATCATACTGAGAGGGGCCTTGGGTGCTTGGGTTTTATTCTGAAGGCAGTGGGGCAAGTTGGGAACTTGATGAGTTTTGGGGTTTAGAAACCCAGCAGGCATGGGAAATGCAGAGTCAAAGTCAGGAACCTCCTAGGAGCCTGCTGAAGACCTTGGTGAGAGACAGGGACAGTGGGAATGGACTAGAAGGGAGAGATATGGTTCCAGAGAGACAGCAGCACTCATCAGGGAGGGTTACAGGACAGTAAAAAGCTCCTCCAAGTTTCAGTCCACAGTGTTGAGGGGATGGTGGTGATGTTGACTGAGTTGCAGCTCTTAGGAAGAAGAATGGGGAGAAGATGGATGAGTTTGGGAAAAGAATAAGGAATGTCTGTATGTCCAAGTGAAAGCATATGGACCAAAAGGTGAGGTAGAGTTGAAAAGTTGGGCTCATTTTCCTCTGAGTGTTAGGGAAAGCGAAGGAAGACAGATCAGCTAGGAGAAAGGTATAGAAGAAAAGAAAAAGCAATGGAGGCTGGAATCTTGGAGAATGGCACTATTTAAGGATGAACAGATGATGAGCCCACAGAGGAAACAAAGGACGTACCTCCATTCATTTCATTTCTTTCGTTCATTCCTTTGGTCAGCAAATATTTATTGGGCACCTACCATGGGCAGGTCCTGGGCACCCACGGTGCAGTGGGAAAGGAATTCTGCCTTCTGGAATTTATGGTAAGGGAGGTGCTTAGAAATGCGCAGCACTCTGTGGAGGCCCAGAGAGGAGAGAAGGGGGAAGGGTGGGGTCTGATGGTGTTGACGACGCTGGTGACGCTGGTGGCTAAGAGGTGGCGTGGAAGACAGAGAGGGCGAGGGGAGAGCTGGCGGAGGAGAGAGACACACACACAAAGGCCAACCCTGCATTCTTTCTCTTGCCTCACCTCTGAAGCACAGTGAATGCTGGCCTAATCAGGTTTACCTCCGTAGCCATAGCAACCTCTGGGTGTGGTTTTGTTGCACATTCTTGAAACTTGAAGTGAGGAAGTGACTTTATATCAGGTTACGAGCAAATTAGAAATACAGCAATTTCCCTGTCTCTTAAAACGTCCTCTTAAAGGCTTGCTGTGTTTTCTCTTTGCAGGACTCATTTTTTCCTATACTTTGTCATTCATAGGGATTCTGAACCATTACATATATAAGCTAACAAAGTGCTGAAGATGTAAAATAAAATTATTCTGTTCTCTGGTGATAAAAGTGCTCCTTATAGAAATCTTCAGAAATCGAGTACAAAGTAGAAGATCCAAATTATTCATTTCCCATCACTCTTAATATTCTGTTTTTCCTCCCAATATTGTTTCTAGATACATTTTACAAATTTGAATACGTTTGTGGTCATTTTGTATTTAGAGGTTTGAATATTATTTTGTTCACTAACTGTATCATGGCTATTTCCCAATGCCACTAAAATGGCTATAAAAACATTTTATTCTACACACGCTTCTCTCTTTAACCATTCCTATGTTATTTGTTGAGGTTCTTCCTAATTTTCCTCAATTTGATTCAACACTCTACCTTCACATGTAGATTTTTGACTCTTTGAAAGCCGTTCTCACTTCTAAATGATTTATTAGGTAATTTTCCCTAGCATCCTTATATTTAAATGAATAATCTCTCACAAATTTCAGAGTTATTAGTACAATGAAAAGTGACTATATACCATCCTTTGTCTCAAAATGCAAGTTACTTTGAAATTTTATCTGATTATTCTGTAAACTTCATTTTGAAGTCAAGAAATTGACCCAAACTGGAGTCGTGATAAATGGCATTTATTTTTAAAATCATTTTATTAAAAAGAAATCTTTTAATGTTTATTTATTTTTGAGAGAGAGACATACACAGAGTGTGAGTGGGGGAGCGACAGAGTCTGAAGCAGTTCTCCGGCTCTGAGCTGTCAGCACAGAGCCCGATATGAGGCTTAAACTCATGAACTGAGAACTCATGACCTGAGTCAAAGTTGGGAGCTTAACTGACTAAGCCACCCAGGCTTCCCAAAATCAATTTATTTTTTAATTGAAGTCTAGTTGACAGATTGCATTTATTTCTGAATCACAACTACCAGTAGTGAAACTACCCCAGGTTTCCGCCAATACTTGCTTGAATTCCACAGGGATAGCACTGGTTGAACTATTTTTTCATATTTTTAGATTTGTCAGAGAATATTAATTTGGAATCTAGCTTTTCCTCATTTCTCTCTTCACCTTTAAATTATTTTCTTTGTTTTATTTAACATCACTTTCTTTTTTTTTTAAATATTTTTATTTTTATTTATTTCTAGGAGAGAGAGAGAGAGAGACAGTGTGAGCAGGAGAGGGTCAGAGAGAGAAGGAGTCACAGACTCTGAAACAGGCTCCAGGCTCTGAGCTGGCAGTCAGCACAGAGCCCGACGCGGGGCTCGAACCCACGAACCGCGAGATCATGACCTAAGCGAAAGTCGGACGCTTAACCAACTAAGCCACCCAGGCGCCCCTATTTAACATCACTTTCGAAGGTTACTCCAGAAAGCAAAGAGAAAGTCATTTTTGTTTGCTGGAAGAATTCATTTGCCTTATTGGGCTTTTTCAACTATTTGACTTTCAAACATTTGTTGTACTTCTGTTTTAAGTGTTTCTTGTAAGAAGAATATAGCTGGATTTTTAAAAAGTGAACTTTGGAAAGTTTAATTCATTAGTATTTTTTGTAATCGTTGATAAATTTGGATTTATTGTTACCACCTTTTCATGCTTTCTATTTATCTTTGGAAGTTCTCATTCCATTTTTTTCCTCCTCTACTAGTTGGGAATTTAGAGAGTCTGTTTTTTATTTTTTAATGGTTAGGGTTATATTTACCTTCTTCCTAAAACTTCGTGCTTTCACTCTTTCAATTTATAGGGTCATTGTCTGGTATTTTATTTCTATTAAAAATGTTTTGCCCAAAAAAAAAGTTTTGCCAAATGTCTCATCAGACAGTGTATGCGTGCACGCGCGCGCACACACACACACACACACACACACACACACACACACACTCTTGAACAATTATGCATCTACTATTTTAAGAAACAGAGTATTACCTCTATTTTAGAAGTCCATGTGCCACCCCCTCCCTCAATATTTTTAACTTCACCAATCAGGTGTTGCCCTTAGTGTTGATGTTTATTTGTATTTATCGACCTGATCCCGTTTTCTTTGGTCACTTGGTTACCATCCTTCTTACATCTCGCGTCTCCCTTCTGCATTAAGGGCCTGTTGATAGTGGATTATCTTAGCTTTTGTTCATCCAAACTCATCTCTGTTTTGTCCTTCTTTAAACATAAATTTTGCTGGATATGCAATCATAGATTGACAGTTATTTTTCAGTACTTTGAAGACATTATCTTATGGTACTTTGGTGTCTTTTATTGTTGGTGAGACATCAGATATCAAACAGGTTAAGCTGTCTTGTTTGGACTCTTTTTAAACTAGTCAATTTGTCTTTATGTTCTGCAGTTTCACCAGGATGACCCTGGCTATCATTTTTTTGGGAATATTTTGTATGTCCTAACTTTAGGGGTCCATGAAAATTCTTGAATATTGGTCTCTCCCATTTTTTCCTACTCACTCAGACTTTCACATTTATTAACTTCTTTTAAATATTTCCTCCTCTTTGTCTCTCTGTGCTGTATCCCAAGTAATTTGATCATATATAGCTTCAACTTACTAATTATGTTTTTTCAGTTCTAATCTGTTGGTTAACTCATATATTGAATCTTAAAAGTTCGACTACACCTTCTACTTCCAGAAGTTAAAAATGTGCCTTGATGTTTATGATAGTGTTTTATTTTTTGCTTGTATATTAAATTTAAAAATTTTTGAAAACATATTTATTATTTATTTATTTATTTTGAAAACATATTTATTTTATAAACTATGACCTGCTGGCCAAATCTGGCACACTCACTATTTTTGTAAATAAAAGTTTAGTAGAACACAGCTAAGCCCATTGATTTACATAATGCCTGTGTCTGCTTCACTCTGAAAATCAACGTTGTTTTTTTATTTTTTATTTTGTGTTCACTTTCGTTTTGTTTTAGGTTGGCCTTTTTGATGCAGCTTGTATAGCTTGCAAAACTTAAAATATATACTACCTGGCCCTTTGGAGAAAACGTTGGCCAGACCCCTCTACACATGATAATTCTAACATCTAAAGATGTATCTGATTCTGCTGCTTGATGTTTCTACTAACTCTGTCTCATGATGTCTTGCTCTGTGAGTCGTCTTGTGATTTTTTACTGGGAGCTCATTTTTATTGGGGCATTATCTGTGAGAATTTTATGAGACTTAACTTGAGAGAATATTTCTTCTATTTGTGTTTACTTTGCCAAGTGCCTGGGAACGACTAATCCAGGATTATATTAAATTTGTTTCTTTGGCCTAAAATAGTTTCGGAATAGGCAAGTAGAGTGAATTTGAACCACAGGTTGAGGCCTGGTTTATGGTTTTTATCTTTGGGGGTGGGGNCCAGCTAAAATCAAAGTTGAGACACAAAGCTTTTCTTTGCTGTACCCCTTTGCAAAGCAAATACTTTCTAGTCTATTCTCTCACTGGAAATGTGGGCTTTGGGGGGACTTATTCTATAGTCTTTATGCTAACACTCTACTGCCTTGTTGTATCTCTGTCCCCCACCCCCACCCCAGAAGGCAAAGGCCCTCAGGGGTCTTTAGGCATTAAGGCCTGCTTGAGTGAGCATTTACCAGATCATTGTGGATTCTGGCTTCTACTTCATTTTCTGCCTCTGAGGATAGACCTTAATTTCTTGCCAAGTCAGCTATTTATTTTATCCAGCATTTTATAGGTGTTTTTCAGGAGAGGATTTTCAGGATACAGTCTGTCATGTTGCTAGAAATAAATGTCATAAAAATTTTAAATTAAAAAATGTACAGTTAGGATAAAGGAAACGGGAAAGTTTTATAACACCCCATACAGGCTCCAGGCCTACCTATTGTTTACTTATCTCTGAATTATGTACAGTGTCTCTGGAGTCAGACAATGTGGGTCTGGAACCAGGCTCTGTGTAGAGTGGGAAGGAGAAGTTGGGGGGAGCATAATTTTTCTGTAAAGGTATTTGCAGGCTATACTCAACTACTCAACCCTGCCACAGTATCAGGAAAGCAGCCATAATTACATACTATGTAAGGAATGGGCATCGCTGTGTTCCAATAATTCTTTACTTATAAAAATGGGTAGTGAGCTGGAAGCAAATGAATCTCTATAAGCATCAGTTTCCTCATCTCCAGAAATAAATATAACAATACTATCTGTGTTGTACGTAGATTGTGAGCATTATGTTAGTGAATTCATGTAAATGCTAGTGTTAGCTGAGATGATGATGTTGGCAAGATGAGGATGATATCAAACCAGTGCCCTGATTTTTCGAGATTATAAGGGCATCTCCACTTCAAAACATTCAGCTCAGATCTGAGTCTTGCTTACACTGTGTTTCCGTTACAGGTTGATAGGGGATTCTGTTCACTGTTGTTCCATCGGGGATCCAGACTGATGCAGCAGTCACCATCTTGAAATTCCTGGTCACTACAGAGGCAAGGTCTCTTGGTGGTGGGGGCGGGTGGGGGGAGGGTGTCTTGCAGCAACAATTAAATGCTTGGACTGTCATTTCTCTGCATGTTTCATGGTCAGAATTGGTCACATCTTCCCCTCCCACCTATGTCCCCCTAGTTGTTGGGCATGCTGTCACACACAGGTATCACCTGTCGGACCCTCTGGGAGTAGCTGAGCTGCAGAGCTGCCTTTCCCAAGTCTGCCGCTTGCTAGGGCAGCCCGCATGCAGTGACTGTTCCAGGTAAGATTACAAGGCCCAGCCACTTTAACCCAAGATAGGACAACTCCGATGGCCATTTTAGCTCCAGACATCCCTGTGGATTTGGCTCAGCCTGTTGGGCAACTTGACTTCTCCCTCTGCCCAATCTTGCTTCTTTCTCCTCCTGTCCATAAGTGTTGCTCCCAGGGACACTCCTGAATAAATACCCTGTACGTTAAAATCCATCTCAGGGTTCTCAGAGAATCCAAGCTATGACACTCACCATTGCCCAAGAGGGGAGGTCTGGAAATATCTTCTGGGGAGCTCTGAGGACTGCACCACTCACTAAAGTGAGCAAAGTCAGCACATAGAGCTAGGAGAGTCTAAAATCCAAACATTGATAACAGCTAATATTTACTGACCATTGACCTGCCATATTAGGTACTAAAAAATGTTACTTAGATTATTAGCTCATTTAATCTTCACGACATCCTATGCATTGGGTGGATTAGATTAGGAGATGGCAAGCTTTGGCCCACAGACCAAATTGTCCCATGCTCATTCCTTTATGTAATGTCTATGCTACTTTCATGCCATAACGGCAAAGTTGAGTCATTGCGATGGAGACTGTATGGCCTGCAATGTTGAAAACATTTAATATATGGCCTTTTTGAGAAAAAGCTTGCTGAACCCTGAATAGGTATTGTTTCCATTTTATAGATAAGAAAACAGAAGCTTAGACACGATTTACTATCACGGAATAGACATGATTATTAGACATGATTTATTTATCACGGAATGCCATTTTTTAGTTACAGAAGTAACTGGCTACAGAAAGACCCCCTCCTGTGATGGCAGGTGCAAAACGCTCTTATGCCACTTACAGGCCTTTGTAAGTTCTCAGTGAATGTATATGAATGATTCTCTTCCCTTTACTTCCTTCTACCACCCCCCTTTGTAAATTGAGGTCTCCTTTTCCATCTCTGTTTTTGATCTTCTCCTGCACTGATTCTGTCCTCTTCAGGCAAGTGCCCCTGAAATAGTAACCCTGTGCCTCTCTCCACCAGGTAAAGAGCACAAGGGACTCACCAGGTTTTGGTATCTGTGACTCTAAAATCCCCGGAAAAAGTTCCACTCTTCCAGAATGCCTGCCTTCTCCTGGAAAGAGGGCAGTAAATGTGTAGAGGCTGAGCGGGCTGCCGGGACACACTTCACCGTCACTAAGAATTATCCTGTGTGCTGAGCCATAAAGTGATAAAATAAAGCGGCTGCTTTGATGGCCTTAGAATCTAAGGATGAAATTATCTATTTCCAGCTGCCTCCAGCTGAGAAGCGGTTCCCAGGACAGCACTGGGTAACTCAAAAACATTCCCTCATAAAAGTGATTGTTTAAGGGGGATGCAAGAGTTTAGTTCCTTAATGCCCAGCCAGCTGCTTCCCAGATTCACCTAGAACAAGGGGCTAAGCCCCCAGATTCATTCCCATACTTAGAGGCAGACCTAAAAACTGAGTTCAGGTTGTTTGGCACCAAAGTTTGTCCTCTTAACCATACATTCTGTTCCCTCCTGGCATGCAAATATCCAGGATTATGTATTTACATTCTACAGATGCCATTCTATGTGCTCAGATAGATTTTCTGCTAATGATTTTCTAGCATTTAGCTGCAGAAGGGCTGTCGGAAGAGATTCCACCTATTCATCTCTTTATAGCCCATGCCTTCTAAAGAATTTCCCCAACTTGGGGCACCTGGGTGGCTCAATCAGTTAAACACCTGACTTCAGCTCAGGTCATGATCTCACTGTATGTGGGTTTGAGCCCCGCATCGGGCTTTGTGCTGACGGCTGAGAGCCTGGAGCCTACTTCAGATTCTGTGTCTCCATCTGTCTCTGCCCTCCCTCAATTATGCTCTGTCTGTCTCCTGTCTCTCAAAAATAAATAAGCACTAAAAAATTTTTTTTAAAAATTTCCCCAACTTTCAGAGAGATTCCTGAATCTAGTGAGGAATATTAGATCCCTAAGCAGAAATTTCTGAAACCCTTTTCTCATTTTTATCTAAAAAAACATTTGTTATAAAAAATGTCTAGTGAATGAATGAATAAAAGAGTGAATGACTGACTGACTGAATCAATCTCCAGGTCCTCGACAACTTAAGGATCTTGGACAAGGTTTGTGCTCATGATGAAAAAAAAAAAAAGATTGTTTTGTTACTATGGACCACCCACTGCAATTAGGTGTCCTAAGAGATGGCCATTTATTCAAGAAACAGTACTATGAATTTTACTGTGACTCGAACACTGTGCTGGGCATTGGGGATATGACACACAAGGTCTCTGCCCTCAACACAGACCTCTGAGGATGAGGTGGAGGCATGAAGGCCAGTGTGGGCGTTGGC
>NW_027531626.1:1121555-1128710 GCF_008692635.1 Crocuta crocuta
GGTGGGGTGGGGAGGGGAGGGGTGGGGGGTGATGGAAAGACTGAAGATGCTCTTTCTAGCAAGTGAAATGAAGTTTATCCTCCAAGTGGTGGGTTGGAAAGGGTTAAGAGGAAAGTTCTGGGGCAGCTAGCAGATGTAACCTGATCCCTCTCGGCAGTAGCCTGGGCTTTAAAACCTGGACCTGGAGGATCACAGACACTGGGCTGGTTTTACTGGTCTCCCCTCACTGTTTAGAAAGCCAGGCCTTTCCTTGCAGAGCTGGTGTTTCTTTGGTGGTGGGAGTTCCTTCTGGGTATTGCTCAGTGCATCCGTGTTCTGTGGGTTTTTACTAGTTGCAGTTCTCAGGGTATGTCCTGGGCTCCAGTAATAGGGTAAGTTGAGAGGGCAACGAAAAAGAGATGTTATAAAATCACTGACTGTTTTAATGATACAACTCTGGCAACGTAACAGTTTTCAGACACAAACAGGACCAAATTCTTTCTACAGAACTTTCCAAGCCATTAATTCAGAGGTAGGAAACTTTCTCTTTCCATAGAGGGGCCACTGCCTGATTCAGTTAGAGCAACAGTAACTTGGGTTGGGGGGAAATTTGGGCAAACCCCCATTGCTCAGCAGAACCCTGCCTGCAAACAGCTAAAGGCAAGTCCCTGCATCAGAACCAAACCGCAACAATTATTAACCACGACTTGCCTTAGTTCTGGTTTATCTTACTAGGACCAAGAATCAAAACAAGCTTCTCCGGCAGGAAACGTTCTGTGTCTACTACAAAGCATGTATTATGTGTTTAATGCCCGGGAATGGACACTAGGTGCTCCAAGGCTTAGGACTGAGAAAAAACTGAGGATTAAGGTGGTCCCAGGAGCTTCAGGAAAATGAAGGATCTTGAGTTGAATTCTGACGGAGGAGAAGGACTTGGTTGAGGAGATGAGAGTGTTTCTGGAGCAGGGGCTAAAGGAAGGAGTAGGAATGTCCTGTTTCTGCAGACTAGCAACTGACCAGTCTTTCTTTTTTCTTTTTCAAAGAGAAAGAAAAAAACTAGGTGGGTAAATGTAGTTGGAACACGGGGTTCATTTGGGAGAGCAGCCCGGGATGAGGTAGAAAAAGTGAGAAGGAAGGCACCTGGGAGGCTCAGACGGTTAAGCATCCCACTCTTTTTTTTTTTCTTTAATGTTTTATTTTTGAGAGAGAGAGAGACAGCACAAGCAGGGAAGGGGCAGAGAGAGAGGGAGACACAGAATCTGCAGCAGGCTCCAGGCTCTGAGCTGTCAGCACAGAGCCCAACGCAAGGCTCAACCACATGAACTGTGAGATCATGACCTGAGCCGAAGACGGATGCTCAACTGACTGAGCCACCCAGGCACCCAAGCATCCCGCTCTTGGTTTCTGCTCAGGTTATGATCTCAGGGTTCATGAATTAGAGCCTTGTATCAGGCTCCGTGCTGACAAGTGTGGAGCTTGCTTGGGGTTCTCTCTCTGTCTCTGTCCCTGTCTCTCTCTGCCCCTCCCCACTCTGTATCAAAAATAAATAAATAAACTTAAAAAAATTTTTTTTTTAAATGAAAAAGAAAAAGTGAGAAGCAGGCAATCTATGAAGGACCCTGAGTCTTAGAAAACAGAAAGGCTGGCTAGGAATTAGTATAAAGAGGTAGTATAGTAACTTCTCTCATTTTCTTCTTTTCCCTAGGTTGCTGTATTTATATGATCATCAATTTGCTGGGAAGCAGAGAGAATATTATGGGAAAAAAGTTAGGATCAAGTGTTAAACTCAGCATCAGGTTCTAGTGCCACTGGGTGAAAATTCTAAGTAGACAAGAGAAATAACAGTTGCTAATGTCCTGAAATTTAAATTCCAGCAACTCAACAGCCTGGGAAGCATTGAAGCTGATGTAAAGCAGAAAGGTTCCCTTTAAAATTGGATCACGATTTATAAGTAGTTGTATCTGAGTGGAGAGAACATTACTCTGTTTGCCCACCTGGCACTCCACCAAACTTGCAGGTGTCTGGGCATCTTGGAATGTAAATTTAAGCAGGGAAACTGGGAAAGTTTCCACTGGCTGAATGGAAGGTCAAAGGAGTGATTATAACTGAGATACCCAAGTGCAATGCCAGTAATTGGGGACCTATTTGTGATCGAAAGGCAAGAGTTTCATAGACTGCTTTGTAGAGGGTGCCCCTCACTCCAGCGTACATCCAGTGTTTTCCAAGATGCAAACTCCTTGAGACCAAGGATGTGATTCCTTTGTGCTGCCCTGCCAGGGAGTTTTGGATAGTGTGAATGACAAGTGTCAATACAATTGTATTGATACTATTCAATTATCATATAGTGGCATGTTTTATATTCCCAAGTTCTGAATAAAAGGGTATGAAAAACTTCAGTGAAAGCTAATTAATAAGGAGGTTTTAGTTAGCTGCAGAGAGCTGTTTCATTGTCTCCAGAAGACACTATTGGGTGATTGGTACTCATCCTTAATTAAACAGAGGCAAGTGAGAAGGGGACCAGAATAATTAGGGAACTGTAATGTACATAAAACTTTTCCTTCAGTGAGTTTACTTTTGTTGATTGGCTCTTCTAAATTTGTAGGAAGGTAGCCCATACCCCTGACCTTTTTTCTTCTATAGGGTCTCATTTCTCACTCTGACTGTCCTTGTTCAATACTCACCAAACACAGGTAATGATTTGCCTCGGGACTGTTGACCCCATCAGACTGCATGCTCCATGTAGACAGGGTCTATATCGCCAGGGCCAGGCACAAAGGCACTTGCTGGCCCAGGGGCATTTCTGGGATGCATGTAATCCAACCAGGCAACATTTTAACGTCCCCACTCGAAACGGAAGTCTGCTCTGATTTTGCTGTAAGGGTCCACATATGCTAGCTGAGGACCGCAGGGTTGTTGAGTCAGCGTTTACTGAATGACAACTAAAGATGCCTAAATTTCAAACCTGAAGCTTTAAAGGGAAACACTGGGATAAAACTTGGTTCCACTTGTTGCTCAATTCCCGGGGCGGCTCATCTTTCTCTACAAATCCATCTCCATGTTGCTCCCCCAGCTGGCAGACATGCTGACATCTTCATCAGATGAAGCGGTGCTGTAATTCTTCATTTGGAAAGCTTCATGGGACTTTTCCTGGAAGCCGAGTGAAGTGTGGAGGAGGTCACACATTTCTCATCTCCCTCACCATTGCTTTCTGATGAAATGGTTGAAAGAGGCTGCAAATGAAGTGCCCAGTTGCAGGGATCTGAGCTGGAGCTGCGTGGCCACCTGGGTGGGAGGAAATGGGGCTTTGGGGGACCCTCCCGCCTCATGTGAGGGGTGGGGCAGTGGACCAGTCACACCCTGCTAGCACCTTCTAAGCTCTCAGGTTTGATTCTAGCCCAAACCTGGACAAGCTGATGTTCAGGTCAGAACTGGTCGATGAAAATTAGCTCACAGGTTCTGGGTAGAATTCTTCACCACCTTCACTTCGTTTGTAAGCTTTCCCTTTTCCCCTTCCTCCCTTCCCCATTCATTGATTCCTCCACCATGGCCCATTCCTCATTCCTTCCACATCCTCCCTTTCCTCTCCCCAAATTTGCTGTCCCTTCTCTACTGTGTCCCTGCTTTCTATCTTCTTGCTCTTTCTCTCCTGTTTTCTCGGCTCCCTCACTTCTTGGGTCTCTTGTTCTTTCTCCTTCTTTCTCTTCTTTTACCTGTGACCCACTGACCTCCTGTTGCTCTTTCTTTTTCTCTAAGGATTTGTCCATGACCTGAGAGGAAGAGAATGGGCTCCATGAAGTCTTTGGCTGGAAGGAAACACGGGCGGAAGCAGCTCTGATCACAGGCAGCCACTAAATTTGATTCGCAGTTGATCTTAAATGAAGGAAAAGATTTTCAATTATGAAACTCATAAAGTGTAAGGATGAGGGAACCTGGCTGCATATGGAGTTTGACTAATGGTTTCAAAGTGCTTTAAAGAGTTTGGCATTTGCCAGCCTTCCTTTCTTCCCCTAATCCTCAAACCCATGAGCTTTTATGGGAAACATAATCCTCTTTTCTGATTCATTTACACTTAGCTCATCTGAGTATTGTTTTGTAAAAACCATCCAAAGTCCAAGAAGTTTTATGAGATCTTTAAAGACTTTTTTTTTTTTGAACCAGGAAGTTTCATACTGCCAATATAAATGGGCCTTGAAACATAGGGGGTGTGGGTCCAGAAACCATGGTATTAAACTGGGTCTAGAATTGGCAAAGGCTGGTCCCTGTGCCTGACAGGAACTGGGCTTTCACTTTCAGAGTAATAGTGACTTGAGTGTTTAGATGAGTAACCATCTCATATGATAGTACAGAGGGTACATGTTTTTCCCCTTTAGGGATGAGACTATGTGTATATTACCCCATTAATGGTTGTGTATATAGACATGTATACTCACACATGTGTGGGTCCTTTGGGGATGAGACAATTACATTAGAGATTCTTTCTTTGGTTACATTTTAGAGTTGATCTCATTATGATCTATCAGAATCTGTCATAAAGTGGTTTGTAATCAAGCTGAAGAGTGGTTGAAATACCCACTTTTTATTGCTTTGGGTCAAGAGAAAGGAAGACTGGTATTTTTTTAAAAGTTTATTCATTTACTGAGAGAGAGAGAGAGAAGGGAGGGAGAGAGAGAAGGGAGGGAGAGAGAGAGAGAGAGAGACAGAGAAAATTCCAGTCTCTGCACTGTCAGTGTGGAACCTGACCTGGGACTCAAACTCATGAACTGCAACACCATGACCTGAGCCAAAATCAAGAGTCCCTGCACCATATCTTCTTGATGGGAGGGAACAGTTTCCTGCAGAGCCATAGAGAGTGGTTAAAGTCATTGCTCTTCCCAAACGCGAGGACTTCAGGTCGACCCCAAGGCCCTCAGGAAACAGGCTCAGAGGAGTGAAGTGACTTGCTCAGGCTCCCATGGGAAGAGAGGCAGGGCAGGGATGGAGCCCAGAGCTCTGGCTCCCTGTCTAGGCTCTGCCCTCTGCAGGTAGCTGCGTCTTATTGACTGAAGCAGGCTTATCCATCTGGGTCCTGTGAGTGACCCACAAAAACAGCATACCCAACACAAGCAACTAAAATCTAGTCCTTTGGGGACACTGTCCTTCACTATTTCCTGAGCTGTTGCTGCCTGACATCTCTCCTTTTCTGACCTGCCTCTTCAGAACGGAGTTAGTGCTTCTAGACACCTCTTTCCCCCTCCATCCATTTCCACTGCTGCTATAGAATCCCTACTGGAGAGGGAAACTCTCTCCAGGCTGATCTGAGTTGACGGTTGGCAAGATTTCCCCTACATACTGTGAATTTTCCATGAGATGACAAAGAATTATGGATTGCACTGTGACACTGGCCTCATACAAATCAGATCCTGCCCTGTGAGCATTTTATTATCTCAAAGTGTTGCTTAATTCAGTTGCTGCTTTTTTGTATTTTTTTTTAAAGCTTTCATTTATTTATATCTTGTCTCCCTAACCAGATAGGAAATTCCTCCAAGACAAAGGGGTTGTGCCTTGGGACGCTGTGTATGCGCAGAGGGTCAGCCTCTGTGCTGGCTTGAGTAGGCACTGGGTGGGTATTTACCAGCTCCTATTGTGTCCTTTTTACAGAACCCAGTGCTGAGAGGCAGTTTCTTGACCCACCCTCCTTCCTCAATCATCTCAGCTGGTTCTCTTTGGCTTGGCTCAGAGACTGACCTTGAATGACCTCACTGATTCTGTCCACAGGGACCCAGGATGTTCTTAGAGTCACAGACTGTTAGCACTGGAAGGTGCTTTTAATCCAGCTTTTCTGCTATGGAGGAGGAAGTGGAGGTTCAGGGATGAGGGGTGAACTGCCTGTGGTCTTTTGGCTAATTAGCTATAGTGTTCTGACCGAACTGTGGTCCCTCCTTCCAGCCCGGTGCTATTTAATCTCCGACAGTGGCTCTCAAGTGTGTTCTCACATGAAGCTGGTGCTCAGGCAGATGGACTGAGGCCCTCTCTTGCCAAAATCCAATATTGGAGGTCTTTCTCCAATGTACAGAAAAAAGAGATTAATGAATTCTCTTCAACTTTAAATTACTTTCCATTCATTTTTAGACCATCATTACCTGCTACCAGTTGTCTGCTAGCCAATGCCGGCAGACAACAGAACAAAGATTAGTCACAAATACACGTGAATGAGAACAACCAAAGCCTTGCAAACCAAGTATCCTATTTTTCGTTAAACGGCTTAAAAAAAAAAACCAGACTGTTAAGATCATGAGTTTTCTATTGCACTCATATAACAAAATCGTGCATTCTGGAGACACGGTTTTAAATTCAAATGCTAGACGACAGCGTTATTTCATGGTTTTTCCCAAAGAGCACTATGAGCTCCAGGGACTGTCCTGGGAACATCCCGCGTATCCCTTACTGTGATTTTGGGTCATCTCCAGGGAGTGATCCTTTCCTTTCAGATAGGGGTCCAAGGACCTGAGATTTTTTTTTTTTTTAATTCTAAATGGCTTGGGGTTGTCATGGATGCTAAACTCTGCATTCCCATCCTAAAGGCCTGACTGAGCAGGGCTGCTTCTGGGGTTGATGCCTGCTGCGGTTTCTCCCCGTTCACGCGGGCGCCCCCTGCTGACCGCCCTGCACTCTCAAACTCGCCAAACTAGGAATAGGGTACCAGAGGCTGCAGACCGAGACACAGTCACACCGGGTTTACAATCTCAAAGAGAACCATCTAGACGCTTTCCGATGGACAGCTCGGCGCATCCCGAGGAATCCTTTCTGGGCTCCGATCTGGTATTTTCATTCAACCCCCAGCGTGTATGCCACCAAACACGGATAAGCAAATGCCTTCCAGGCGATACCAAACGATCCCGTGGTTCCTGTAAGGAAAGGACCAGCCACTGACTCTGCCGAATCCTTTGTCCTTCCCCGAGACACGGGACCGGGGAGCGGGGACCTCTGCCTTGCCGCTCCACATTAACAATTTGTGTGGATGTGGAGGGTGGCGGCGCGTTCTCGGGCTCATCTCACGCTTTCCCCAATTAGGATTTACTGCCTGACGTCACGTCTGCCGGAGATTGGCTGTTCAGATCTGACACTCGGTTCCACGGCGAGAGCAACTTTTTAAAGACTTTGCAGCCGGGGCTGCCTCCGAGCGTCCCGCGCGCTCAC
>NW_027531626.1:1128835-1205013 GCF_008692635.1 Crocuta crocuta
GCAGGGCTGCCTTCTCCTCCCCCGCCCGCCCTCCCGCGCCGCGAGCAGAGTCGAGTGCGGGGAGCCCGGAGCCTTTGAGGATAAACTCCGAGCGCATTGTTTCTCAGCTGCGGGTAAACACAAAAGGCATTTCTGCCTGGGGCGTAACCTCCTGTGCGCGAACCCAACTACTCCTAGAAGACGGGCGTGCACATGAAGTCACTACTGCTCACTCCCTCAGCATCAATTAAACTGCTCTTTGCAACTCAGTTTTAACTTTTTTTCTAGCTAGTGGGAAAAAAAAAGTTTTGGAAGAGCTGCATATGAAGATCCAACTCTTGTTCTGTGGCCTAGAACTTTTCAGCATCCTAGGAATTGTGGACTTGAGCTTCCGTGCACCTGTGGGGTCTGCGTCCCCTGGGGCAGGGTGTCTCTGCACGGACAGACTCTTTGGTTGGAAAGTTGGGAGGTTTCTGTTACTGGCCGCTTGTACACATCCTTCCTGGCCCTCTCCCCATTTAATTACGGGGTGGGGGTGTGGGGGATCACTTGTTTTGCCTATCTGGTTCTTCAGGGGGTAGTTCCAGGCATTGTGATCTCACCTCTGTTTGGACACTTTTGTCTAAACTCAGATACAGTTTAAATTGTGGGTCAGGTAATATACAAAATACACTTGGCTCTACTTTGGGGGTTAAGGAATTCATTTATGTGACCCTGTTCTCTCTTCCGGTGTAATTCTACGTCATGCAGGCTTTTAGGTTCTCCCATCTTTTCCTGATACATGATCATTACTCTTCTACCTCGGCAGCTCTGGACTGGGCATGCTGCGTATGGCTGAGGACTCTCTGGAAGCCAGGGGAATGTGGACGCAGGAGGCTGAGCTTGCAGGGACCCCGTAGGCTTGGGTTTTCGGGAAGAGAACTTTGCTTCTGTGGACTCAGGCATCTTGCTTTGTTTCAGGCTCAATGTTTGTGGAGGGCAGTGCTGCCATGGCTGGAGTAAGGCCCCTGGCTCCCAGAGGTGCACCAAACGTAAGTTACCGTGCTCGCTGTGGTCCCGCACAGTGGGCAAAGGGGGGCTGTCCACATGAGGAGCGGGAATCCCACAGGGGTCTCAGGAACGGGCTCATGCTGCTCTGGAGAGGTTACGTATGCAAGACAGGGAGCCCATTTTCTTCAGCGTTCGTTACCCCTCATGAAGGGTTGGGTCACAGCAGTGATGGTGTATCAGCGCCAGCAGCAATCTATTGTACAGAACCGTGCCACGCATCCAAGGTTCCCCTGCACCTACCCGACTCTGTGTTAGTCACTGCCACACCTGTGGATCAGGAGCTAGGAAAAAAAACATTCCCATTGGAGAATGTGCCATTTGCCAAACCAGCACAGTGAACTCAAACTTGGATATTGACAGCCGAGAAACATTTTTTCAGTTGATGGCCAGAGGGGAATGGGAAATAGGTGGCCTTGTTCTGAAATAAAACATGAGCAGTTTTTAAAGCTTTCTGAAAACAGCAACAAGAATCCTCCATCTTTGAGGCCTGGTTGTTTCCCAGGAGACGATCACTTCACTGTTCCTTCAGAACTGACTGTGTGGTCTTCAGCGCTTCTCCAATTAATACACATCTTTTTTTTTTTAATTAAAATTTTTAAAAAAATATTTATTTTTGAGAAAGAAAGAGACAGAATGAGAGTGTGGTAGGGGGGAGAGAGAGAAAGAGACAGACAGACAGACAGACGGACAGACAAAGAATTAGAAACAGGCTCTGGGATCCTAGCTGTCAGTACAGAGCCGGACGTGGGGCTCAGGGCTTGAACTCACGAACTGAACTGTGAGATCATGACCTGACCTGAAGTTGGACACTTAAGTGACTGAGACACCCAGTGCCCCCACCAGTTTATACACATTTTAGCAGTGTTTTAGAAAAATGTATTATTGGTACGTGCAGGTTTGCGAATGCCAGATCACATTTCCCCGATGC
Organism: Crocuta crocuta; assembly: GCF_008692635.1. Taxonomy (NCBI): domain Eukaryota; kingdom Metazoa; phylum Chordata; class Mammalia; order Carnivora; family Hyaenidae; genus Crocuta; species Crocuta crocuta. Next base: position 1,130,793 of record NW_027531626.1, read on the forward strand.
ATTGTAAAGTTGAGGATTCAGTTAAAATGTATTTTGAGGCTCCTCTGGACAAGTTGCCTCATTCTGTTGCTAGCTGGAAGTAATAAAAAAAAAATCTTCCCCTCAGAAAGAGTTTATCCTTCTTTGGTTTCTCTGTATAGAGCTTGAGCTGTAAACATTGTGGATTGGAATCATCCCAAATTTTAGCTGCTTATATGTCTGCATCATAAGTCAAGTTTAGCAATTTGTTTTGTATACAGTTCGGATATTAAAATCCTGATTTCATATTTTAAGTATTTCGTATTAAAAATACATATGAGCACTGGGTTTCTATGGAAACCAACTGTACAATAAACTATTTAAAAAAATAAAAATAAAATATAGTTTGGATTTTGAAATATTGGGAAAAATTTCTAGTACGGTCATTCTGGTGAACTTGTTAAAAAAAAAAACCTTTATGCCTTGAAAGAAGCAGGAGGGCTCTGGCATGGTGGCTTGGATTTTCTAGAAAGGGATGTCCAGATAGGTTATGATTTGGCTGTGATCCAGGAGTAATGCTGGGTAGGAACTCACTATCAGCCACCTGATTATTGAATGCAAACTACTGGCTCAGAAATGCTCAGGGTTGTAGGCATTCAGACTATTATAATTTTTCACTTCTTCTTAGATTACACTTGACAATAGTACACCAGCATTTTCCTGAATTTATGATGACTCAGGTCAGATTACACACCCTTTCCTCCCTTCAGTATCTCCTTCCGCTCAAAACCTGGTATGATACGGTTTGACTGTAACCTGGAGATAACCCATCCGTGACCGCACCACTGCTCTGGGATGTTGCTGTGTAAAGTAAAAATACAGAGCAGGATTTTATAGACAGTGGGTGGGTGCTCCTCCTTGACGCCTGTTAGAGAGCATGCACCAAGACTGGAAGATGTTTACTTGGCAAATGATTCAATCTGGTGTCTTCTCTGGAAAGGTTTTCTGAGGATTTGGGGATCCAGAGATGTTCTGGAAGATCCAAAGATACCCTAGAAGGAGATCTTGAGGAAGCAACCACTTCATGGCTTCCTGCTGGTTCAGGCGGGGGGAGGCAAGAGCATGTTTGTGCTGAGGTTTGATGGGGTTTGCCCTTTGGTGACCCAGAAAGAGAGAAGCTACAGAAGGCTCTGGGTCAGAGCAGTGACTGCAGGGTCCCAGAGGAAGTTGCTACATTGATTGAGTCTCACAACACACATAACAAATACCTCTGGCTTTAGGTTCAAGTTCACTTTCCAGTTCCTAGAGGGTAATCCTTGGACAGCACCAGGGTCTAAGCAATGCAATATCACTTTCTTTTCTGATGATTTTTTAGCATTCAAACAATTGGCCTTCCTGTACTGTCCGATCTGACAAATTAATTCAGACCCAAGTGCTGGAAACGTAATGACTCCTTTCAGGAATAATTTTAAAAGTGATGCTGGGGTAGGCCAGTGTCCAATCCAAAGTAATGTATGTATTAGGCAGATATGTCTCAATGGGAGACTTGTTTTGTGTATGTGGGAGAGCCAGAGAAACACAGGAGCCTTCCTCCTTCAGATGGGATGACTGGAGTTACCATTGGGCTGTGAAACTTGTGATCATGGCGGAGCAGTGGGCTGCTGGAGAAACCCCTGGCCCTGAGTTCGAATCTTGAAGCCTTGACTAGATGTGGGGCCTTGAGGGATTCACTTGACCTCTCTGACCCTATATCTTTCCTTCCAGAAATGAATGTGCTAAAACCTTGCCCACTTTGTCAGATTGTTTCAGGTGTCCAGGTGAAAAAGAATGGGTGTAAAAGCCTTGATGAAACCAGAAAGATTCTTAGTTTATTATTGGATAAAGCCAAGCAAATTCTGTCTCATTTATCTATTATTTGGTTTTCTTTTTTTCCTATGTGTTTCCCCAGCTGCTGTTGTCATCGTTGTCTTTTTGAATAACATAGATTTGGGTCCACCTTTTTTAAAAAAAACAGTCTTTTTTTTTTTTTTTTAACATTTATTCTTTTTTGAGAGGCAGAGAGACAGAGCACAAGTGGGGCAGGGGCAGAGAGAGAGGGAGACACAGAATCTGAAGCAGGCTCTGGGCTCTGAGCTGTCAGCACAGAGCCCAGTGTGGGGCTTGAACCCACAAACTGTGAGATCATGACCTGAGCCAAAGTCGGACGCTTAACCGACTGAGCCACCCAGGCACCCCTGGATCTTGTTTTATATTATAGCTTTAAAGTAGTTTAGGGTTGGGGGAGGGGGAATGGGGAGATGTTGATCAATGGGTACAAAGTTTCAGTCACACATGATGAGTAAGTTCTGGGGATCTAATGTACAGCAATGTGACTGTAGTTCGCAGTATCGTGTTATCTACTTGAAATTTGCTCAGAGAGTAGATCTTAAAGTGTCCATACTCCCTATACCATGTCAATCATGTGAAGTGATAGGTATATTAATTAGCTTGATTATGTTGATTATTTCACAATGTATGTGTGTATCAAAACATCCTCCTATACTGTAAATATATACAATTTTTATTTGTCAGCTATTCCTCAGTAAAGCTGGGGGTGGACAGAGAAGGAATGCATGATAAAGCCAGTCACTCTCATGCTTTCCTGGCTTTGACTACCAAGAAAAAAGAAAGTTTGGGTTGTTCTTAATGGTTTATTTATTTATTATTTTAAAAAAGTTTATTTACTTATTTTGAGAGAGCACGCGAGAGACAATGCACAGGGGAGAGGCAGAGAGAGGGAGAGTGGGAGAGAGAGAGAGAGAATCCCCAGCAGGCTCTGCATTGTCAGCACAGAGCCAGATGTGGGGCTCGAACCTACAAACTGTGAGATCACGACCTGAACTGAAATCGAGTCAGGTGCTTAACTGAATGAGCCACCAGGTGCTCCCTGAATGATTTATTTTAGTAGAAACTTAAAATATATTAAGTATTAGATTATTTGTGTGTCTGTAGTTCTGTTTGGAGAAAATGTGCTGTGTACAGGTAAAAATGCTCCCCCAAGTTGTACATAAATGGAAAAAATCCTGACACCCATTTTTGTGACACTACCTACTTCAGTAAATAATAGTGAACTTCGGATTGCAAAAAAATTGATTTGTAGTCTTTGTCCTCTCTCACTTCCTTATTTTGCTGAAATTGAACAATTGCACTTGAGTATGCTTAATAAAGCATACTTGTGAACACAAAAATCAATGGTATATCTATATGAAGTTCCCCGTTAAGTTAGTAGTCATAAAATGCATGTGCACGTCTAACTGTACTACCCAGGTTGTCTCCTAATTTTCCTTATATTTTGGGGATAATCGAAAGAGTTTAGCTGAAGAGTTTCAGTTTATATAAGTCATGTCCAGTTGTTACCAAAAGTATTTCTGCGTAAGAGATCAGTTGTGTTTATTATCTTCATTTTGCTTAATCCTGAAGAAAATAGATGCCCTTGGAGCCAGACTCCATTGTTTTTAGTTGATTGAAATTTAATTTAAATGGGCCATAGGTAAATGCTTCTGAAGACTGAAGATTTTGTGAACTTTATATTGCAAATCAGGTATGCAACGGGCCTGCCTTCGCTGGGGCAGGGAACACATATGTACATCTGCAAAGGTGGACTTGGGGGGCTCGCAGCTTGAGATGCATGTTACATGTTAGGGCTGCTTTGCTAGAGATCCTGTGTGTGTGGATTTCTAGAAGTTGAAAGCGTAGTGTGGGATATATCCCTTTAGTTCTTAATACTGGGTGACTGTTGCTAGCGACCATCTGTTTTGGGCACAGGAGGTGGCACCACGTTTGTTCTCTCTCTGAAGAGTCTGCATTTGTAGGAGGGCTTTGCAGCTTCGAGACCTTTCTGGCACTCGGGCATTCAGTCCCTCCTGGGTCCTGTTTCTGCCTCTCCTCACTTTCACCTATTCTTCCTCTGTCCCAACAGAACCTACCACTTCTTGGTTCTTGCAGTCTTTTTGTCGCCTGCTCAGGGTAAGTGCAGGCTACAGACAGACACAGTCGGTGGGCCCTGCTTTAAAGAGGACACTGGCCTGGGAGCAGAGGACCTAGAAGAGTCTGGGCGAGATGCGGGCAAGGCCAGGTTGGCAGAGTGAGGCGGACGGAAGAGGAAAGACGGCAGGTTGGAGTCATACGCTGGTGCCTGGCACGCTGCGGGCCCCTTCCGTAAATGCATGGATGGTTCTTTCATTTCTTTAACGGATATCTGTTTAGCTTTAACATGTGCCAGGTTCTATGAATAGAGGAGAGACGCAGCCAGCTGTAGGGAGTACAGGGTCTGTTTTTACTCACTTAACTCATGGCACATCAAATGACTTGTTCTCTCCTTAGCAAGAAACAGAAAAATCGATATTCCATTGCTTTTCCATTGGCATTCAGCCCACACTGCTTTGGGAAAAAAAAAAAAAACCACCCAAGAAAACCAAACCTAGGAATGTGCCTTAATGATATGCAGAGGAGACAGCTATGTGTACCCTTAGTAGATGCAGTAGATGGCATCGTCCAGGAGGGAGTAATGTGGCTGGAGTTCAGATGGCCCAGAGGACTTTCCAGGCTGTCTCCTGTCCCTTTTGGCTCCGCGTGCCGCTAGCCAAGCTTGGGAGTCGGGCCCAGAATGATTACACATTTTTTCGTATGCCTGCTATGGCCATTGACAGCTGCTTTGCCAATAGATCTGCACTGAGGTTTACCAGCGCAGCTGCTGGGAGCACGGGTGGGAGGGCCGGCTGGAAAATCTCGTCATGTGGCACAGACAGCCCCGGCAAAAGGGAGAGGGACCCAGAGGTCAAGTTCACGCTGGGTCAAATATGTGTTCTCAACACTAGTTAAAACAAACATTTAGGAACCGTAAATTCTGTGGTGCGATGGTGCTTAAGCCTGCTTCGCGAAGCCCTCCTGCAGCCCGTGGGCCGGCTCCTGCCTGGCCTGCTTTAGTGGAGTGTTTCTCTGCCCAGGGAACCCTTGGCCCTTAGGAAGCCTGACTTGTTGAAAGGACCTTTGGCAGCCTCAGGAGTTTGCTGTTTCTGATCCTGTTATTTGTTGTCTTGGATATTCCAAACATACTCAAACATGTTTGGGGAGCTCGAATTGAATTTTCCTGAAATGCAGATTTTGTTTCCAAGTCCTTCCTAGCAAGGAACAGAGTGACTTGGAGTGCTGGGGCTGTGTCCCCTCTCTTCACACTGACCAGGATCGGAGTGTACGCTGAGGAGCTGCTGAGAGGGTGAAGGCCACGGCGTGGTGCTTTCTAGCTGGCGGGGAATGTGTTCTTGACCTTCACACCCTGGGTGGGCAGAGGGAGGCAGGCATGGTTTATTACCGCCTTTACAGGCAGGGGGCACTGCTTGGACCCCACCCCAGATCTGTGGCCCCCTTTTTTTTTTTTAATGTTTTGTTTTATATTTGAGAGAGAGAGAGTGTGTGTGTGCTCGAGCAGGAGAGGGGCAGAGAGAGAGGGAAACACAGAATCTGAAGTAAGCTCCAGGCTCTGATCTGTCAGTACGGAGCTAGACATGGGGCTTGAACTCATGAACTGTGGGATCATGACCTGAGCTGAAGTTGGACGCTTAACCGACTGAGCCACCCGGTCGCCCCTGGTTGGCTTTTGATTCCTTGTTCTTTCTGCTGCCCTAGGCTGCCTGGACGTCTGGGGCTGCAGCCCCTCCTGACCGCCGGGATAGGGACTGGCTCATACAGCCCAGACTCACTGTGTGAGTTCCCCAGCTGGGTTAGTTTGCTAGGGCAGGCCACAACAAAGTACCACAAACTGGTGGCTTAGAACAACGGAATGTTACTGTCTCAGAGTTCTGGAGACTAGAAGTCCAAAATCAGTCGTAGACGGCCTTGGTTCCTTCAGGAGCTATGTGGGACGGGTCTGTTCCAAGCTTCATTCCTTGGCTTGGGAAGGCCTCCTTCTCCCTGAGCCCCTTTATATCTTCTTCCTTATATATGTCTTTGTGTCAAATTTCCTTTTTATTAGGACACCAGGCCCCCTTCATGACCTCATTTTAACCAGATTCCCTCTGAAGACTCTGGCTCCAGATAGGGTGCAAATAAGGTCACATACTAAGGTACTGGGGGTCTGGACTCCAACATATTTTTTTAGGGGGTAGGAGGATTCAGTCAACTCATAAAGTCAGCCTAAAGGTGCTGTGCACATGGGCTTCAGAGGTGGGCTACTCAATGGTTGGGTCATTCCTGGGGGACTCTGAGCGTCCCTGCCAACGACCCATAGATACAAGCATGGGTGGGTGGAAGCTGAGTTGGGTCCCTCCCATACAGCCTGGGACTGTGGGTCTCTCTTGGTTTCTTACCTAACGCAGGCACTCTGGCTGTTCCAGGGATTGGGAGAGGTAAGGAATTGGCCCCTTGTGATTTTGGTTATAACTGTGGCCATTTTTTAAAAATGTTTATTAATTTTTGAGAGAGAGACAGAGGATGAGCAGGGGAGAGGGAGACATAGAATCTGTAACAGGCTCCAGGCCCTGAGCTGTCAGCACAGAGCCTGACACGGGGCTTGAACTCATGAACCATGATATCATGATGTGAGCTGAAGTTGGACGCTTAATTGACGGAGCCACCCAGGTGCCCCTGACTATGGCCATTTTTACTTGGTCTGTTTAAAAAGATTCTAGTGTGATGGTTCCTAAGTGTGAACTTGCAGCTGATCCCAGTAGGAGTTTGTGGAACTGCTTTATTGAATCAGTATCTCTTGGGCTCTTTTTTTTTTTTTAATTTTTTTTTTAAATATTTTTATTTATTTCTAGGAGAGACAGTGTGAGCAGGGGAGGGAGGGTCAGAGAGAGAGGGAGTGACAGACTCTGAAATAGGCTCCAGGCTCCGAGCTGGCAGTCAGCACAGACCCTGACGTGGGGCTCGAACCCATGAACCATGAGATCATGACCTAAGCGAAAGTCGGATGCTTAACCGACTAAGCCACCCAGGCGCCCCTCTCTTGGGCGCTTAACAAGCACCCCAGGTGATGCTGATGAAGGTGGGCCACCTTTTGAGGAACAGTGATCCAGAAGGCACCCTTTCCTGGGCATGATTTATGACTGTTTGTGTGGGACTTTAAAGACCAAGCCCAACACTTAACAATTTAGAAACTACTCAAGGCAAGAGCCATCTGGATTTTGATTTAACTCCATTTTTTAAAATGTTTTATTTTTGAGAGAGAGAGAGAGACAGGGCATGAGCAGAGGAGGGGCAGAGAGAGAGGGAGACACAGAATCTGAAGCAGGCTCCAGGCTCTGAGCTGTCAGCACAGGGCGCGATGTGGGTTTAAACTCACAACTCGTGAGATTATGACCTGAGCCCAAGTCAGATGCTTAACTGACTGAGCCACCCAGGTGCCCGGTAGCTCAGTTTTGAACATTACATACAAAAATTGCTGCATATGGGGTTATTCCATCCAGTTTTTCTTCAGTTGGTTGAATGTTTGATAAATATATGTATATACTGTTAGAAGAGTCAGAAATATGTAAAATTGTGAATGATACATAGATGTACTTAAATGAAGTATTTTTATTTATTTTATTTTATTTTTTTTTTACAAATAGTTTATTGTCAAATTAGTTTCCACATAATTAAATGAAGTATTTTTAAAAAAGGTTTAAACACTTTGGAACATACAGGATGTTTTTTTCCCCACTAAATATTCTGTTTTTAATTATAAAATATTTTAAATACACGAAAACATAGAATAATAATATATCCTATAGCTACCCATCAGGGTCAGGTTTTGAAAAACTCCCTGATGTGGCCATTAAGTGCAACGATTACAGATAATGGAGGGACTGTGGTCTTATCTGGTGCTAAATGTGTGTTTCACTAATGATGTTTCCTGCCTTGTTAGTGGAGAGAAAATAATCCATAATTTGTTAGTCTGGCACAAATTAGTTGCTTTGGTACTTATGGAAAAATACATCAGAGGTGAATGTATTCTTATATGCTCGTGTGTACCTATTAATTTGCCTTGCTTATCAAGGATATTGAATATTTCATATAGGCAGAGTGCATTCGATACACAGAATCTGTACCTAAGATAATGTGGTTTCAAGAAGGAAATGCTACCTGTTACTCTTCTCCCCTACTCCCCTCCCCAGCCTACCTGCCTTTCTTGCCTCCCTCCTTTTTCTCCCCTTACTGGGTCTATATTTTGCTTGTTCTGAACAAGAAGGCAGTGTAGGTGAGTGGTTAGAAGTTCAGTCTTTGGAGTTAGGATCCAGGACTCCTGTCCGGATGGTAACACCCCCTCACTGTGAGACCAAGGAGGTGAGAGTGGGGAGAAGGCTGGGTAGTCCCAGCATTCACAGCACAGGGATAGTAATGGAACCATCATTGAGAGCCTGGTTTGGGGACCACAGGAAGTAATGTATGAACAGGGCATGCAGAGTGGGACTCCTGGCCAGCCACATTCACCTTTTCAGGGGCTCTCAATTATGCTTCTGCCTCCCCCCTCCTGGGCACCCCAGCCTTTTATATACTTCCGTTTGTGTTTCTTAGGCCCCCTGGTGAAAACCATGGCTCCCTCTTCCCCTCTCCCAGAACACGGTCATTTCACTCTTTCTTGGCCCTGGGTATGGGTAGGCTCCCTGTCAGCATGGAGCAGAATTTTCTTTGTGTTCTCTCTCTGTTTTTAAAAAGTTTAGTCATTTATTTTGAAAGAGACAGTGACAGCACCAGTGGGTGAAGGGCAGAGAGGGACAGAGAGAGGATCCCAAGCAGGCTCCACATTGGCAGCGCAGAGCCCGCCATGGCGCTCGAACCCACAAAACTGTGAGATCATGACATAAGCTAAAACCAAGAGTTGGGCGCTCAACTGACTGAGCCACTCAGGACCCCAGTACAGTTGCAGTGCAAATGCTAACCGAATTGAATAGAGTTGAATTGCACTAGCATCTCTGATGTTGTTGTGTTGTAAATACTGTTCTCTAAATACTATCTAGAGAATTCTTTCTTCTTTGTTTACTCTTACCTTTCAGCAATAATTTCCGTTTGGTTTTCTTTCCCCTCATGCTTATCCTTGCCCAACAGACACTGCTTATTATGACAGCCTTTCAAGGGCACGCCACCTTATTCTGCTGCTGCCAGCTTTCTTTCTGAAGGCTGCCCTGGCATGGCCCAAACTTTAAGACAACTTTTCCTTTCTCCTTGCCAATTTTAGAATCTTTCTGCTCAACATCATCTGATAGAGATTTGGGCCCAAGTAAAATGAATGTTGTATGATTTTCCCTGTAATTTAGATCCCTGAATACAGCTCTTGGCCAGCTACTCTATTCCCCATGGCTTTTTCACTGCACCACATTTGAGTAATATTGTTGGCACGGGTGTAAGTAAACAGTTTGCGAAATGTCGTGTTTTGTAAATTAGGAGATGGATGGGCTGGGTTTTGAATACACGCTGTTGGCTCTCCTGGATCAGAAGAGAGATAAGTTTGGTTGATGAATGGGAAGATGAATTTGCAGAAGATGTTGCTAATCCAGAGCTGATGGGGTCCACTTTGCCCAACTGATGGAATCAGTTATTCACAAGTGAGAACTACCTGGCTGGATGTATTTTGGTGATGAATGAAGGGAGACTCTTCACAGAGGAGATAGTTCTTCAGAGGTGAAGACAGCTAGCACAGAGGCCCTGGTGGGGATAGGTCTGGCCTGGCATGGGGACCTAGAAGTGAGTGAGGACCAGAGTGATAGGCGGTCAGGGGGCTAGAGCTGGATCCCAGTCAGGTCTCATAGGCTGTGTAAGGCCACAGATAACACAGGGGACTTGTAAATGCAAGTGAATTTTATTATTAAGGAATGAAAGACAAGCCAGAATTTGTTTTTTTGGCAGCCCTTCTTTGAAGACATGGACGAAGAATGGTTTAGATTGAAAATTCAATCACCTTTATTACTATTTTTTTTATTGATGAGAAAAACTGCATATATAACGGTGAAGTACCCAAGGCCAAGTACACAAACGATCATTGTAGCCTGACCGGCTGCACTGTGCCCAGATGGCCACACAAGCCCTGTGTTGAAGGCAGCTTCGGGCCTCTGCCGAGCTCTGGTAGACAAAGGTGACAGATGCTTTCACCAGAGCCAGAGGCCAGGATTTAGGGTTGAAAGCTTGAGGGTTAAAAAAAAGAAAAGCCCCTGGTCACTGCCGTGTTAAAAGGCAGATTAGTGGGGATCCTCACATGGTTCTCAATGAAAAATAAAATGTTAAATCCTTTAAAAATGAAAACTAAGAAACCCTCTTTGGCCACCATGGAAAATTCAGAGAGCAGTTAGGGTATGTTAAATTCAGAGCATACAACTTTTGGAATACACTTGAATGCTGTTCTGAGGTTTTGTTCAAACCCCCATCTCCATCCCCCCNCCTCTTCTGGGCCTTTTGGGCAGTCACTCACTGTCTCTGTGCGATTTTGTTCTGGTTTGTAAACGAGGTTAATAGCACTCTTTGGCTACACCTCCCATTTTGTAGTAAATATCCAATAAAATGAGGTTCATGAAAATACTTCACAAAAGAGCTGAGAAAACACATGGTGATTTATTCATAAAGTTTTTGGAAAAGTTTTCAGTGGGGGAATTTTTTTCTGTAACGTGTTGGTATATTTCTTGTCTTGAAAAATAGAGTGCTTAATGTATGACAGTGGGTTTTGATGATTACTGGTCTGTGTCTCATGTCTTTATATTGATTGTGCCATTTTACTGATGGTTTATGGTCTCTGGGGGAATGGCCTGGAGGTTGGTTTGAAAATAAACAAAAATACCTAAATCCCCCACTTTAACCACCTCCCCAACAGGTGACTTGCTTCATCTTCCTAGAAGTAGAGAGTAGGCAAAGACAGGAATCCTTTCAAGAGAGCTATGTTTCTTAACTGTGATAGTGAAAAGGTTATGTTAGGTTAGTTCCAAAATTTCTTAGTAATTGGAGGTGAAATAATACAGACAATAAGTAAATGAAAGGCAGGACCTGGTTTTGTTTTACTTTTTATCCATTAGGAAGTTGGTGTACACGGCAGTTCTGTGTATACAATAGACCCTCAGTAAGGTTTCTTGATTAGTAAGCATTACAAGTCACATTTGTTTCTGAGGGAAAGACCAGCTGAAATTCATTTAAATCAGTGGCTACTGAGACGATGTTATTAAGCAGCTCCTTTTGTATGAAAGAATGTATATGATGGCAAATCTTCCTGTGGGACCATTTTTAAGGCTCAGTTTTGAGTGTTAGAAGCTCTTTCTTTGGTAAAATTGCCCCATTCTGTCCAACAGTATAGACTGCTTGGATGACACTTCATAAACCTAGTGGCTCTCAAAGTATGGTCCCAAAACCGGGGATGACAGCACCACCTGGAACCTTATTAGAAATGCAAATTCTCGAGCCCTATCCTAGACCTCCTGAATCAGAAACTAGGCATGGGGCCCAGCACTGTGTGTTTAGGTACATTTACTTATTTAGAGACAGAGTGCGCAAGTAGGGGAGGAGCAGAGAGAGAGAGAGTCCAGTAGGCTCCATACTGTCACTGCAGACCCTGATGTGGGACTTGAACTCATGAACTATGAGATGATGACCTGAGCCAGAGTCCAGTGCTTAACCGACTGAGCCACGCAGGTGCCCCCCAGCACTCTGCGTTTTAATGAGCCTTCTAGGCAATGCTGATGCATGTATGGTTTGAGAACCATCACTCTAGCTGAATCCACCTCTGCTCCTTTTCAGTACACCTCCACCCATCACTTCTAGAGAGAGGAGGGGTGCAGGGGAATTGGTTCCCTTCAGTTCCAGGCCTTGGGGACTAGAATCTTGTTTTCGCCTCCTCTCCAAGGGCATGGAGCAGTCCCCTGGGCTCAGATGGGAACCTTGTAATCTGAGTTGTGCACGTTACCACACATTCTGTTCTGCGCAAGCACTGAGGAGACCCAGTGATGCCATTTTGCCATTCAGTGAATGTGAGTTTTGTACCTTTGGGACTTTCTAGTTTCTGTCGTGTTCTAATGTGGAAGATGCTTATATCACATCAAGGTGTGGTACTTGGACCCCCTTGTGCATCGCAATCCATTGTACGGTGCATAGCAAATGCAGGTTGTGGGGCCCCACCCCAGCCTTACCAAGCTGGAGCCCCAGGGGTGACCCCATGACCCTGGTTTTCACAAGCAGCTAGCAACCGATCCACACTGAGGGTTTACAGATTTACGGGGTGTATACTGGAACAAAAGATGTGAAAGTCCAGGAATGAGAGAAAGGTATTACCGAATTAATAAAAGTAACAGGAGAGAATGTGATATTTTGTTTTGGAGGCAGGTGCCATTACTCATTTCTAGAATAGTTCAAAAGTGAAATGAAGAGCAAACTCTTGTCCAGAACATGCCCTCAGCATTGGCAGGGACAAAGCTTTCTCCTGTGAGGATGAGATGGAGAAGGGATGAGGCTGTGTTGCTTGGCCATTCCTTGGGGTCCTGGTGACTCATTCCTGCACGTTGCTGAAGGAATGCATCAGATGTTGGAAACAGCCCAGTTACGAATTTCAGCAATGACCCGCACTTTTATTAGATGTGTTTTTAAGAAGGGAATTGCCTGTTACCAGACTAGAAACCTTTGTAGGAAGCGCTGAAGAAGGAGTTGCTTTGTTTGTCCCATGAAATAGGGAATTTTCCCCTCATTGCATATCTTTTTTTCTTTCTGCAGAATAAATGAGCACAAAGATACTTTACCTGAATATTGAAGAAAAATTAGGTCTTTAAAAAAATGTCTATTTCCTTTCCAAGTAGAAAGATCTTTTTGGGGGGGTAGGTGGGAAGAGTAAGGCTTATTTAAATCATCCATTTTTGTGGTAATAGTTCTACCTGCTTAAAAGTAAATATTTTATCTTTTCCCAATGTGAGCACATTTTTTGCATGTTATTTTTGATAAAGCACCCAAAGGGTTATCCTGTAGACAAAGCCACAGTCAAATGCTGCTCTGTGGAGCTCACAGTCCAGTGGAAAACCCAGAGGACTACAGCCCTAGGATCGTGGCTGATATGCCTTTGCTTAATTCTCTCCCCTCGAGTGTGGGTAGAACCTATAACTTGCTTCTAGTGAACAGAATATGGCAAAGGTGCTGGGATGTCATCTCCTTGGTTATGTTATGTTGTATGAGTCTCCCTCTTAGTCGACTGGAGTGAGAGATGTCATGCTGGCTTGGAAAAAGCAACTGCCCATTGTGTTTGCAGCTTGCCTTTGGACAGAGCCGCGTGGCAGCACCCTGGGCAGTCTCTCAGTGGCAGGCAGGATGAAGCTGGAGCCCTTAGTCCTACAGCCACAAGGAAATGAATTCTGCCATCAGCCTGAATGACTTTGCAAGTAGAGTCTTACTGAGCTGAGCCCCAGATGAAACTGCATTCCTGCCAACCCTTGATTGTAGCTGCTTGAGACCCCGAGGCAGAGGACTTAGCTATTCTGTGCCCAGACTATTGACTCATAGAATCTGTGAGATAATAAATGTATATTGTTCTTTTTAAAACAATTTTTTTTTTTTTAAAGAGAAGGTGTGTGTGAGCAGGGGAGAGGGGAAAAGGGAGAGAGAGAGGATCCCAAGCAGGCTTATGCTGTCAGTACACAGCCCAACTCAGGGTTTGATCCCATGAACTGTGAGCCGAAATCAAGAATCAGATGCTCAACTGAATGAGCCACCTAGGTGCCCCAAGTGTGTGTGTGTGTGTGTTTTTTTTTTTTTAAATTTTTATTTATTTCTAGGAGAGAGAGAGAGACAGCGTGAGCAGGGGAGGGTCAGAGAGAGAGGGAGACACAGACTCTGAAACAGGCTCCAGGCTCTGAGCTGGCAGTCAGCACAGAGCCCGGCGCGGGGCTCGAACCCACGAACCGTGAGATCATGACCTAAGTGAAAGTCGGACGCTTAACCGACTAAGCCACCCAGGCGCCCCAAGTGTGTGTTGTTTTAATTTGTTAAGTTGGTGATAACTTCTTAGACCTGTAAAAGAAAATCAATACAAGAAAGAATGTGTAGATCCTCAAAGAGTGGCTCAGACCAAAGCCTTATCCATCCACTCTAACAGGCTCCTAGTGAACCCATTCTTTGTACTGGCCACTTTCCCAGCCCTGCAGGTAGAAAATGGGAATAAAACACAGTTGTATCTTCTGGTATCTCCCTGTTTGGAATAGTTGGGGTTCAAAGGAGGGACATTACTCTCTTTGGGGGAAAAATTAGAGTAGGAATTGTTTGAAATAGATTTTGAGGATAGATAGAATTTGGACTTGGGAATCTGGTGGGAAGGCCATTCAGGTAATGGATAGTGCTGACTTCATAGTGTGGTAAGAAAAGGTGTTTTCCAGTTTGGAGGCCTTGGATTTGCTTTAGCCACAAGCCTTTATTGAACATGGAAGAATACCATTGGAGCTGAATAATGAGGTACAGTCATGGATTAAAATGGTAAGCTCTATGGCCAAAGTAGACAATATCAAAGTTTAATAACAATAAAGTTACTAATCATAGAGCCTCTGAAGCATCCTATGATAACTCTTTCCCTTAATTCAGTTGGATCATTGGATCATAAAGCCAGATTTTCCAAACAGTACTGAGTAATTTATTCTAAGGCATTTTTTACGGTGTTTTTTCCTATTGAGGAGGATTTGAGGGTCATGGATGTTATGTTTTTAGCTTTTAGCTGAGGGTACTCAAGGGAGGTCCATCAAAGACCTTCCCCAGGGATGCCATTTACAGCAAGTACTTAGCATGTTTGAGGGCAGTGTCAGTGACAGGTGGCCCTATACATAGCCATGAGCTCCTAAATGTGTCATTCCGAAGAGGGCTGTTGTGTACCTTGTGTCCTGCGTACCCAGATGGGTACAGAGCTCTCTGCTGCTGTGCTATTACTATTGATTGTCTCATTGTGCTGATATCACAAGTGGTTTTGTCCAGTCTTTTTTTGGGAGATTGGAATACATTTCACTTTATCCTTTCATCTCTCCTGACATTTCTCATCACTCAGGTTGGTAGTAGAAAGCATGGCTTTGAAGGGTCTTTCAATTTTGTGGTAACTTTTTAAGAAGTTATCACCATTTTAATAGATTAGAACAATACACATTTGGGGCACCTTGTGGAATCTTCTCTCCTCATGGGTTTTTAGAATAGGAGAGCAGCCTGGCACGTGGCTCAGCTTCACCTATAGCAGTGGTCCTGACTTGTGGGGTGGTGGGGCCAGGGAAGGAGAATGGAAGGGTCTTCTGTGGTCACTTCATGCTTTCTGAGCCTTCAATTTTGTAGGAGTGTGGTAAGGCCACGTGAGAACTGACTTTCCCAGGCTCTGTGGACTTTGATGGCCTCTCTTTACCAAAAGGGCTTTAAAAAATTCTGCCTAGTATTCCTTAGGGTTTGATAATAACACGTAAGGTGCATATTAAACTTACTTGAGGGAACAGTGCTATGTAAATATTGACTATAATTAGTCCTATATTTTGGAGAGAAGAGATCACTTGAATGTTGCTAAACTAGCATTGGTTTAAGTATTAGTATTAAAAACAAAGCTGTTTTTGGCTGGAACTCGGAGTGCCCCTCCTTTTGTACAAATAGTGTCCCCTACGGATCTTCGTAAGTCAGGGGTCTGGGTCTTCCAGTCCCAGGTGACACAGGGCCACGTGCGGAGGCCTTGAGGTGCCTCGCAAGGCGGACTAATGACGCCTCCACAGATTACTTTGGGTAACGCTTGCAACAAGCCAGTGATGAGCTACCATTTAACCTCTGGTTTTACAGACAAGAAAACAGGTTTGGCAGGGTTAAGCTCTTGAGGCAGGCCCCAGACCTAGATGGAGCTCCTCTTCATTTCTGCCTCAGAGAGGCATTCCGTCTAGAGGCCAAGGATGGTGCTTGGCCTAGTTCAGAGACACTGCCACGCCTGGAGACGTCTCTCTAGGAAATGTGCTTGGGTTCTCACTGGGATTATAGGGTTATCTGCCCTTCCTTTCTAATGGAGTTGAGTGAGACTTCCTCCCTTTAAGCAAACATGTGTAGTCGTCCCCAGAAACATGAAGAAGTATCTTAGGAGCTGGCATTCTTGTTCATGGTAAAGTGCACTGGGGGGCAGCTCTCGTTCTCTTTAGGCTGCAGGCCTCAGTGGGGTGGCCAGGGCCCTGCACACGGGTGTGGAGATGTTGGGGGGGGGGTGCCTTGTGTAGCCCTCCAGGCGCTCTTCTTGTTTCTTTTCTGGAAATCTCCGGTAAGACCTAGGTGTTCTCTTTTCCTGCCCTTCCATGCCTCTTCTGGTTGGCTGCTTTTCTCCTTCCCACACCTCTAAGCTTCTCCACTTGTCTGTTTCTGAAAGAAATAGCTAATTTGAGGAGTTCTAAGGGCATATTCTACTATCAGTTGCAGGTGCGAAAAGATTCGTTTTTATTTCTACTCTGACTAGTACATGGTAGGCACTCAAATATTTTTTGAATTTATTAATGAGTGAATTTTGCCCATCTTTCTGACCCTGTTGGGTCAATTAAGTGAGTCTTAGAAACATGGAAGATTGAATCAATTCATCCATACCTTTGAGGGAATTCCAGACTCTGAGCAGCCGGGGGCAGAGGATTTGCTAGGGCTTTTAGGATGATGTTGGGGAGGCGATGAACTGACTGGAGGATAGGGCCGAGACAGCTAAGGTCAAGTAGAGTGGGTGTCTGTAGGATGTGGTAGGAGAGAACGTGGACCAGTGGTCATTTTAGGCAGGACTGTTTGGCTATAAGTGAAAGACACACAGACTGGCTAAAGGAAAAGAAGCTCTTTACTGACAGATAACTGGGGGTCCTAAGCCTTATGCTGGCTTCAGTCCTCACTGGATTCAGGGGCTTGAATCGTTAAATCAGCACCAAACCATTGGTACTGGTACGTCATTTGCAGGGCCCAGTGCAAAATGCAAATGTGGGAACCATTGTTAAAAAACTGCATTAGGTTAAGTATCACCTATTAATAGTTTCTAAGCAAGAATACTAATAAGTCCTACCTCTGACCATTTTGGGAACTGCTGTACTGATCTGATAGTTATTGTGCCCACCAATATTCTGTTCACATGCAGTTGATAGAGGTCTGGCCAGTTAACTCACAGTCTCTTGTGTCTGTTTGGTCTTGGCATTCTATGAAGTGCTTCTAGAGCTCACGTTGAATTTTCAAATTTCAACCCACTGGTCAGTATTTATATCAGATCATATGGAGACAAAGTATAGGGTATATAAAAATGCATTTTTTTTTTTTGTAGTGTGATTTTAGTTTCGGCAACCTTTCTCTAAAGTTCTAACGGAGTTCCATTTAAAATGTCACTTGGGAACAGATGACGTGAGTTTCCCTAAGCTTAACGCTATTGGGTTGGAGTCATATCATCCTTTACAGTTTACTTCCATGTTTTTTTTTTAATTTTTAATGTTTTATTTATTTCTAGGAAAGAGAGAGAGAGCGAGCGAGCGTGAGCAGGGGAGGGTCAGAGAGAGAGAGTCACAGACTCTGAAACAGGCTCCAGGCTCTGAGCCGGCAGTCAGCACAGAGCCCGATGCGGGGCTCGAACCCACGAACCGTGAGATCATGACCTAAGCGAAAGTCGGATGCTTAACCGACTAAGCCACCCAGGTGCCCCTACTTCCATGTTTACACAAAGACTGGTCTCTGGGCCATTAACCACAGTTTCATGCATCCAGATGCTTTCCATACAGGTCTCTTGAATACCCTTTCTGGGACTGTTGTAGAAACTGTTCCCTAACTGGAGGTGTGTGTCGGAGGATCCACAGGTTGCCTGCTCCCATTCATAGCAGGGCACTGCAGAGTGGCTGTGTGGGTCAGATCGTTTCATTAGTAACTTTTATGACTCAATTTGCTATTATGATTCTACCTGTCTGTGCAGCATTTTCATCTGGGTGGGAGACCCTTTAAATTGAGCTTTGGGTGTGTAAGCGTTTTCCACAAAGAAGTCAGTCACCCCTGGAACCGTGGAAGGTTGTCGGGCACCGTCCTTTGTCTCAGGAAGCACGGGCCTTTGTTCATTCTTCTCAGTGGACGGCTCATCCCTCACAGATAAACAGTTTATTTTCAGAGATTATAATAGCTACTCCCCCTGGCTCAAAGTGGGATTACAGAGTTAAGAAAGATAGCCATAGCAGATTTTTGAAAGTGTGATGACAAACTTTGGACTTGAGAAGAAGAAAGGGTTTATTTTCTTCTGCTTGAATTTGTTACACATTCCACTTTTTATCTCCTGTCACAGAACTTGTGGCTGAAAGTCACAAAACAAAAGATGACCGCATATGAGCTTATCTTTGTTTTTAAATATTTGCCCACATCAGTACCTGCAACTGCAGAAGATTCAAGCCAATACAGTTTCTAAATGGACCTCAGGTGTCCAGAATTGCATGACCCAACACCCTTTGGTTCACGACACATTATCATAATTACTTGCAGACAAACCTTTATGACTCTAATGGCTTAACTATTCTTTCTTGACTTGTAGCTGTATAATTTAGCTTTTCATTGCAAAGCAGTCACCACCTGAACTGTGTAAATATGAAGCTGACTTTTGGTGGATGTGGAAAATGTTTTAAAGTCACACGTAAAATGAAAATGAGGTAAATAAGGGCTTGGGATCAGTGGACGAACTCATTGGCCTCTCTGACTTTTTCTTGTTGCACAGTTTCAGGGTTAAGTGACATTGATGCTTGGCTGAGTGACACGGGGTAAGGTTTCAGGGAACTGTTTTCAGTTGTTACATGACCGTGCGCTCTCGTCCTCTCCAGTGGGCGTCCTGACAACGGCAATGGCGTGGCTTAGACTCCTATTTGGAAATGATCTAGGAAGTCAAACATCTAATTCAGCTATCCCATCCCTGTTCTAATCTAGGAATCTTCCAGGCACTTCTAGCGCAGGCCATTTAGCCTGTACTTGAATTCTCCTAGACAGGAAGCTCACTCCTTCCTGACCACCCCTTTTATTTTACAGAGGACTTCAAATGTGAAAAATAAAATTGACTTTGTAGAGCTGAAACATGCTTCCTTATAACTTCCATTCCTTTGTAGAGTTAGTTTTTACTCGTAGATGACAGAGAGTCCTCACGTGTATAAATATTGGAAGAGTTTGTTAGATGGTCATATCTAGGTTAGGACTCTTAATGCTTTCTCAGTTTGCTTCTCTTTGATAGCATGTGAGAACATTTGCTCAATTTAGCAAGTATTGGTCGAGTATCAGCTGTATGTGAAGCACTCTCCATCAGTGCTGGCTGGAAGACCTTTGTGGGGGACAAAGATAACTTGGTTCCTACCTTTCAAGAGTATGCTTTGGTGTGAAATGGATCAGAAAAGCATGTGGTTGGATGCAGGAGTGGAACCAAGTGTCACTGGGGTCTAAAGAAGAGAGAGTGACCTCAAACTAGCTGTGTTAGAAGAGTTCCAGAGCCGGATCTGGAGGGAATTAATATAAGGTGTTTTTGGAGGCCGAGTCTGGGAGTAGGGCATTCTAGGCAGAGACCGGTGTGAACAAAAGCCCAGGGATGGGGACCGTAAGTTTTGTCCAAAAGCACAGGAGGGTTTCTATCTGCTCAGGTTGTGGGATGCTTGGGGGAGGCAGGGATGAAGTGGTAGGTTGAGGCAAGAGCCGGGAGAAGCTTGATGGCCCACCTCACTTGTTCGTCCTGCAGCCCATGATTTCATTGTGAGGCACACACCTGGCTTTGAATCTGGGTGTTCGGCCTCAGCTGCTGATCCCAAGACCGGGTTCTGTGTCCATGGTAAGGACTGCACAAAATGTAAGCAAAGAGTTCAGCAGCACCTGCCTGGTACATGGCAGAGTCTTGGTAAACAGCCACTGTTAAGATTTCTGAATTTGCCCCGGTTGCCCAGGTCTCCTGTTATCTCTGCAGCTAGCAAGCGACCCGGAAGCCGCCCCATCTCGGGGTCATGATGGGCAGCAAGATGGCGTCTGCCAGCAGGGTCGTTCAGGTAGTCAAGCCACATACTCCATTAATAAGGTTCCCTGACAGAAGAGACAATCCTAAACCCAATGTATCAGAAGTTTTGAGATCAGCAGGACTACCATCTCACTCTTCTTCAATTTCACAGCATTCTAAGGGAAGTAAATCACCAGATTTGCTGATGCATCAGGGTCCACCAGACACTGCAGAAATTATAAAAACATTACCTCAGAAATACAGAAGGAAGCTTGTGTCTCAAGAAGAAATTGAATATATCCAACGTGGAGGTCCAGAGTAATCACTGACAATGTGGCTGCTGTTTGTCATCAGACAAAAGAATAGTCTTTACAATAAAGGACTTCCAAACTGGCACATGAGAAATTATACATTAAACAACTTGAATAAATACTCTTAAAAAAAAAAGAAATAGAACATTTAGATGGACACTTATATCTCCTAATATATATATGTTGGTCAGCTTCTCTACAAGCTTACCTAATTGTTTATATACTTATTAAAGTATACATTTTTAAGTGTTAGCCTATTAATTTACTCTTGATTATCAAGTATTATCATTTGTTGAGCTATTAAAAGCATACAATATCTAGTAAACTGTCACAGGTTTCCCATAATTCCAACTTTTGTTTCAGTTCCTTTTTTTTTTCTTTTTTCTCTTCCTCCTCCCCTCCCTTCCTCCCTTCCTTCCTACTTTCCTTCCTTCATTTCAGAGAGCACATACCTAATTGTTTATATACTTATTAAATATACAAAAGTGGGGAAATGGCAGAGGGAGAATCTTCAACAGGCTCCAACTCCAAGCTCAGTCTGGAGCCTGATATGGGGCTCAGTCTCATGACCATGAAATTATGACCTGAGCTGAAATCAAGAGTTGGAAGCTTTATTGACTCAGCCACCCAGGCACCCCTCAATTTCTTTTTAAGACATGCAAAGATTTATCAAATAGAATTGCTGTTTCAGGGAAGTGATTTTCCTAAGTTGGATGAGGATCAGTGAAAGAATGACTCCATTATTAATTTTCTTTACATTTTTTCATTCATAAAATTACTTGTATATAAGTAGTTTAAAAAGCATATCCTATGTCTAAACGATAAAAATACAGCCAAGGTAAAACAGGTGACTTTGTGGTATTAGAACTGGGAGTTAATACAAAAGATTATTTGTAACCTACATTCAGAAGAAGATAAATATAACCTAGAAACACGTAACATTGACTAGAAACTGCAACTTACTATGTTATTAGGGGTGTTAAGAAAGTCTTATTCTTTTGATTTTTTTTTTTTACTGTTTTGATTATCATTATGTGTGCAAATTCTGATAACCACTAACTTTCTCAAACTTAATGTGTGAAAGCCTCAAAATCAATCTAAATATTTACCTTATTAAGGCAATTTATGAAATTTTAATAAGGTCTTACAGATGTATTATTGTGAAACTAAAGCCTCACAAAGCTAAATAAATTTTCTTCCATACCTTGAAAAANGCAGTGGGTGCAGGGCAGGGTTTGGGGTGGGGGGGGGGCTGGGGGGGGAAGCCACTTCAGGGGCAGTGCTCCAGGTTAGAAAGGAAGGTGTAAATGAGGCAGAGGGGGCACAGGATTGAGGAGGAAGAATCAGATTTCATGTTTTGGGCGGGAGGAGGGCCGAGAAGTCCTTCAGGTGTCTGTGGGCGCAGGAGGTGGGCAGGCGGGCTGCCCTTCAGGGTCTGTTGGTGGAGCGTCTCCCCAGGTGGAAAGAGTCTGGGCCTGAGGGGTGAGCTGCGCAGCGGGGAGACTCAGGCTGGTCCTGCACAAGAGCAGCCAGAACCTAAAAGGGGCTAATTTGAAAGCAGAGAAAGGAATGAATTCAAGAGACACAGTGAAAGGAAAATTGGCGGAGACAGTCTGACAGATGATTCCCGGTGTCTTAAGAGTTCTCAGGGAAAACCCAACACAATTGTCACATTGTTTTTACACACACACACACACACACACACACACACACATTTCAATCCAAACACCATCTATTATTTAGGCCTGTTAGTTTCCTCAGAAAAACCCTTCAGGAAATCCTCCGCTCTCCTAGAGAATGTATCTATATTTAGGAGACTTTTAGAGAAAGCCTATTGTTAAGTTTTCGTTTACTGGCTAATCACTAAGAGACTGTAGAATGTAAATCACACGGCTGTTCGGAGTGGGCAGTGGGAAGAGAGCTGCCTTTTTTGTTCCCTTGAAGACCATGAAGTGAAAACGTGACTCAGTCCTTTGTGACCCCAGGGAACCCAAGAAGGGTGGCACTGGCAGGGACCACAGGGTCCCTCTTGTATGAGGGGGAGGAAACTGAGGCCCAGAGCATTGTGACTGGTCCAGGGTCACACAGCTCATTAGAGGCAGAGCCTGCAGCCTGATGCTAAGCGTTCCTGGGGCTTGAAGTAACCCATTTTTCCCGGGCCAGGACCTTTGGGGCCACATTCCTAAGTGGGTGGCCCAGACACAGACGGGTCTCACATGAGGAATGTGTGTATGTGCCTGTGTGTGGTGTATGGGGTTATCTGGTGACTGTTCAATTACAGTGTTCGACAGCTGGATTGTGGGAAGGGACGGTGGGCTGACCCAAAAGATTATCGCTGTGCCCTCGTGATTGTTAGAAGAACTTTCTAACAAGTGTCCCACGGAAGAAAGTGCTAGACAGGAAGCAAGAACTTGTCATTGGAAGTCTTTCAGTAGAAGCTAACAGCCACCTGCTCAAGTTAACAATAGTTAACATTCACTGAGCACTGACTGTGTGCCTGCCACAGGGCTGCTTGTATTCCAGGGATTTTATCTCATTTTCTCCTCTCGGTGTCTTTATGAGACAGGTACGATCATGATAGTGATTCTATAGATTAGAAAAGTGAGGCCAAGGAGAGTGTAGGTAATGTCACCTGCCCGAGGTGACACAGCCTATGAGTGGTAGAGCAGGATTATACTCACTGTTTTGGCCCCAGAGCCTGTATGCTCATTCCAGGCTAGTGGTTCTCAGCCTTTGTTGCACATTAGAATATCTTGGGAAGATTCAAAAAATTTGAGTTCTCAGGTTACCTCCCGTGTTCGTTGAATCAGATTCTCTGAGGGCATGAGTATTTTTTTTTTTTTACATGTTCAATATTTTATATCCATCTCAATATAAACATACTATACAAAATCTGCCTGCCAGCCTAGCCGGGCGGGCAGGAGTGGAGATTTTGCAGATAATATAGAAAACCAGCGCTTATGTATTTATTTTAATGTTTATTTTTTGAGAGCTCATGAGAGAGTGAGGGAAAGGCAGAGAGAGGGAGGGGGGGGACAGAGGATCTAAAGCGGGCTCCATGGTGACAGCAGAGAGCCCAAGGTGAGTTGCAAACTCTTGAACCGTGAGATCATGATCAGAGCGAGTCTGACGCTTAACTGACTGAGCCACCCAGTTGTCCCATGAGTATTTTTTTTTTTAAAGCCTTGTAGATCATTTTACCTTGGCAAGGTTGAGAACCACTGATAGATGCCATAGCTGGTGAAGTTAGTGTAAGGCAGTGCTTTTTAAACTAACATGCATGGGAATCTCCTGGAGGTCATGTTAAAGTGGAGACTATGATCCAGAAAGTCTGGGGTGGGCCTGAGATAGGGCATTTCTTACAGATGCCTACGTAATACTGCGTTATTGCTCTTTGAGTTTCCTTTATTGGCTGAGGACTAGTCCTCAAGGTCACTTCCAACTCTAAGACTTTATGGCTTTGCTGTCAGAACTGTCCTATGTTTGTGATCCTACTAAGTATCAGCCCTCCACTAAGTGTATTATGCACATTATCTCCTGTCCTCTCCACAGCCTCCAAAGGAGATCCCATTTTCCCCATTGCTGAGATGAGGAAATTGAGGCCCATTGAGTTTAGCCAGAATCCTAACTTGAGTCTTCTGAATCTAACACCTGTGTGATTAATTACCGTGCTATGTTGCTTCCCCTTAGATACACAGATGTTGTTCCCAAGAAGAGCTTCTGTGGCATTGTCTTTTCTAACCCCATGGAAAAGGCTTCTGAGAGACTCAGTAGTTACTGGGAACTTTCCTGGTTCCTGGTAGTGGGACCTGGGGGACTTGGTAGGGGCTGATGGGAAAGCATCGTAGGTGTGCAGTGCTGGCACTTTATTATGAAGTGATGTTTGGACTCTGTTTCCAGTAAAGTTTGCCGTCCGTCCCAAAAATGCTTATTGCATTTGCAAGGTGGAAATTCTCGACCTGAGCGTGGGCCCTGGAAAGCTTGTTGAACTGTAATTCTTGAGCTCCTTCCCGGTATTCCTATGGGTTAGGCCTGGTGCCCTGTTTCAGAAAGTTCCCCAGCCTCTCTTGATATTTAATACCATGGTCTTCATGGTTCTCAAATTGTGGTTTCTGGGCTATCAGCATAAGCATCACCTGAGAACTTGTTAGAAAGGCAAACTTTGGGGCCCTACCCCAGACACATGGAATTAGAAATGATAGTGGGTCTAGTGGTCTGTTTTAACAGGCCGTCCAGGTGATTTTAAAGTTTGAGAACCCAAGATCCTTGTTCCTCAAAATGTGACCCATGGACCAGCGTCATCTGTGAGTCTTCTGGAAATGCAGGGGCCTCAGGCTCTATCTCTGCCAACTGAATCAGAACCGTCGTTTTGATAAGATCTGTGCATGGTCACATTTGAGAAGCCCTGCTCTGGACAGTGGTTTTCTCCCCTGCATTATAATACAAGAGGCCCTTAAAAAATGCCAATGCCCTACCCCCACCGCAGGCAATTAAGGCAGAACCTGTGAGGTTGGGTGGGGCCTAGACATCTAATAGTTTCTCAGGTGATTCTATTGGAGCACCCATGGTCCACCTCTCAAAGCATTTCACCGGTGCTAGTTGTCTGTGGTCCTGTTTTTATGCTTAAGGGGTAAGACTGAAAAGGAGTGAGTTCCCCAAGACATGCCTCCTTCCTGCTCCCAGAATGTGACTGGACATCCAGGCTCTGGAAGTCAAGGCTCAGGGGCTGACCACGAGGAGTCCTTGCCTGAAGAGATCAGGAAGGATAAGTTCTTTTGGTATTTTCTGGTAAGAGCATAAGAAACTGAAAGAGATTGGGTGGGTGGGGGGATCAAGGGACAATACTCTTTGGCGTGGGCCATGGAAATAAGAGGGATGGAATCTGCACTCTGGCTTACGGCCACAGAGCTTCCCACACCTGAGGCACAGAAGAACCACCCTGACTATGCAGATGCCTGGGCTCTGGAGAGCCAGTGTCAGTAGGGCTTGGCAAGGGCCCAGGAATTTGCAGGGTTAACAGTCTCCCTGCAGGGGTGCTTGGGTGGCTCAGTGGGTTCAGTGCATGACTTCAGCTCAGGTCATGATCTTGCGGTTTGTGGGTTTGAGACCCCATCAGGCTCTGTGCTGACAGCGTGGAGCCTGGAGTCTGCTCCGGATTCTGACCACCCCCGTCTGCCCCTCTCGTGCTCGCTCGCTCTCTCTCTCTCTCAAGAATGAATAAACATTAAAAAAAATTAAAAACCAAAAAAACAAAGTCTCCCCTAAATGATTCTGATATAAAACCTCAGGGCCCTCATCTGAGACATGTACTGCTCTGAGGTACTAATTGGCTGGTCATCGGGATTAGCTGGAGAAACTATAAAATACAGGTCCCCAAGGCTCAAGCCCCGGCTCTTCGAATTCAGTGCGTCTGGTGGGGCTCAGGAATCCGTGTGTTTAATAAGTAGCCTCTGCCTTTCAAACTGCTCTCAGAAGCCCTCAGGTTTCTCCTGAAGTATATCGGGGGCTACCGAGGGGGAGAGGTGAGGGGGCGTGCTCACTCACCGCTGCTTTCTGTTTCATATTTAAGCCTCATTGTAAAATTGCATTTGAAGAGAGGATTTAACCTTTTTTGAAATTTCGAGACCAAGTCCTAGCTGCCCATTGATGCAGACCACTCTGAAGTTGGCAGTGTTATTACCTTTCAAGCCACAGGTCAGGACAGCATCTGTGACTTATGATCACCCATCCTTCTTGTCCCTGAGCTAGCTGCCTTGAACTTGGCCTGTGATGCTTACTGTTCAGAATGACTATGACCCTGCTGATATTGCCAGATTCTGCCATTTGCCCCAAGTACCATACTGCTTTGCAGCTAATGGAATGCTGGTCACCCCAGAGATGCCTTTTGCACAGCTCAGGGTACCTTAAGACAAGTGACTCTTCAATATGACTGTGGCTCTCAAAAGTTAAATGCATCAGAATCGCCTAGAGCGCTTGGTAAAGCAGATTGCTGGGTTCCACATGTGTGAGGCGGGGCATGAGAACTTGTATTTCTGGTAAGACCCCAGGTGATGCATGCCGCTAAGTCCACGGACCACACTTACAGCCCTGGTCTAAGGTTGTATAATGTTGGTACAGGTGGGACCTAATTCTCCTGCTACAGGTACTTTTTCATTGGGTTGTCCTTCCTTTGGGGTTAAAGTATACGAGGAGAGGAAACGTCTTCCCTGAAGAGGAACCAGTAAGTGGGATGAAGACCTCTGTGTGAATTAGGATCTGGCTCAGTCCTGTATGTACTCTGTAGGTTTGACCGGGCTCGGCCACCAAGCTGACAACTGTCTGCATGGTTTCTGTAGGAAAGCGCCTTGCACAGTGTGTTCCCTTGCCGCTCATCCCGTAGACTCTGCTAGAAGTGGCTGAGGCTGTGACAAGGATCTGGTGGTAGCTTCGCATTGCCTGGGGCTTGTCAGGCGACAGTGTGACAGACTGCCACCGAACACTGGCTATCAGAAATGCAAATACTTTCCCCTCCCTGAAATAAGTAGCGAAAGGAAAAAAGTGTCTTGTTATAATCGTCTTTTTTTTCCCTTAGTTTATTGTCAAGTTGGTTTCCATATAACACCCAGTGCTCATCCCCACAAGTGCCCTCCTCCATGCCCATCACCCCCCTTCTCCTCTCTGCCACCCCCCTCAGCCTTCAGTTTGTTTTCAGCATTCAAGAGTCTCTCATGGTTTGCCTCTTTCCCTCTCCCCAGCTATAATGGTCTTTTTAAGGAGTTTCCTCCTACAGTCTCCGACTTCTGCACTGAGCTGGGTATGGTGGTAAGGCAGAGAGACGTGTCCTCCCACTGGCTTGTGGTCCCTGCCATCTGGTCAGAGGTTGTCATCAGTCACAGGTGGGAAATCCCCCTCGGTTGTGGAACGGTTTCACCAGGCAAATGACTATAATTATTGTTATGTTTTAAAAAAAAAAAAAGCCCTTCAGCTTCTTAACTGTGTAGTGGTTCAGCTGTGTGGTGGAATATATTTAATTTTAGTTTTCAACAGTGCACCTGGGTGACTCCACTAACTAGTCTCAAACAAACGCAAAGGTTTAGTTAATAAGGTAATTACATTTGTGCAGGTGATAGGGCAGGCGTCTGTGGGTGGTGAAGAGAAAATGTGTGTCTCATGTTCTATGGGGTGGAGTCAGCAAAACCACCTTCTCCTTTTCTGCCCCGCGAGGATGAGTCAGAGCTGTCTGGGAATTAGGATGAGTACTTCCAGCTGAGTGTGGACGCAGCTGCTGCTCGGTACTAGGTGGGGGGTACCTGGAAGGGTAGCACCGGGCTGTCTTCTCCAGGGTGATCTTGTGGGTTCTCCAGCCCTCTTCATCTTGTCCACTGAAGGAAGAAGAAGATAATTGAAAACAGAAAAAGAGATCCTGGGCATGACATTAAAAAAGCAAACAGAAAACAACCTTAGCACTGGCCCACTAATAGGTCGGCTCTCTTCTACCCTGGGCTGTCCACTTCGGAAACCCCAGATTAGATTTGTCATTTCCTCCTAGAGTCATAGTAGATTAGTAAAAGCTAAGAATGTGGTTGGCTTCTTGGGTTCCAGACCCTGTGCTGGCTGCTTAACATTGAGGTGGCTTCTTTATAGTGGAGTTGCACCATTCACACACTTAGCTTGAGTTGTTGCATGAACGTGGCAGAGGGAGGGAGATGGTGTTTAAATGAAGAAATGGGGACGTGTTCAAATGCAGAAAAACGTATTGAGAGACTGTATGCTGGCCTTCCTCAATAGATATGCAAGGGTCATTCTGGCTATATGTGATTTTTATCTTAGGTACTCACTTCTGTCCTGACTCCTCCCCCAAAGATGAGACTTCTTTACTCTCTCCATTTTACATATGTTGAGCTTGAAGCTTAAAAGGGTTAAGTAACTGGCTAAAGGTCATATGGCTTGTAGGAGATGGAACTCAGATTTACACCAAGGGATTCTGACTCCAAAGCTCATGCTCTTCCATATTGACACGTGCTCTAATACACTCAGAGCTATGCTACCGATGATGGAGAAAGTTGAAAACCGTGCCCACATGAGGAGTAGTGGCAGGAATGAGTATATGGAGTCAGGAGGAAAGAGTTCATGGGCAGTATGGTAGAGCTTTCTTCAATTACTGGGTAAGGAGGAGTCAGTGAATGGAAGCTATGGGAAGATAGGTTTTAACTGAATATGAGGAAAAGTCTTTGTAAGATAGAGTGTTCAAAGATGACCTGGGATGCTGGTGGGGTGGAGATCTTACAGGAGGTGCTTGACTTCGGCAGAGAGATTTCAGGGGAATTTTAATCCTTGGGTAAATTTCACCCTTATTCTGAGAGCTTATGACTTCAGCTTTGGCTACAGCTGGACCAATTTATCTGTTGTCATAGATTTCCTTGAGCTTCATAAGTTGTTGAAGGTAGTTGCCTTATATGGGGATGGAGATTTTGTTTTACACAACTTTATTGAGATATAATTCACAAACTGAGTAGCTCACCCATTTGAAGCATACAATTGTTTTTTTTTTGCATATTACATTATTTATAAAATGGTGATAAAATATAACAAAATTTGTGAAACAGTACTCGATTGTGGCAGTTATTATCAAGGGTGAGTATTGTGTGTGTGTGTTTGTGTGTGTGTATCTGGTGACTTGGTCAGGCAAACATTGAAAGCTGGCTTTGTATTTATGTGATCCTATTCAGTGCTTGAGAACGTGTAGATATGGAAGTCTATGCTGGACTTTTCTCCCTGCTTCCTAGGATTCATGGAGTTATTAATCACATTGATGCTAGTTTTTAGTTAGAAGCCTGGATCACATAAGCCAGGTTTTAAGTGTTCATGCAGGGTAATTGAGCATGGTAGAATAACAGAAGCCCTGGAATGAGATACAGTGACTCTTCTTAAGGAAGACTGTTTCTCCAGTGTATTTTTGCAAGACCCAATTACCCGACTAGAGTTTTTGAACAAACATTTCATACTATGTGGTTTAAAACAAACATTTATTTACTCATGATTTTCCAATCTGGTAGGCCTCAATAGGGACAGTTTGTCTCTGTACCATGTAACATCAGTGTGGGTGGTTGCAAGTGGCTTTACTTCTAAGCTAGAATACGTACACGGCTGGCAAGATCCTGCTGGCTGCGGTGGTTAGGAGCTCAGCAGGGGCTGTTGGTTGGGGGCCTCAGTTCTCTTCCATATGGGTCTCTCCATGTGGTTGCTTGGGTTTCCCCATAACATGGTGGCTGGGTTCCAAGATGGAAGAAATGTTGCTTCTTGGTATTTGTCATGATTGGGCTCAGAGGTCTCAGAATGGTACTTGTGCATTTCTTTGGTGGAACAGTCCGAGACCGAGCTCAGATTTAAGGGGAGGGAACAGAAGCTCCTTTTTTTGATGGGAGGAACAGCATTTGCTACTGAGGAGGGGTGGAATTCTTGAGGACCCTCTTTAGAGACTAGCTACCACAAAGAACCACAATAGTCTTTTTTTCCTCTTTCCCTCATGCCTCCTCCACAGAAGCCTGCCGCTAATCACAGTATGAGCTGGTGACAATCCATGGAAAGAAATATAAGAAAAATACAAAAAATGAGTACTGGGAATGTACTATATATAGGGGATTGTGGTTTAAGAATAAATGACCCCAGGGGCACCTGGGTGGCTCAGTTGGTTAAGTGTCTGACGTTAGCTCAGGTCATGATCTCCTAGTTTGTGAGTTCAAGCCCCCATTGGGCTCTGGGTTGACAGCTCAGAGCCTGGAGCCTGCGTAGGATTCTGTGTCTCCCTCTCTGTCTCTGTCTCTCTCTCTCTCAAAAATAATAAAAAAATTAAAAAAAAAAAGAATAAATGACTTCATAGTGTCTTTGTTAAACAGGCAGATGTGCGAAATTTGTGATTATTGTATTTTTCATGGCTTTATTAAAACTGCAAAACTCTACTTCCAGAATTGTGTAAAAGTTCCTTATTCTCATTCTGTTTTTCCAGAATCAACTTAGAAAATTTAGCAGTTCTACTTTTTATGAAAACAGAGACAAATTAATGTAAGTTGGTTATTTATGGCATTTTTTGAACAATGAAAAGAATTACTTGGATGAAGTCTTTAAAGACTTTGACCATTTACTTTCCGAAAAACAAAAGCGTTAAGATTATCATCATCCACTTAATAAGTTTGTGTAGTGTTTTAGAAGGAAATAAAATTGACAACTTCTAACAGAAAAATGCCTCATTTAATAATTAAACGTCACTACTGGTGGTGCAGTTTTTACTTCAGAGATGATGAGAGGTTAGTTTACAGAAGAGATTTTATTTAAAAAAAATTTTTTTTAATGTTTTATTTCTGAGAGAGAAAGAGACAATGTGAGCAGGGGAGAGTCAGAGAGAGAGGGAGACACAGAATCTGAAACAAGCTCTAGGCTGGCTGCCAGCCCAGAGCCTGATGCGGGGCTCGAAACTACGAACCGTGAGATCATGACCTGAGTTGAAGTTGGACTCTTAACCGACTGAGCCACTCAGGCGCCCCCATGGAAGAGATTTTAGAGATCAATTAAATTAAGAAACAATTTAGATTGTTAGATTGATTTAGAAAGGTAGGCCCACTTCATGGGTAAAAGGATCATCTGGACTAATTTCTCCATTTGAAGGATGTTGCAAATGAGCATGCTCTTTAAGCAATTTTTAATTTTACATATTAAGGTTTTGAAAAGAGAGCTTTGGTTATTCCTTTCGGCTGCTCGCCGATGAGCCCTTGGAGTCCTCGGTTCTATTTCAGCTTTAATTCTGAGAATATTTCTATCCCGTTTCACCATAGGAGAGCTAGTAGCGGGGGATTGGTTACAAAGAGCATCGTCTGTGCTGCTTCCTTCCATTAGGGTGGAAGAGCCTAATGGTTGTGGGTTCTGTAGCAGGGGCCACATCCACAGCCTGTCGAGTGTCTGTGTTCTGCAATGACACTCAGGCATCAGTGACATTTGCGAGCGTTTTTATTTTAGCAGGTAACGGCTCTGGGCATGGCTTGGAGCATGCATTTTCCAGGGTGTTCCCATCCCTGGTCACATAATCCTCTTAATTTACCTCCAGGATTGCTGTCAAAATAAATGGTGACACTGAAAGGCTCGGTGTCACTCACGTAGCTATTATTTTGTATTCACTTCAGAAAATTGGTTTGTAAATGGGAGAACAGTTATATCATATTTTAGCTTAATGATGCTGTCACTGTGACCACCACAGCCTAACTCTGGGTGATGAGGTGTGGGAAAGAAGGAAAACAAAGGTAGCTGCTTATATTTAATTCAGTGTGAAAGGCTTCTTTTCAGTAAATGTAAAATTCCAAGGGTAGGAATAAAATTATATCCCAGATAGAGGTAAGAGCTGCCTTCTCAAAAGCTTTCTTTTTTTATTTTTAAAAATTATTTTTTAAAGTTTTTTAAATGTTTATTTTTGAGACAGAGACAGAGTGCAGGCAAGGGAGGGGCAGAGAGAGAAGGAGAAACAGAATTGGAAACAGGCTCCAGGTTCTGAGCTGTCAGCATAGAGCCCGATGTGGGGCTCGAACCCACAAACTGTGAGATCATGACATGAGCTGAAGTCAAATGGTTAACTGACTGAGCCCCCCAGGCACCCCTCAAAAGCTTTCTTAAAGGCTATTTTGGGGTGCATGGGGGATGAATTTGGTACATGGGATAATACTAATAGCTGGCACCCCTCTAGGGCTACTGTGAACCAGGCTTTGTTTTAAGTGGGTTGAATAGTCATTTAATCCCTAGAGAACCGCCCCCCTCTTTAACATCCCTCCCATTTTACAGATGGGAAAAGTGAGATGCAGAAAGGTAATAGAAATCTACCCAAAGGCACTCAGCTAGTGACTGTCTGAGCAGGGGCTTGGTGTGGGGTGTCTGGCTTCAGTGGGCTCTTCACCCCTGTGTGACGCTCTCTAATCAGAGTAGTGTTTTCTGTCTTAGTCTTCCCCCCCCTTTTTGTTAATCTAAGATTCAGATACTCCATTCTCAATTTGGCAGTCGTTTTGGCCTTATAAAAGCTTATGTTTTATTGCTCTGACTTGCAAAAGTCTTCTCTTGTTTAACATTTTTGGTTGATGAAAATAAAAAGTCAGCTTTTCAAACAGATTAAATGTGTTAATACTAGTACGAGACATATTACCCAATCATAGTATGCTAAGAATAAGTTTCAAAGTTTCAAAGTAAGTTGTAGCACAGTTATCATAACGTCTAGTGTATGGTACTCTGTCTCACATATTGTTTAGATTGTAGAAATTACAGCCCTTAAAAATTTAAGCATGTTTAAACAAGCCCTTAAGTGAATTAACATTTCTTTTCAAAAAAGTATTGTCGCTTTTTGCCGTACTATAAAATAACAGGCCACTTTTGAAAATCTGGAAAGCATAATACGGTATAAACAAAAAATAACTTACATAACTTCACCCATCATAGGTAAATAATTCATGTTCGCATTTAGGTCTCTTTTTCTTCCAGCCTTCATTCTTGGGTTCATTCATTCAGCAATTATTTATTGATTATCAGCTATGAGCCACACTTTTTTCTAGGCCCAGCTCCCTGTGGAGCTGATGTTTTAGTGGGAGGGCAGACAGCGAATAGCTAAACGTCAGGTAGGGATGAATGCCCTGAAGAAACATGAGGCAGAGTATGGGATTAGAGGCCCAGAGTCTGCTGTGTTGGAGCATCTGATCACAAAGGAGGCTGAGTGACGTGGAAAGGCAGCCTGTGACTATCTAGGGAAGAATGAACATGGGGTGGGGAGCATCTGTGATTATCTGGGGAAGAACGTTACAGGTGGGAGCACCCAGTGCAAGTGGAAACACGTATGAGGACTAGGAAGGAAGCCAGTGTGATGGGGGTATGGTGCTTAGGAGCTCTAGGAAATGATGTGGGGAAAGGTGGCGGAGACGTGCAGCCATAGAAATATGGGCTTAGAATGTGTGAGATGGAGGCCTTCAAGGGTTTGGAGCAGAGGAGTCCTGTGATCTGGCTTTGGTTCTAACAGGATCCCTCTAACTGTTCTGGGGAGCATGGAGTGCCGGGGATAAGGTGGCCCGAGGAAGGGTTTGAGGGAAGGCGGTGAGCAACGGTTAGATCCAGGATGTATTTCAAGGTAGGGCTAACAGCACTTGAGGTGGATTTGGATGTGTGGAAGGAGAGAACGAGAAGCATCACATAGGACAATTGCATGTTAGGGGCTGAAATACTCCCCGGCCCCAATCCTTTGTTGAAGTCCTAACCCCCCAGTTTCCCAGAATGTGACCTTCCTTGAGAAAATTGTCATTGGAGGTCATACTGGAGTGGAGGGGGGTGGCTAATCCAGGAGAACTATTGTCCTTATGAAACACACAGACACACACAGAGGGGAGGTGGGACGACCCAGAGGGGGATAGCAGCTTCTACAAGCCAGGGAACGCCTGGCACCACCAGGAGCCAGGGGAAAGAAATGGGACAGTCTCTCACAGCCCTCAAGAAACCGACCCTTCCGCCATCTTGATTTCAGACTTCCTGTCTCCAGAACTGCAAGACAATGACTTTCCGTTGTTCAAGCCTTCCGTCCTGTGGTACTTTGTTAGAGCAGCCCCAGCAAACGAATGCACTTGGTGAGCCAGTTGGTGAATGGCACTGCCTTCTAAGGAGAAGAGTGCTAAGGAGGATCCTGATGTGGAGTTTGCGGTGGGGGAGGGGACTTGAAATATGCTAAATTTCAAAAGTCCGTTTGATCTTCATGTGGAGCTATTCGTGTGGCAGTTGAACATGGAAATCTGGAGTTCATATAGGAGGGCACAGCCTATATCTGACTTTGGGCACAGCCTCCATGGAAATCAAAGCCTTAGGACTGGATGAGATCACCAGGAGAAGGGTCCAAGGACCACGCAAGCCTTGGAAACTTTCAACAGAGGTCAAGAAGGGAAGAGGGGCTGGCAGCATGTGACATCTTAGTTAAGGAAGACAGTGGTGAGGAAGGAGTGACTGGTCTAGCAGGGCCACTGCTTGCTGGTTTTTGGCCGAGAAAGGGAGATGGCCCCTAGCTTGGCAGCCCAGAGGTCACAGGTGACTCTGACAAGATCCAATTCAGTGGACAGATAGAGGGGCGAAGTTGATTGGAGTGAGTTCTAGAGTGATGAGGAGCTTTTAATTTATTTTTAACTTGGCTTTACATCATTAGCATTATTCCATATCATTAAAAAGGTCTTGGAAACTTGTTTTAAAAAAAATTTTTTTTTTTTTTTACATTTATTTATCTTTGAGAGATGGGGAGAGACAGTGTGAACAGGGAAGGGGCAGAGAGAGAAGGACACAGAATCTGAAGCAGGATCCAAGCTCTGAGCAAGCTGTTAGCACAGAGCCCAATGCAGGGCTTGAACCCGTGAACTGTGAGATCATGACCTGAGCCAAAGTCGGACGGTCTACTGACTGAGCCACCCAGGTGCCCCTCAGAAACCTTGTTTTTAATCCGTGATTTTTATCCATTTGTTGTTGTATGGGTAGGATGTTTCTATCTTGCACTACTGTATTGCTTGTAATCCTGAGGTAGATCTGTTTGGGTATCACATTTCCTGGTTTAGGAATGCTAAAACACAAACAAGCATGAGTGTTTCTAAGTCTTAATCCTAAAATATGGCTGATTGTTGTAAAGACCGTCTATACCCACGGACAGCCTTGTGGGCAGTGTAGGAGCTGGCTTGTCTTACTGTACACCTCTCTTGCATCTATTACTGAACAGATGAGAACATCTAGAGCAGCATTAAGTTACACTGGTGATGATGGGCCTTGGTGTTGTGCTCCTCATCTATAGGATAAGGTCTCAGCTGGTCCCATTCAAGTGTATTGATCTGTGTGCTGGATGCATATATTTAAGAATATGTTGTAATTCTTTCCTCACCTTGCTGAACTTACCTCTAATGAAAAGCCCTTCCCGAGTCAGTAGAGTGCATATGCAATTTGCTTCCTTTTTAAACAAAAAAGTTTTTTTGAGACTGTGCACATGAACCCACACACGGTGTAGGAGGGGCATAGAAAGAGGGAGAGAGAATCCCAAGCAAGGCTCCACTCTGTCTGTGCAGAGCTTGACTCAGGGCTGCATCTCACAATCATGAGACTATGACCTGAGCTGAAATCAAGAGTTGTATGCTCAACCCATTGAGCCACGCAGGCATCCTGTGTTTTGCTTCTTAATGGCTTTGTGGCAGGTGTCATGGCTAACATGTGTCCCCACCTTCCAGGGCTAGGGCTGTGTGTTACTTATTTCTCTTAGCTTTCAGGTTTGATCCTAAGTTCATGATCTCAGGGAGGTCTTTCCTAATAACCTAAATCCCATATGGGTGGGCCCCCACTGTGCACCATGCTCTTTCCAAAGTGCTTCTGATAATGATAATCATGGTTCCTGCCAGTCTTCTGTCTGGGCAGTGAGTTTCACGGGGCACAGGTGGCATTTTCTTGTGTGCAGTTCTGATCACAGGGCATGTGACAGTGCCTGGTGCAAAATAATGCAGAAATTGTTACTCAGTATTTGGTTCAGTGAAAGACCAAAGCACAGGTCAAACGTGGCAACAGGCCCAGGGGCCCACAGCAAGGGCCTGGGGTTGGGGTGGTCTGGACTCTGATCGGTGTGACTCCAGAGCCCAGCTTCATCTGCTTTCTATCAGTAGGTGAGCTTGGGCAGGGGGATTTCATTGGTCCTCAAGGAAACAAACCATTCTAAGAATTCTTTGTATCCTTTGTAGTCCCTTGGATATGATAAATCAAAATATTTGTCATTTACCCATTGAGGACCCCTCATCTCTCATCCCTTCTATGCCTTTGTTCCAGTATATAGCTGTACAGTGACTTTTTAAAATGCCTTTCCTACCGGACTCTGATCTTGAGTGCTAGCCTAGAAGGGGGAAGGTCTTAATGTGTAAATGAGTGAAGAGAGATCGTATGATGGGATTAAAATTCATTATAGATATATTGTTTAGAAATATATGGTCATCCTTTTGATGAATCTAGAGATGTCAATTATAATCGTACTCCATATGTGCATAGTAGTTTAGCCTGTGAAAGCAAACATTTGTCACCAACTTGTATTTATCATACATACATACTAGCATTAGTGCAGAGAATAAAGTTCTACTGTTAGAGAAGGTGGTTGCTAACTAACAGAATAACACTGTTTTCATTCACATGAACAGTATTAACATTTAAAAACCTGACAGTATCACATTATAATTCTGATTTTGAATGGTTGTAATACCATACTTGATTCAACCTGTATGCTTCCTTTTTGAATTTTTCATTGGTATAAAGAACACAGCTGTGGGCAGCTGACATATGTATGTGCATAGTTATTTGTTTTTTGACTACTGTTAGAATAAATTTCTAGAAATGAGGCTACTGAAATATTTGAAACCGTGTTAAACTGCTTTTTAAAAGGTTTGTGCCATTTTACTACCTCCTTTGTGACACTTTATACTAATGCAATATTTGGCTAGATGTCACATAAAAGTATCTCCTTGTTTTAGTTTGCATTTATTATTTTTTTATTTTTATTTTTATTTTTTTAAAATATTTTTATTTATTTCTAGGAGACAGAGAGAGAGACACCGTGAGCAGGGGAGGGTCAGAGAGAGAGGGAGACGCAGACTCTGAAATAGGCTCCAGGCTCTGAGCTGGCAGTCAGCACAGAGCCCGACGCGGGGCTCGAACCCATGAACCGCGAGATCGTGACCTAAGCGAAAGTCGGGCGCTTAACCGACTAAGCCACCCAGATGCCCCTGCATTTATTATTTTTTTAAAGTTTATTTATTTTTGAGAGAATGCAAGAGAGGGAGAGAAAATCCCAAGCAGGCTCCACATTGTCAGCACAGAGCCTCATGCGGGACTTGAACTCACTGAACAGTGCCCTAAGCCGAAATCAACAGACACTGAACCAACTGAGCCACCCTAGAGCCCCTAGTTTGCATTTCTTTTGATGACTTAATTAATTTGGATATTACCCCACAAGTTTATTTACTAACTGCATTTTCTTGTTTTATTGTCTATCTTGTCCTTTTATCCTTTTAATATTTGGCTTTAACTTGTTAAAGACTTTTATTCTTTCTACATAATAGCATATTTCTGAAAATATTTTTCTGGTTTCTCTCTTCCTTTTGCTATTTTTAATTAAATGTTTATATAGTCTAAACTGTAGATCTTTAACTTTGTTTTCTTTTCTCACTGACTTAAAGGTTAAGACACGTTAATAAAACGACAGTAATAAGACCAGAAACAGAACCCAGAAAAACTGCTGGTGGTTTTTCATTACATGACTTACGACTTAATTATGTTATATTCCGTGAGTGATTTCACAGTTATTGATGGGATTGGGAGGAGCGTGTTTGGCCTCAGCTGACGACCTATTTTAAATTAAATCACATAGTAACAAGCTACTCCTGCTGAGCTCAGGCTTCCAGAACCTCACCCTTGCAGAACACAGCTCCTGGGGAATTAGGCAGTCGGCAGCCCAGTGCTTGACATAAAGGCATTAAACTGCTGAGAAAAGCTATGAAATTCTGCACACAACCTTTGTGACTTGCATTCCATGTAATTTGTGCAGACTGTCTGCACCACCATCTGACTATCTTGGTCTAACTAGCTTGGTTAAGTTGTCGCTGGAGATTGAGAGTAGATGACAGAAGCAAACAGGGTAGGAGAGAGTGGAGAAACAGCCCATGCTTGATAGCCTGACTTGGCAAGACAACATGAATGCGGCACACGCACACCTAAAGTATTTCACGTGGCTTTTCCTAACGATCAAAACCCCTAAGGGTTACTCTACATGTTGGTGCTTGGTTCACCTGTGCACAAAATTCGGTTCTGTGGAAATCGTCACTATTGCATAAGGCTGGATAGAAAAAGCCTGAGGATGCTATGCTAATAATTTTTGCTCATGAGGGATTTTGGAGGAAGCTGACCCGGAGACATTTGTGAGGCAAGCTCAGCATTTATTTGGGTTTGGTACAAGGAGCAGACAGAGTTAGACCAAAATGTGTGACCTCATGCTACGTTTCTTGTGATCTGATATCACTTAGCGTTATTGAATAACTTCAAAGGGCAGCTGGGAATTACTGTGAAGACGCACACAGCAAAGCCATTTCTCACCTGCTGTCTCTGATCACAGAAGACACAGTTAGACTCACATTTCTCCACGGGACGCATGTGGTAGACTTGCTACAACTTGTTTGGAGAGAAAAGCAAGGGGCAGAGCGAGTCACACTCTTGGCCCCGTGTGGGCTGGGGTGAGTTTTAAATATAACTAAGAGTTACTTTTTTAGAATTAAAAGCAATAGAGGCTGAGCTTCAGGGCATGGGTTACTTCCTAAAAATACAGTCACTCCAAACGTTTAAAGAACGTAAGGATCAGCTTGTCAGCTGGAGTTGGATTCAGATATGGAAGAAATTGGAGAGTATTTGGGGTGAAATCTGAGAATTTGTTTCAAATGATGAAAGGGTTTTTTTCGGACGACGGACCTGGCAGCCAGGACAGTAGGATTGTGTTGCGTACTCTACTCACCGACGCCTTGATGTCAGCTTTCTGCAAGCTCAGAATTGGCGGACTGAGCTCACCCTGGTCGTGGTGGCACTTTCTGACACTGACCGGCCTCGTCCCTGTGCTACACTGTGATTAGGGAATATTTCATAACTGCCTTCAATTCTCAATTGCCTTTGTGGAGTTGTTTTTTAAAAAATCATTTTGATTTTGAAAAACAGAAGAATATACAGAAAAGTACCAAGGGTAGAGTAGTAAATCCCTATGTAGGTATGCACAGCTGATCTAAGTATGCTTGTTGTCATGTTTGCTACGTGTCTTAAGAACTAAGAAAACAAAAACAAAAAAAGGCCAGTAAAATGATTTGTTTTCTTCTCTCATGGTGTTCTACTTCTTTCCAAGAGGTGATCACTGTCATGAATTTATTGAGAATCAGTATATTTTTTTATGCTTTTGTTTTCATATTCTATAAAAATGACTGACTTTTTTTATATGTTTAAAAACTTACATGGATGG
The DNA here is from genome assembly GCF_008692635.1 of Crocuta crocuta. Lineage (NCBI taxonomy): Eukaryota > Metazoa > Chordata > Mammalia > Carnivora > Hyaenidae > Crocuta > Crocuta crocuta. The sequence goes on from NW_027531626.1 coordinate 1,170,016, forward strand.
GTATTAGAATCATATAAAGAAAAGTATTACAAAGTATGATCATGTAATTTACTTTCTCAGTGAATGTGATGTTCAGGATCCCTCCACGGAGCTAGATATCGATGTGGATCATGATTTTTAACTGCTTTGTAGTATTTAATTGTATGAATATACTACAGTTTATCAATATCAGTATTTTCCTACTGTTACTGGTGTGCCGTGAACATGCCTGTATGTTTCTCCTTGGGCACATGACAGCCGAGAAGTAAAATTGCAGGGTATAGGGTTTTCACATTAGAACCTTACTAAATATTGCTGAGTTGCTTTTCACAGAGTATAAAATCTATCCTGTGAGCAGTGTGTAATAGAGTCCCTGTTTCCCTAAATCTTTGCTAACACTTGGTGGTAACAGACTTAGTGCTAGTCTCTTGCCTGTAGAGTTGCATCTCAGTGTTGTGTTGATTTGCTGCTCTCAGGTAATTGGAGAGGTTCAATATCTTACTGCGTTTATTTGCCACTCACATTTCATCATCCATGAATAACCAATTCATAGCCTTTGTCCATTTTTTTTTGCATTTCTATTGATTTTTAGGACTTCTGGATAAATCTAGTTATAATTTTGTTTAAATGTGTGTCATTTGTCTTTTGGTTTTTTATACGGTGTCTTTTATTATTTTTTTAAAGCTTATTTTTGAGAGAGAGAGAGAGAGAGAGAGAGTGAACACACGTGAACAAGCATGGGAGGGGCAGAGAGAGAGAGGCAGATTAAAAATCATGAGCAGGCTCCAAACCTCCAGCACAGAGCCTAACCCCTGGCTCGAACTCACAAACTGTGAGATCATGACTTAAGCCGAAATCAAGAGTCAGACACTTAACCACCTGAGCCACCCAGGCGCCCGGAGGGATCTAATTTTAATTCTAAATGAATGCTTGTCTATTGTCCAACACCACTAAGTAGTCCATTGTTTCTCTACCCATTTGTTATATCTCCATCACCTTGCACAGCTCCATGTTGTAGTCTGTTTGTATGTTTTATGTTACATACTGTTGATCTGTTGCTCTGTCTCTAAACCAATTCTACATTATCACTTAAAGTAGTTTGTACAGTCTTCTCAATTATTTATGTAGACATTTACTTAAATTGAAAATAACGATAAATTTGTTTTTTCCTTCCAGTTCTTAGACCTTATATTTCTTGTTTTGTCCTATCAGCTGCACACGGCAATACCACATCAATTATTAGAGGTTATTATAGGCATTTAGCCTTGTTTACGACTTTGATAGGAATGCTTCTGCAGTTTCCTCGTAGTATTTGCTATACACGTTGGTATGCTCTTGTGGGATTTGCTGTAGATACTGTTTACCAGAACAAGGAAATCCCCTTGTATTTCTAGTTGGCTAACAGTTTTTGTTTGTTACTATGAGTAAGTGATGAATTTTATTGGAAGCTTTTTTTTTGCATTCATTGAGATAAATTCTCATTTAATTTTTTTTAACATGGGTAATTCCATAGACAGATTTGTTGACATTAAAGCCATCCTTATGTTTTTGGAATATTCTGCTTGCTTTTCTGTTTCTGAAATACTAATATTGTACTTAGGTAATTTATACTTATATCCTTAACTGGTTTCTGTGTTAGTTTTCTTTTCATGTATTCTTCTTGCCTGATTTTGATATCGAGGTTTGCTATCCTCCTTAAAAGGGGTTTAACTCTGGGGGTGCCTGGGTAGCTCAGTTGGTTAAGCATCTAGCACACGGGGCTCTGCACATGATCTTGTGGAGCCTGCTTGTGGTTTCTCTTTGCAAGTAAACTTTAATAAACAAAAGGGGTTTGATTCTGGTGATTCTACCAAATGCCTTGACTTAAGCGGGTCGGGATTGGGAATTTGTGCCTTACACGTCCTGGGTAGTTTGCCCCATGGTGTTCTGCTCTGTTCAGCTCAGTATCAGGTGGATGCTCAGGGGACAGTCTGTAGACAAGCTGTCTCTGTGTGCAGGTACCTGGCAGCAGCTCTTTTTTCTTTCTGCTGCATCTGAACCTCTGAGGCTAAACCCCTTAACATGCTTTTGCCCTGGAAGTTTAGTAACTTGTCACAGTTCCTACCAGTGCATTGTGATTTTCTTTTCTTTTTCTTCTTTTTTAAATTTCTTAATGTTTATTTTTGAAGGAGGGAGAGAGAGAGAATGAACAAGCAGGGGAGGGGCAGAGAGAGGGGGAGCTGTCAGCACAGAGCATGATGTGGGACTTGAACTCAAGGACCGCAAAATCATGACCAGAGCTGGTGTCAGCTGCTTAACCGACTGAGCCACCACAGGTGCCCCTGTGATGTTCTTTTCTGTTCATCCTTGACCAGCTCGGTTTCAGAATGTCCTATCCCTTCAGAATTCTTCTGGAATACATTGGATCTGGGATTCTGAGACCATTTCTTTAATTGCAGATTGTTTAAATGCCACCACAGATCTTCTACATGAGCAGAGTATATTTTAATATTAATTTGTGTTAAAAATATCTTTGGAGGATTGGAGATTTGATGGAAGATGCAACATGCTAATGGAGTCTGGAGGTGTAGATGTTATTATGTAACCAATTAGGAGCCCACTGATTATATTCCCTTTCCAGATGTCCTCAACTCCCAGCATCCTTTGGAAAGGGGTGGCTCTGCTTTCATACCAGTTAGTCGACCAAGATGAGGTTAAAGCTCCCGTCCTAGGGTACCGAAAGTTCTATATAAGCCAATTAATGTACCTCAGTTTACAATATAGTTTGGGGCATAAGAGAACTTGTTGAGATGATTAATGACATGTGGCAGAACATGGGGACTGTGATATGAAAAATAAAAGGAGACAGGAGTTCAGGTGATGAACAGATCATTGTAGGGGCCCAGGTGGACATTTGGGAAGGACTTTATAGAGAAGGAGGTGGTTTCACATGAGCAAGAGCTTGGGGCGTGTGTGTTTTAGGACAGGGCACTGTGGGCAGAGGTGAGGAGTGGCGGGCTTCTGCAGTGATGGGTAGGGGGCAGTGAGAGTGGAAAGGCGAGTTGGGCAGGTGTCGAGGGTCTTGAAAGTATCTCACGGGCAGCTAACTTGTGTTGAATTCAACTTGCGTTGAATAAATTTTTGAATGAAGGAGAGGGAAAACAAATCCGAAGAGCTGCATTTTACAAAACCTGGTCTGTCAGCAAGTCTGGATTAGGATTTTGTTCAAGTTTGGCTGCATATTGCAATCACCTGGAGAGTTTAAACAACAACAACAACAACAACAAAAGCAACCCAAACTGATGTCTGAGCCCCTCTCCCAGAGATTCCAATTCAGAGCCTGGTGTCAGCCCTGGGTTTGGAGAGTTTTAAAAGCTCTCCAGGTGATTGTACCGTGTGACAAAGCCTGAGAACCATTGCCCACCCCAGTGATAAGATCTTGATGTAGTGTTTGCTCCTTGTGTTGAACTGCTTGGGGCTGGGCAAATGCAGAATCAACTGGTGGAAAAAGCGGTTTTAAAATATTTCTGTAACATTTATTTATAATTTTCCACATAGTTCAGTGCCTCGGTTAGAATAACAGTTTCCTCATAAGTGCCTACAAATTTTTGCATTGGCCATGAAGTAGATGATGATAAACACAAACTTTTGGAAGGGACCTATAATAATCTTGAGAATTTGGTCACATGGAAAGTTTTTTTTTATGTATTAAAAATAAAAGGGCAGCACCATAAACACATTTATCACAACAATTCAATAAAATGCAATTGTAGGGTGAAAACCCCAAATTTGCAGTTACACAAGTATAAATCCTAATGTATGGAATTGTTGATTCACTATGTTGTACACCTGAAACTAATACGACACTGTATGTTAATTACAGGAATTAGAAAAAGAAAATGAGCTTAAGAAAAATCCTCAAAACGCTTGCTGGTGGAAGAGGGCCAGTTTCCAAACGCGGTGTGTCTGTGGTTGTGAGTTGGGTGCGCGTCCGACTGTCTAGAGGGGGTCACATCTCCAGACTCCAGTATGGGATTTAGCAGGCGGGGGGGCGTGGAAGACTGTGTACTCCTGAAGTGCTTCTGGGGAGACTCTGCCACTGGTCCAGGCACCACACTTGAACTTGGTCAAGGTGCCCCACGAGAACCGTGACGCATGGGGTCCCAGTTTCCGAGGAAACATGGCTTGATGAAATGTGGTTGCAGGTCGTGAGGTTTGCTTTTTTTTTTTTTCCCCCTACATGTCAGGTGAGGGGCTTACCCTGGCATTTAGAGACTCTGTCCCCCCTCTCCCTTCCCTGACCCAGCTCCAGCCAGCCCCTCCTGTCTGCGTGTCCCAGGAAGCTGCTGTCAGAGCCTACGTGGGAAGAGAAAATAGTCATTTTCCTTTTTCTTATTTCTTTTTATTCTTTTTTTAAAATGTTTATTTTTGAAAGAGAGACAGAGAACAGAAGTGGGGGAGGGGCAGAGAAAGAGGGAGACACAGAAACCAAAGCAGGCTCCAGACTCTGAGCTGTCCGCGCAGAGCCCGATGCGGGGCTCGAAGTCCAGAACCCGTGAGATAATGACCTGAGTCAAAGTCAGATGCTTAACCGACAGAGCCACCCAGGTGCCCCCCCCACCTCATTATTGTTCTTTCAGCATTTACTGCAGAAGGGTGGTATCGTATATAGTCAGACTACTATATAACATACTTTTTCTCTTATAGTAGAAAACTTTTGTAAGTTTAAAGTCTTTATACTATTTTTTCCCTTGCCTCTCACATGCTACCAAATTTGAAGGGTTAAAAAAATCTCTAACCACTTACACTTTGAATCCCTTGCTGTCCTCCTAAAGGCAGGTTCTGGTTGTATAATCTCAGTGGTATTTTGGAAGATTGCATGATTGGCCCCCATCTAGGTACCAACTTTTGTACGCTGCTCTGTGCAGCCTTCCTGGTAGATGAGGGGACATTTGCAGCACACCTTGGGAGGGAGGAGAAGCGGAAATCATTCTCAGATGTTAAAATGAGACATAGTTCTAATTGAAAGCATGAAGAGAATGTATACATGAAAGTGCCTGGGGGGTGATCTCTGGCCAAGGCTCAGCTTTGAAAGCCCGGTCCTGTCCTCCCTTGTGGCCACTTCTGTTCTCTCTGGGTGGAGCCCATTTCCATTCCTGTGACATTCCATAAATAACCATGGCCGAGTAGGGACCCAGTGATCGTTGGTTGGCTCGGAAAATGCTGATAAATTAGAATCCTCAACCCTGGAAGTGCATAGTTTTGGATTTTGAATTCTAGAAGCCTAATTTGGGAAGAACTCTTGGGGACCATTTTAGAACAAGCAGTTACTGCCCTGCTTCTGCCCCCAAACATGTGTAGGTACAGAGGTTAAAGTTAAATAACTTACCCCAAAGTCACCTAGGGAGCTGGCTGCATTTTTCTTTGCTTTTTAAGAATCCTTTCCCACTTTTGGAAAATTTGTCAGTCTATTCTGACACTTGGCAGTCATTTCTTATCATTATTTGCTATAACTAATAGGAATCATATTGTAGGAAGGTGGGAAAAATATCTTCTCTCCTTTATAGCAAATCAGGAGGTTAAAGGGCTTTTAGGTCTTGGTCATTTGGTTCATCCATAATTAAGCCTCCTCTGGTTCATATCCATCATCTATTTTGTAAATATTTGTGGATTGAATCTGGCATTGAATTTTATGGGGGATGTTGTATGAACCCCAAGGGTTTAATTTCACCCTATCAGTCAAAAGTGGACTGATAACAAAATCAGTTGATGTAAATGAGTGCATGGGGACAAATGAAGAAACTGAAGGAATCCTGTTCATCAGCCTATAACATTAACCTAATGAAATTTGAGTCTGTAACATCTAAACTTCTAAGGGCTCTTGCCTGTGATAAAATCCACTTACCTTACCCGTGACCCATAGCCCTGCTAACTTTGAAACTCTGGCCACAAGACTTGTTATTCAGAGTACATGCCTCCTAGCAAATAAGAGATAAAGGGCTTGTTTCTTTCTGGTTGCCTTTCATTGTAAGATTAGGAATCGTGTTGAGGGAACTGGCTTTTTAAAAACAGAAGTATAAAAGTGTATCTTGGATGATTCTCAACCTGTGCATCCTTCTGTCCATGTAGAAACAAAAAAGTGGGTTACGCTACATTTCTGAGGTAGTCACCCCAGGCTCTGATAGCTTTTGCAAGATGAAGTTGGTAGCTCTTTGGGGGTTGGGGATGGGACTTGGGCTTTTTTACCACGTCTTATTTGGATACCTGAAACTTAAGCCACTGAGCACAATTTAAAAAGAAGGACAAAACATTTTCTTAAGTTTTTCCTTTGCTTCTGATGCATTTTAAAAAAAAATTTTTTTTTTTTTAATTTATTTCTAGGGGGGAGAGAGAGAGAGAGCGCGTGAGGAGGGGAGGGTCAGAGAGAGAGGGAGTCACAGACTGAAACAGGCTCCAGGCTCTGAGCTGGCAGTCAGCACAGAGCCCGACGGGGGGCCCGAACCCACGAACCGTGAGATCATGACCCTAGCGAAAGTCGGACGCTTAACCGACTAAGCCACCCAGGCGCCCCACTTCTGATGCATTTCTGAAAGGCAGCTCTACTGCAGTGGTTAATGGTGATGTTGAAACCCTCCACCCCCCCGCACACACAAAAGTAAAAACAAAAGAAAGATGATGTTGGAGCCAGTTCACTTGGATTCAAGTCCCAGCTCTTCTGTTTACTCATCATTGTGTGACCTGTGGCAAATTACATAACCCCTGTGTCTATTTCGTCATCAGTAACATAGGCAAAATAAATAAAATAATAAATAAAATAAATAAATAAAACATTTGCTTCCCGCAATTGCTGGGGGATTAAATTTGTTGTTACATATTAGAATAGCCTGGCACCTAGGAAGCCATTAAGAAATATTAGCTGTCATCATCATTGTTGTCATTGTCATCATGTCTTTTATTAAGGTTTTATTTTATTGGAGAACATCCTGGTGCTGATAGTAAAGCCTGGGGAAGAATTTGTGAAGTCTCCAATGCTTCTCTTCAAAGTCACGTCTTCTGTTGTGTTTCTGCAGCAAGCTGTGTTCCACCGTGCCAGAATGGAGGGATGTGTCTCCGGCCTCAACTGTGTGTGTGTAAACCGGGGACCAAGGGCAAAGCCTGTGAGACAGCAGCTGCCCAGGACACTTCATCCCCAGGCTTTGGAGGGCAGAGTCTTGCGGCTGCTTCCTCTTGGGTCCCTCCTGAGCAAGCAGCAAAGCCCACTTCATCTAAGAAGGCAGACACTCTTCCAAGAGTCAGTCCTGTGGCCCAGATGACCTTGACCCTCAAGCCGAAGCCTTCTGTAGGATTATCCCAGCAGATTCATTCTCAGTGAGTGTTTTCAACTTGCCTCTACTCAGGAGCATCTTTTAATTATTGTCCTGAGTGATTGCTTTCAATCACTCTGCCTTTCCTGTGCAGTTTGCAGAAGTCACTGGGATAATGACGTCTCTTCTTTCCTGAAGGTTTTACATGTTATGCTTGTACATCAAGTCTCTTTAAAATATTTGGTGTGTGTGTTTAGCTTCTGCCGGGAAGATGGACCATAAGCATGAACCAAAGCAGTAGTGAGGATTAGAGGGATCGAGGTTGGACTGGAGTAATAGAGTTATTGGTGGTGCAGTCATGAGTGTTAAAACAATTCTTTTTTCCGGGGGGGGGGTGTGGGCAGTGTCTAGAGTTTTGAAATAATTGAAGAAGAGAAATCGTGCAGTTTGTAAAAATACATGGAAATGGCAGGAACTCATCTTCTCACAGAGAAGATATTCCAAATGAGAGTTAGCCCTGGGAAAGAGCATTTCTCAACCTCGGTAGCAGGTTAAGTGTCTCCTCTCTTAATACCATGTTTACCTCCCAGTTGCCACGCACGTCCATTTTTGGTGAATGAGCTTGTGTTCTATTTATGGGAACAGGGTTTTTTCTTAGCGTTTGGAAGTAAGTGCCCTTCTGAACACAATGAGGACGCTCGGAGAAGACTGCTTACCCCCTGCCTCCTCGGAGGGGCCCTAGGAGGGGCTTCTCTGCTGCACAGGGTCCTTACGTCCATCGTTTCCTTTTAAATGGTTACTGGACGTGGATCACAAGATGCAGAATGTGTTGTAACTCTCACTTATCATTTGCCTAGGAATGTAAAATACAGGAAGTTCTCCACTTGGAAATGGGTTTGACCTAGCGGTTCGTTTGTAAGTCACTTGCTGGGAATTTTGAATACTTTTCCCCCTAGAGACAGCTTCCACATGGTGATTAGTATCCAGTCAGCCCACAGAAGTTATTTCATCTGTTGGTATAGATGAAATTATCCTAATTTATACTTCCCCTTTGAGTAGGCCACCTACTGTCCCCGTCAAGTGGGGTCCTTCTATTTTTTCCTTTCTCTTCTCATCCCATGCTCACCCCCTTCATTCTGCTTTTCTTTCCTTTCTTTTCTCATTGTTCAGTTCTACCTTGGTAAATAGGTTTGTGGAGCTAGTTTGAAATCTCACCACCTTGCTGGCTTGTCAGTTGGAAAACATGCCCTGCAGCAGGAAGGAATGGTAGTTGCAGCTAATCTTCAGCAGCGGCTTACTCTATGCTTGGGGCTGATTCAAGGGCTTTGCATGTATTGTTAATGTACAACTCCCAGTGGGCCCATAAGGTGGGTGCTGTTATTCGCCCCATTTTACAGATATGGAAACTGAGGTGCAGAGTGGTTAAGTAATTCGGTCAAGGTCACACAACCCAGTTAATGAGTGAGTAATATTAACAAATGTTAGGCTTTAAATAGAGGTCAAGATTCAGCATCCATGCCCTGAAGAGTGGTAACTTTTTCTGTAAAGGGCCAGGTAATATTTTCAGCTTTGTGGGAAATATGGTTGCTGTTACATCACAAAAGCAGTCATAGATGACGTATAAATGAATGTGATTGATCCAATAAAATTTTATTTATGGACATAGAAATTTGAATTTCATAGAAATTTCACATGTCACCCATGTGAATTTTCTTCTTCTTTTGGTTTTTCCCTCAACCTTTAAAAGATGTAAAAATACACAAATTCTTAGCTTGTTGGTCATACTAAAACAGGCGGTGGGCCAGCTCTGGCCCCTGAGTTCTGTAGTTCACTGACCCTTTCTTGAAAAGATAGTGGTGCTTTTTTTGGTGGCAGAACATGAATGAACTGTGTGTCCTTGAAATGACACAAAGCTTTGATTATATCATAGCTAGACCTGTCTTTTCCAACATTGTTCTGGATCTTAAAAACAAAGAACAATTCTGTGTTGGAACTATGCCTTGGCAATCAAGAGTCAGGTTACTGTGCATTGCAATGATTTTTTTTTTTTCTAGCGTTATAACTTACATAAACTGAAGTAATTTACAAATGACATCCTTCATCTGAATATCACCATCTTCTCTTAGAATTTGATCCTCTGTGATGTGTATGTATATGGCTTGTTAGTAAGAACCATATGTCAGAAGTCAGATGAAGAAGCAACTTTCTCTTTTTTGGTAGCAGCAGTATAATTTAGACAAGAATGTTGTGAGTCAAAGAGGTGGCTAAGGTGTCAGTTCTAACACTGCTTTGGAAAAATAAGTCAGTGGATACATTTGCTTCAGAAGCTTCATCTTCTGAATGAAGATACTTTTTACCATAGCAATGTTACAGGGCACACTTATGGGGGCATACCTATATGGTGTGCTTTGGGTGAGGAGAAAAGATAGCTCTAGGTGCTAATGATTCTCGCTAACAATTCTGACCATTTCTTAAATCCTTATTGATTTTATTTTTTTATTGTAGAGAATGCGAGCCGGGGAGAGGAGCAAAGGGAGATAAGAGAGTCTTAAGCAGGTTCCATGCTCAGCATGGAGTCCGACATGGGGCTTGTTCTCACAACTGTGAGATCCTGAGCTGAAATCAGGAGTCAGATGCTTAACGGCCAGAGCCATCCAGGCACCCCAATCTTGACAATTTCTTTTCTTTTTTTTTTTTAATGTTTTATTTATTTCTGAGAGAGAGAGAGAGACAGCATGAACAGGGGAGGGTCAGAAAGAGAGGGAGACACAGAATCCGAAACAGGCTCCAGGCTCTGAGCTGGCTGTTGGCACAGAGCCTGATGTGGGGCTCGAACCCACGAACTGCGAGATCACGACCTGAACTGAAGTCATACGCTTAACCGACTGAGCCACCCAGGCACCTCTCTTAATAAATGTTTTTGGTCACCCTGTTATCTGGGCACTGTAGGGTATATGAAGATGTAAAGGATCCAGTTCTGCATTTAAGGAGGTTTGGAAATGATAGATGAACTGTAATGTGTGAGGGACACAGAGGCAGGGGTGCATTGGGTCCAGAGGTTAATTTAGGTAATGACCTCATCACCTGAAATCCTACTTAAACTGCCAAGGAGCATATATAATAGGACTGTTTTGGCTACTTTTGAGAAATGTAACAATTCTTTTTTTTAAACTTTTTTTAAATGAGAGAGAGAAAGAGCAAGAGCAAGTGAGCACAGCATGATTGGGGGAGGAGCAGAGAGAGGGAGACACAGAATCCAAAGCAGGCTCCAGGCCCTGAGCTGTCAGCACAGAGCCCAACACAAGGCTCGGACTCACGAACCATGGGATCATGCCCTGTGCTGAAGTCAGGTGCTTAATGGACTGAGCCACCCAGGTGCCCCAAGAAATGTAACACTTCTTAAGTTATCTTTTTTTAAGATTGACTGCTTCAGGACGTTTCAAGGTTTTGTTTTTGTTTTATCTTTTGGAGAGGGAGATTGATTAAGCCTCCTTAAAGTGCTTGTAGACACAGAGATACCTAAAATATCAACATTTTAAAAAAATTTTAAATTTATTATGAGAGAGAAAGAGCAGAGAGAGAGGGAGAGAAAGAATCCCAAGTAGTCTCTACACTGTCTGCACATAGCCCGACGCGGGCTTGATCTCCCAGCCCGTGAGATCATGACCTGAACTGAGACCAAGAGTCTGACACTCAGGTGACTGAGCCACCCAGGCACCCCTCAAAATGTGAACTTAGCATTACATTCATTACATGGTGTATGCATCATTACCATCTTGATCTCGTACCCGGCAAGGTGTCGTGGAGCAGGCTCTGTGTCCCAGGCAGGCACTGTTCAGGGCTACAGAACAAATACACAGGATGTCGGCCTTCCTGGAGCTTTCGTGTGAGGTGGTTGGAAATGGCATGATTAAAACACTGTGATAAGTGCTATAGAGAAAATAAAACAGCAGTAATGGGCCAGGAGTGTTGGGTGGGTGCAGGGTGGGAAGGCAGGAGATTTCTGGTGGTTTTAATAGGCTGTCAGGGAACACCCGACTGAGAAGGTGACATTTAAGCAAACGCCTGAAGGATGTGAGAGCATGAACTGTGAAGATGGATGTGTGCCTGGCAAGTTTGAAGTAACAGTTACTTTAGTAAAACTGTAATGTTAAAACTACACATTTAAGGTACAGAGTAGTAGTTGAATTGGTTTTACTTTTGGGCCAGATTAGTGTTAGACAGCTTGATTTAGAACCAGAGACAGAGCTCTTTAGGAAATCAAAGGAAGGAGCAATTGTTTCCAGATTTTGAAGTGTTGGGGAAGTGGAGGTCCAGGGACGGCTCTCGAGAAGGTGAGAGCTTGGAAAGATGGTTAAATTTGGACACAAAGAACTGGATAGGAAGGGCATTTCCAGGAATGGCAGTGATGTGATATCAGAAAGTATGGCATATTAGTGGGGCGCCTGGGTGCCTCTGTCGGTTGAGCATCTGACTTGGGCTCAGGTCATGATCTCCTGATTTGTGAGTTCAAGCTCCATGTTGGGCTCTGTGCTGACAGCTCAGAGCCTGGAGCCTTTTTCAGATTCTGTGTCTCCCCCTCTCTCTCTGATCCCCCCTACTCATGCTCTGTCTCTCTCAAAAATAAACATTAAAAAAAAAAGCATGGCGTTATTAGTTACCTGCTGCTGTGTAAACAGATCACCCCCAAACTCCGCAGCCTAGAAAAACATTTATTGTGTGACAGTCTCTGTAGGTGGGAACTTTGGAGGTGCTTAGCTGGGAGATGGGGCTCAGCATCTCTCATGAGGCTGTAGTCAGCAAGGGCGACTCCACTAGGGCTAGAGAACCCACTGCCAAGTTCACTCAAGTCCCTGGCTATTGGCTGGGGGCTTCCCTTCCTCACTACATGGATTTCTCTGCACAACTGCCTGAGAATTCTCATAACATGGCCACCGGCTTCTCCCAGAGCCAGTGATCCCACACTGGAGAGAGCGGGGGAGAGTGCTACGGCGCCTTTGTGGTCCTTGGTCTTAAAGATATGCACCTTCACTTCCACCTTATTTTAGTCATTGGAAGTGAGTCACTAAGTCAAACGCACTCTTTCAAAGGGAATGAAATTAAGCTGCACCGCTTGAAGGTATGAATATCAAAGAATTTTTGGACGTATTTTAAAAGACCACATTTAGGATATTATTTGATTGGAACTTAATATAGATGCAGGCTAGTGCTAATTGTAAGGATTGGGTTAAAAACCAAGTTAAACACTTAAGATTTCAATAAAACCATTCCAAAAGGATACAATAAAGCAAAATAGAAAAAAAAAAGGGAATATAGATGAAAACCATAGTTTAGAAGGAACTTGAGAAACACACTAATCACAATGTTTGGAATATGTCTATCCTGATTCAAACAAACTGTAAATAAAAAGATGATTATGATGTATAGGAGAATCATGAAAATCTAGACATTGCTTGGAAATTTAATGATTGTTGATTTGTGGGGCTGTGATAAAGGCGTTATAGGTATGTAAGGAGAATGACATTAAAGTATTTGCAGATGAAATTATTCGATGTCTGAGCTTTGATTCAAATTATTCAGTGGGTTGACATACAGAGGTAACAAGATTGGCCATGAGGAGATAATTACTCAAGCTGGATGATGGGTACAAGGAGAGTTCTTACAGAACTTTTGTTTGTTTGTTTGTTTATTTTGAGAGAGAAGGTGCGAGTAAGCGCGCAGGGGAGGAGCAGAGAGAGAATCCCAAGCAGGCTCTGCACTGTGCGGAGCCCCATGCAGGGCTCGATCCCATGAATTGTGAGATCATGACCTGAGCCGAAATCAAGAGGCAGACACTTAACCAACTGAGCCACCCATGCGCCCCCAGAACTCTGTTTTTGAGATTTTCTGTAAGGAAGAGTAACAACAAAAAACCAAAAGAGAATTTCAAGTGGGAGGAACGCTATGCTATTTTTCTGCCTTGGAATTAAGATCCATCTGGCTGTGTAGCATCTGTAGTGGGTTAGACCTGGAGGTAATTAGAGGCTGGCTCTGTCACAGGTGTAGCAGTGCTGGTAACTAAGAGGAAGGAAGTGAACTCCGGAGTGACTGTAGATGAAAAACCTTGGCACTGCGTGGAATGTGGGAGGCGAAGGTAAAGAGGATGGGGTGTGACCCAGGCCTGGGACTGTGGGAGAAAGGAGGGGTGTGGAGGTCTTCCCATCCTGCTGGTTTTGACAGTTCCTTGGTAATATCATGGCTCTCCAGGGTCTTTGAAATGAATGATACCTGGTGAATGGGTGATTTCTGACACAGCTATGTGGGTGAATTGCCAGGATTATCCACTGTACCCCATTAGCGGGTGTCAGTGGCTAAGAGCCGGACACTTGGCCAGGTACTGGTTTGAAGAGACCTGGCCAGGGCATTCTGGCAATACTCCTTGCCATAGTTGGTAGTTTCATTCATGCCTTTCATGGAAGGTTTACTGTGGTGTTCCTTTTTACAGTTTCATGGGCCGCATCACAGATTCTTGATGAGCCAAAGAAAAACACCACGCGATGCCTTATCTTCCTGTATACAAATCTTGGTAGTCACTTCTGATGCTTTGAACTTTTACTTCACTTTATAGTACTGGAGTCTTTGGAAAGTCTATACTAACAGTTGAGGTTACTGTCGAGCTGCATCCTGTAGATGTTACTCACATGCAGCTGTCTGGGTGTTTGTCAAAGAATTGCCACTGTTAGGTCGCAGATGCATCCCCAGTGTCTGTCTTTGGTCCTATGTGCAAAAAGGTGTTAATGCTTATAACTTCTAGCTGGGGGACCCCACTAAGGTGAAAAATGCAAAACTGTTCAGCTTTCCAGAGCTTTCTCATCACTTGTCAGTATCATTACTCACATAGATCTTGAGGTTGCCAATAAAAGTTTGTCGTCAGCCCTCAGTGCTGCTTACCGAGACTGTTTTGACTTGCATAAGAGGTTCTGTCTTTATTGCCGTTAATTGTGATGGACTTTATAGGTACTGACCATGGAAGCCCAAGGGGGAGGTCATGAGGGGCATTCTTTAGCTGCTGATGTCTCTGGTCACTAGAGAATGGCGGTACAAATGGTCCCTGCTTCGCCAGATGGGGAGCTGTTATCTGTGTGGTAGAAAGAGGAAGCAGTTTTGCCAGAGACACTGGACCCCATTCCCTTGTCTTTGAGCTTGAGAAGGAAGTCTGGTTCTACTCAGGATATGGATGTCAAGTCTATCTAGGGAGCTCACATGTGTCCTGTCTTTTTTCTTCCCTGATGGCTCTTTTCATCATCTTATGGTGTCCTGATGTTACAAAGGTTGGTGGTTAGTTTCTCTGGAAAAATTGGTTTTGTCCTGTCCCAAACCAGGTGAGGGGCCGGCATTTATGTAATGGCATTGACTGTCCCTCTCTTTCATTCTCTTCTTCCCAGGGATGCGGTGAAGAGAAAAGAGGCGAGTGAGCAAATGTTCTTTTAAAAGACAGGAGTAATTCACATGCATTCTATATTTATCAAGTGAGCTCATAGTATGCCAGATATTTTCTAAATATAGGCAGGGCCCTTTAGAATCCACATTGGGATGATGGGGTCCACTTTCAAAGTTCTTGAGAACTGAATGCTCTGCATTTACTCTGGGCTGGTTGATAGGAAGCAGTGTTGAGTGATGTTTATGCTGTGGAGGAGAAGGTGCTCCCCTGTCCTTTATCTCTGCCCCACTCTTAACTTCCTGGCACTGTGGTTGTGAGTCTTTAAAAAAAAAAAAAACCACACCCATACAACTATATGCTATGATATCTAAGGGGGTGGGAAGCTTGGTGTAATATTCCCTCCTAATTAACAGCAACAACAATGAAATGTAAGCTCATTCCCTTTATTTGGACTTTCTTATACTACCTCAACAGGGGGGAACCTCCAACTCATTATAAAACTGCACCAATAGTTAAAACGTGGGAGAAGTTTCAAGCTTTTTGTAGCATTCTAGTTGAGATTGGGATCTTCCTTGAATCATTTAAAAAGTCAAGGACTCAAATGGTCAGTTTCCCCAAATGATCTCTTAGACTAGAGGGGGGACCTTGCTCAGTATTGACCCTCCCCACCCCCCACTCTGCTGATCGGGGGTTCTCTCTGTGCTTCCTCTGCTACCCATTATAATAACACTTGCTTTACAGTTTTTTGTCTCTTTATTGACATAGGTACACAGAAGGGCTACGATAAACGTTGAATACATTTTTTTGAGATTTTTCTAGAGAAAACATCTAAACCCTTGTCTGAGTATTGTTTCATGAATATCCACCCATGTTGCAGGAAGTTACCTTTTTCACTTGGAATGATAGTCTGCTTTTGTAAAGCCCTGCACATTTTGGAGAATACTTTGTATTCCTATTGCATCTGATCGACCTAACATGTCTATGTGATGAAGGTTTTGATCCTACTTTATGATGTGAAAAAAAGGCAAAGTGGCAGGAAGTTGAAGAAAAGGAATTCAGTCCAAGGATTTTAAGTGTTCCCTTTGTGACACCTTAGGGATGGGTGAGAACTCCCGTTGGAACCAGTGATTGACTTTATCATTTTATATGCATATTTTAAACTTTTAAGACAACTGAAGTGCCATTGAAGTTATGTACAGAAGAGTATACTAAAGTGCACACAGCCTCGTGGTGATCCCAAAGTGATGACATACTCCTGCAAGTACCATACACGCCAGAGAGTGGAATATTGCTAGCATGACAAAAACCCTTTGTTCCCAGCTCTGCCTTCTTCCTCCTTCCTGAAGGGCACTGCTGTCTTGACTTGTCACACCAGAAATCAGGTTCTCAATGTCGTATGTATAAATGAATCCCACAGTGTGTATTTTTTCACTCGTTGTATCTGAGATTCACGTATGTGGTTGCCTGTGATTGTCGTTCACATTTACATTGCCAGAGATTATTTCGTCCTACACATCTACCACAATTTATTATTTATTCTGCTCTTGATGGATGTTTGGCATTTTCTGGTTTTTGGTTCTTAGGAATAATGCTGTAGGTAGGCATGTGTGGGAATTCCGGAAGAAGACCATTGCGAATTCATCACAAAACCAAGTCCAACTGGACATGGCAATGTCAGGGTTTGAGAAGGAGTCCATAATCCATTGTACAAAGTTTCATCATACTAGTATCTGTCGGTCAGCACTGTTCTGTTGTTTAAAAAAAAAAAAAACACCATGCACGTAGAGAAAATGGTGGAGTAAGATGGTGATTGAGGAACCAGAACCAAGGAACCTTGTCTCCTGAGTGGGACTTGGAAGGAAGAGTGGACTGTAGGATGGGGATGGGGGAGGCAGGGGAGGGTAGAGGAGCTCACTTGTGCATTGCCCTGTCTGCACCTTGCAGAGTTCCACGCGGAAGGCTTGGGAGTGGTTTTGAGACAGAATGAGCAACTGCCTGGGTTTAAGTTCTGGTGAAAGGTACATCAGGATTCCATACAAATTTTTGGATAGTTTGTTCTAGTTTTGAGAAGTATGCTGGTGCAATTTTGATTGGAATTGTATTGAATGTGTAGAGTGCTTTAGGTAGTAACGACATCTTAACTATATTTATTCTTCCTATCCATGAGCATGGAATGTTTTTTCACTTCTTTGTGTCTTCTTCAATTTCCTTCATAAGTATGGAATCACAAAAGACCCCGAATAGCCAAAGTAATACTGAAAAATAAAACCAAAACGGGAGGTATCNAAATTGAGGACTGATGGATGTGGGGGGGAGGGGGGATAGGCATGGAGGAGGGCACTTGTGGGGATGAGCACTGAGTGTTATGTGGAAACTAATTTGACAATAAACTATTTGTAAAAAAAAAGGGTACATCAGGAGTTGGAAACTCAAAGTGTGCATTTGAAAAGGGCAGCTACTGGAGTGGAGTTTGCTTCCCACTTTAATTGCTGGAAATTAGGCTGCTGTTTTGGTGTTGTGTAATAATTATAATGGTAGCTAATATTTACTAAGTGTTTATTCTATGTCAGTTCTCTTCTGCCTCTTCCTTTCTTTTCCACTTAAAATTGTTTTTAATGTTTATTTATTTATTTTTTTTGAGAGCGGGAGGGGGAGAGAGCATGCAAGAGTGGAGGAGGGGCAAAGAGAGAGGGAGACACAGCATCTGAAGCAGGCTCCAGGCTCTGAGCTGTCAGCACAGAGCCCAATGTGGGGCTTGAACCGATGAACCGTGAGCTCATGACCTGAGCCGAAGTGGGACACTGAACTGACTGAGCCACCCAGGTGATCCTCTCTTCCACTTTTAAGGACACTTGTAATTATATTGGGCTCATCTGGATAATTCAGGAGAATTTCCCCATCTCAGGGTCAGTTGATGAACAACCTTAATTTCATCTGCAACTTAAATTTCCCATTGCCTGGCAACCTAAGATACTCCCAGGTTCTCCCTGTTGGTGTCTTTAAGGGGCTGTTATTCTGACTACTAGAGTATTTAACCAAGGACCCAGTCCTGTTTTGCTGATCTCTTCTGATAGTCAAGAGTGAGCTATAATCACAAAGGATAGCAAATAATCATCAGAGTACCCTTCAGTTAGTAGCACAGCCGGTCCTTATGACTCTGATAAAAGTTAGATTTAAGCCCTTCACATAGATTTAAGGCCTAAATGTGGCCCCCATGTTCTCTTCCGTCTTGGGACCAGCACCCTCAGGCGCTTATGGTGGCTGGAAGAGGGGAAAACCAAGAGCCTCAAGATGGCCAGGCAGCAGGAGGTGCCCTGACTGTCCCTATGCCCTTAGCTACATGGAGCTAGGAATTGAAATGTCAACACTACTCCTAAACAAGTACTTTTTGACATCGAACAGCCCCAACACTAAACAAAGTGGCCTTGGGGCTGTGACTGCAGCTCTCCTGGGGGGAGGGGGGAAGGGGTGGGCAGACATGGAATGGAGTGGGGAGAGGGCCAGAAATGTCCCTTCCTTCAATAGTTAGAGTGGGGTCCTTGAGCCTGATCATGTATTTCCCATATGACTCTTCTGTGTTGAAATAAATTTGTGCTCCGGAAATGAATTAGTTGTTAGAGGACCTCCTGCAAACTGGTGATGGAATTGGACTGGAAACACACATGAATCCACTGATAAGCAGTTGGGACAGAACACAACGTGGTGGACACGTGGGATCGTGTGCTTTAGCCCTGGCCTGCATGGCTCATTTCAAACCCAAGAATACTTTTTAGAGCCTGACTTTGGGTGTTGTGTAGATTATAGGAAAGATTCCTCTTTGCATTTGGATATGTTTGGCATTCCATGGATACCGCTCATGAATCCTTCCAAGGTGCCCCTAGGGTTGTACTAAATCCTCTTTCCTTGTTTTCCTTGGCTTAACAGTTTGTTTATGTTCAAGCAAGTGTAGACTGAATTTTACGACTAAATTTTTATAGTGGCCCTCTGCTCCAGAGTTGCCTGGGATCAGAATAAAGAACCTAGAAGATGTGAGTCCTACGTGAGGGAGGCAACCATACAACTCACATTATGCAAAATATGCTTAAGGAAATAAAAAAAACTAAGTTAACTCATAAACATGCTTAGAGTCAGTACGTTTTCACAACGCTTTTCAAACTTGAGTATATTTTTTACCTTTTTATCTACTACTCAAATGTGTTAGAGATGCCATAACAGAAATAGCCGATCCTATGGTCCCAGAGGCAGGATCTTCTAAGTGGAAAGAATGTCTACTTAAACACTATGGAGAAAAGAAACCCTAGATTTACTAATCCAGGAAAAAATGTCTGTCATTTTTCAGGATTGCTATTTCTGGACAAGATGTCGATGTGTTTCTGCAGGATAGCAGGAGGGACCGGGAAGACTGGATGGAATTCAGTAGTGGATTGGAGAATGGTTCTGTGCCTACCAGAGTTAGGTGGATTCTCTCGTAAGTGGGGTGGAGAGTGGAAAGGCTCTGTTACCTGTATCCCAAGTGCTTCAGATTTTATTGATTATGAAGCCCAGTCCACAACTGGAGGGATCTTTTCAAAATGTAAGTCTCAGGGGCACCTGGGTGGCTCAGTCGGTTAAGTGTCTGACTTTGGATCTCGCTGTTGATGGGTTTGAGCCCCGCGTTGGGCTCTGTGCTGACAGCTAGCTCAGAGCCTGGAGCCTGTTTCAGATTCTGAAACAGTCTCTTCTCTTTGCTCCTACCCCGCTCACTCTGTCTCTGTCTCTCAAAATAAAATAAAGGCATAGAAAAATGAAAACAAAACGAAAACAAAATATAAGTCTTATCTCGCCTTGCTCTGCCTAAAAGCCTGCAGTGGCTTCTCAG
This sequence comes from Crocuta crocuta, assembly GCF_008692635.1. Classification (NCBI taxonomy): domain Eukaryota; kingdom Metazoa; phylum Chordata; class Mammalia; order Carnivora; family Hyaenidae; genus Crocuta; species Crocuta crocuta. Next base: position 1,189,556 of record NW_027531626.1, read on the forward strand.
TGCTCTGAGGATAGGGATGAGTTCTCCCCTCCTGGGACATCAGACTCCTAACCTCTGACTGTCATCATACACAGGCACCAGCCTGTCACCATGTCCCAGGCAGCTCCTTAACCCTGTCCAGCTCCTTCCTGACACATTTTGTCCGTCTGCAATCTCCTGCCTCCCTTGCACACTGTCCTCTTACCTGTTAACACCTGTTCATTTTACTGATTGCAGTTTCCCCTGAGAAGCATTCCCTGACACCTGTCACTCCCTCAACGATGCTGTCATGACTCCTATGTCCCCATCCGCTCCCTTCATAGCGTTCATTTCAGTTTGTGTGATTTACTCTTCTCGGCACAGTGCTTCCTTGGCAGATGTAAATGTAGGTGGTATTATGACTGCCCTGAATCCAAAAGTCTGACCATGCAGGAATGCAAATATTAGCCCATCAGCTAAGCTGCCTCAGTTTCCCCAAAGTAATCAGAAGGGCCCAGTTGAAAGAGTCACTGATGAGAGTAGGCAAAAGTTTTCTCAGTCATAGTGCATTCCATTCTCAGGCGGTAGTTCTGCCCTGGCATCCCACCCTTCTCTGGTGCTTCCAGGTGATGATAGGACCCACTTGCTGACTATTTCTGACTGTTAGAAGGATTTTTCTTTGGTCAGCCTCTAGTTCTTTGGATCTTCTCTTCTTTGCCTTTTCAGTGCCAAGTCTTCTTGCTCCTAGCACTTCCTAGGATGCTTGTGACAGATATGAGCCACATTAGCAAGAAAAAAAAAAAAAATAACCGCAAAGCCCAGGCAGCCAGTCTCTTGGGAAGATTACTGAAACTGACCCTGAAAATCCCATTTTATGAGCTTGAAGATCTTAGGACTTGTATTTAATTAAATATAAATTGATTTGCACCTTGATGCAAGATTGGCTCATTTCTCAGACAGCAAACAAGGATGTGCAGGCAAACTTTATTTTTCCTTTAGGGTTATTTTTCACTTAGTGTGAAATCCATTTTTCACTTATAGAGTTCATAGAATTCCAGAGTTATGTGATTCATTGACTTAGCTGTCAGTAAAACACAAATATTTTATCAATATCACGGTCTCTGAAAATAATTAATCCTGGGTATTTGTCCCTTTTGAGAGTTGAGTGTAATGGGAACTAGAACAAGAATGTATTAGGTACAATCTTTTTTCCATCTTCCAATATCTTCAGCACAGATCATAAAATTTTATAACTTAAAGGGATGAATGTCTTACCCAGAATTACATGGGTAGTAGCAGAGCTGTGACTTGAGCCCGACCTCTTATACTATGATCTCCTTGTTGTCTTTTATATGTCGTTGTCTGTTTGGCTTTTTATGATCAAAATTAATGAAAAAGTTGCACAGTAATTTTGAAGCCCCAAATCTAAGAAAGAGGAGAGATGAAAAATTTGAGTTATTTCATGAGTTTTCAAGTAAAACACTGTTGTTTGATAAAAATGTTTTGTTATTTTCAAAATGATGAAGGTTCATTTATCAAAATGTATTCTGTCTCAAGGAGAAAATGCGACAGTTACTTCTTTATTGTTAGTTACCAACGTAGAAGCTGTTCTCAAATCTTTAAAAATTAATTGGATGGTCTGCCAGACACAGAGGTTATTTAAAAAAAATTCTCATCTTGGGGCTTCTTGACATAGGCATCACTTTTACTGCTTGTGAAATGTACTGCCTTTATTTCTTTGCCGGATGTTGGGGTTTTGCCAAGTGCTGGTATTTGGAGATTTGATGGACAGCGTCTAAAGTGAGACCTCATTCTTCCTTAATTTGTGCAAAGCCTCTTTATGCAGCAGCTAATCCTTCCTAATTATATTTTTAGGAAGGATGTTCTTAACTCCTGCAGGAAGACGACATAGACATTTTGAGACAATTAAGATGCACTTCACTCTGAGAAAAGGAATTTGAAAGGAAGTGCTTTCTGTTTCCCCTACGTCATTCAGGGAGGACAAAAACCCACTGACCTTCCCGGCCCTTCGTGAAAATTTTCTCTCTCTGTTCCTCTTCTGTTGCTGTGGTCCCTGTTCATCTCTTGTCTTTAATGAAGCTGTTTTGAAGGAGCAAAAGAAAAAAAAAAAAAACGAAAAAAAGCCTAAAAAGCCCATTTCCCTGTATGAGGCAAGTGTTTCACAACTTAATTGCCTTCGTGTCTTGAAAGGTGATCTGTGAATGTAAATGGTTGGAGATTTCGGTGTGTGTACTAGAAATACTTTATGTAAGGTTGAAGCACTTTGCAGTCTCCCTGATTGATTTCTTTGATGCCCTGTCGCTTTGTATTAATTTAAGGTAGTGATTTTTTTAAATGTTATTTATTTTAGAGAGAGAGAGAGTACGTGTGTGCATGCGTGTGTGCGTGCATGCTTGTGCACATACGGGAATAGAAGAGGGGCAGAGAGAGAGGGAGACCGGATCTGAAGCAAGCTCTGAGCTGTCAGCACAGAGTTCAATGCCAGATTCGAACCCACAGACTGTGAGATCATGACCTGAGCTGAAGTCGGCTGCTTAACTGACTGAGCCACCCAGGTGCCCCTAAAGTAGTGAAAATAAATGTTAGTGACATGTGTATATCAGATCATTTCAGATTCTTAGTGTTTTGAACAGAGTACATGTGGTCACTGTCAAATAAGACCTTGATAAATCAAATAAATTATAGTCTGTAAAGCATTAGTGGTTTTGAATATTCCTATGAAGTGTGATTTTATCATATTGCTCACAGATTAATTTCAGTTTTTATTTTTATTTTATTTTTTTTTATTGAGCCATCTTAACTTTCTAAGCTTGAATAGTTCTCAGTCCATTTCTAACCTGGTTGATTTATCCCAGGTTCAGCAAAATGAAGATAGAAACTCTTCTCCCCACCTCTGCAATTCAAAATTTCGGTTTACTGTAGTTGATTAACTTAGTCTGTCAACAAATACTGAGTACCAGCCACATGCCAAGTACTGTTCTAGGCATTCCAGTTGGAGAATCAGGCTAACATACTTGCAAGATAGTTAACATGAGATACCACCATACTGACTGGTGATTTAGGTGGTACCTGTTATAAATTCTAGTGGAGTATAAGGAAAGGGGCTATTAGTAAGGACTAGAGTAAAGGAAGACTTTCCAGAATGTAGGGGACTTCATGAAAGAGGGGCTAGTCTTTAAGTAAAGGAAATGACAGGATGAAAGGGTGAGAGTGAGTCTATGTTTCCATAGGACGGGTGGGAGATTGACTTATTTTGGGGGTATGGAAGAGTGGGAGGAGGGGAGATTGAGTGTGTAGATCCAGATTATGGAAGGTCTTGACAAACAGGGAGAGTGTCTTTGAGTGGGGCTGTGAAAAATGGAGAGATTGCCCCTCAAGCAGGCACAGATTTACCGGTGGGGAGACAGCTGAGCCAGCTCTGTGGAAATGTGAGGAGCGCCCAGGTGGCTGCCAGCACATGAGAGAGAGGTGCCTCAAGGAGCTGGCCTTGTAGCCCACCTTCATCTTCTGGAGAGGAAATCTAATTTTCTTTAAAAATAGAAGAGGATGAAGACAGGCAGTCCAGAAAACCTTTCCTTTGGATCCAGTCGAAGGAGTTACATATAGTCTGATGTTTATCTCTGTGTCTAGATATGTGAAGGCAAAGGATAGGTTGTCTTACTCACTTTAGGAATGGAAAATGGGGGCTGTCTTTGAAGATTTTCTTTATCCTTATTCCACTCTGTCCCTGGATTCAAGTTCACGGACTTCTAATCACAAGCAGATTCTATTTCCTTCTGTGTTGATCACACTAACTCTCTTCAAAATGCATTTGGTAACCATTCATCATGCTCTGTAGAAAAATCAAGGTCTCTTTTCTTTTTCAAATGTTCTCAGACTCCTTTTCTACCTTAGCCTTTGTTGGCTTTCTGGCTTTTGCTAGACCCATTGTGTGTTATCTTTGCCCTTCTAGTATAAATCTCTGTGCATCTACTGTGTGGGGTTTTTGTACTATACTAGGAGTGCTCAGCTTCCCTATAGTTGCTTCTAGTAGGTGACTGCAATCCCATGTTGTTCATGATGTCATTACTGAGGGCTGCAAGTGAGCCTGGGGTATTTGGGCACGTGTGCACACATAGGTTTATAACAGCTTACGTGTTGATGAGCTCTAGACATCTTTCTAGTTAGATTGCATTATCTGGTTTCTAGTTGGATTGTATTCTCATTAGTTACTGAAAATAATGTCACAAAAATAATTAAAATTTGAAACAAAAATTTCATGATTTACTGTATAATGTTAGATCATCAGTTTTATTTCAGACTTCATGTATGTTTGTTGTTTAACTTAGTTGTTGAGGGCTAGGGGTTGCCAGGAGTGTTTTAATGATTTGCTCTGTGGAGTAATCAATCTAGCCCCAGACTGCTTGATAGTACCAGTAGTATTTGTCTTTCACAAAATCAGAAATACTTTCCAAACCCAGTGAAGAAATACTGTGCTTTTCTTTTTTTTAATCTCCTATATCACCTTTCTGTTCATTAAAATATGAGGATTTGTCCCTAAATTTGAAAGGATACATGCACCCTGATATTTATAGCAGTGTTATCAATACTAGCCAAATTATGGATGGAAGGAGCCCAAATATCCATCGACTGATGAATGGATTAAGAAGAGGTGGCAGATACAAACAATGGAATATTTCTCATCCATAAAGAACAAAATCTTGCCATTTGTAACAGTGTGGTGGAGCTAGGGACTATTGTGCTAAGTGAAATAAGTCAGTCATAGACAGTCACTATAAGATCACACTCCTACATGGACTTGAGGAAGCAAAACAAATGGACAAAGGGAAAAAAAAAAAGACCAAAACAAAAGCCTCTTAACTATAGAGGACAAATTGGTGGTTACCAGAGAGGAGCGGGGAGGGTGAAATAGGTGATGGGGATTAAGGAAGGCACTTGTGATATATGGAGGTGATGAATCACTAAATTCTACACTTGAAACTAAAATTTAAATAAAAAACTTGAGGGGGAAAAAAATAAGGAATTTCAATCCAGTTTACTAGGAAGTCTTTGACAAGGAACCAAAAGAAAGGATTTGGAACCTTCAATCTCACATGTATTTACTGAGTACTTACCATGGGCCAGGTAACTATGGTTGGTGGCTCAAGGAAATATTCTTTACTTTCAGCAAATAGCCTGTACCTGTTGTGTTTCTTTCCTCCTTTTCTATGATTTCTAGAATCAGTAGTTGACTTTTGTGGTGTTTTTAGTAGAGAGCTGTATTTGTATAGGACAGAGCATATGTAGGGCTGTTCCCTCTACTGGTAGTAAGTGATATTTGAACTGTTCCTTCAAAGTCCAGCTCAGGTGTTAACCGGCCTGAAATTAATTTATCACGTGATTTGCCTGCTGTATCATCCCACCGGGCACCATTCTGGCTTGCAGGCATATACTCAGGAAGATCTAACCAAACCCTCACAAGCCTTACAGACGCAAAACACTTCAGTTGTGGGCACTTCCGTGAGAGCTGGGAAAGAGATTTGTGCCTGATCAGAAACATCCAGCCAATAATAGTGTCTGAATCCACAGCTCCTGTAGAGTTTTTGAAGAAAAGAAAAAAGCGCATCTTATGTGCATGTGATATTTCAGAGAAACGGCAGTGCCTGAAAGCTAGCTGGCTCCTTTTGTATGGAGATGCTGCCTCTAGTGTTGAGGAAAGAAACACTCCCTAGAAAATAGTGCAATATTATGGTGCCATCTGTCTTGAACATGAATTATTCTTTTATTGTCTGCTTTATAGCTGTTCCCTAACAACGCAGAAACTTCAGCGAGGGTTGGTGCTATTTTGCATATGGACAAGTTCCTGCTGGCAAAAGCCTTTAAAACTTTGTTTTAAAGAGTGATCACATCGGGAGTTATCATCGTGGTGTGATGAGACTGCTTGGCAAAAGCTCCCAAGAGCTGCACACTTGCCCAGCTTCCTGGGCGAAAGAAGAGCATATGGTACGGCCGCTATACCTTCTCTCTCCTGTTTCCATGGGTTTTCAGGACATCTTCCTCTCAGATGGTATTCTTTTTCCTAGGAGTCTTTTGAGTTTCTTTTTATTTATTATTTTTATTTTAGAGAGAGGGAGAGAGAATGAGTAGAGGAGACGGGCAGAGGGAGAGAGAGAGAGAGAGAGAGAGAGAGAGAGAGAGAGAGAGAGAGAGAGAATGAATCCCAAGCAGGCTCCACACTCAGCGTGGAGCCTGATGCAGGGCTCGATCCCATGACTCTGGGAATCATGTGCTGAGTGAAAATCAAGTCAGATGCTCAACGGACTATGCCACCCAGGCACCCCTTGAGTTTGTTTCCAAGGGGATGAAGACATGGATATGCAAGTCTGCAGCTCTGGAAAATGAGACAAAATTTGAAGGTTTGGTTCTTGAGGGGAAAAAAAGGCTAAAGATGCTTTTACTTCTCAGATTTTTTTTTTAGAATATATTCAAGTGAAAAAGAAAGTTAGAAACATTTAAGCAATAAAAGCGTTCATCAGTGTTAATAATTAAGATCTTTGAAAGCTTAAATATTTAGGGTTGACTAAGCAATGGTGACATGTTGGCGAGTTTTTTCTTTTTGGTTAGCTGGACTGCTACTTAAAATTGCGTAATTGAAATGTGTATAAACATAATAGTTTATAATTGTTTATACACATTTCAACTCTGTTAAACTATTAATGTTTGCATTTTAAAGTCTGCACGGATCAGAAATTGGACTTAGTATTTCATATCCTCTAGAATGATGACAGGCCATGGATGTGGAGGACAGTGTTGGCACATTTTCAAAGGCATTCTTCCCTGGTCTGGATACTATCATAGACGCAAATGCGGTTTGTTCAATTTATTATATACACAACATGCATAATCGTTTGAAAGTGGGTTTTTTTTTCTTTTTTGTTTTTTATGGTTTTAAGCACACTGGTTATAGTTGATTATATAAAGGGTTTGAAATAGTGCCTGGTTTTAAAAACTTTGGGGCTGATATTCTTTCTTTTAAAAAACACTCCCAACTAATGAATGAATCTAGAAAACGCAGCCACCACACCATTCAATTCATAAAAGGATTTCATTTGAAAATGTGGATGCAATTTTAACTTTTACGATTATGCCAGTGGGCAGCAGGTGGCAAGCTTTGCTTTTCAATGAACTCCAGTTTTATTTTTATACCAGAGTACGCCAGAGTTTGAGGAGGGTGGTTTGAATCCACTGGAATATGTCATTTCTTGGCAGTGTGGCCTTGAACCACCTCCTTTGCTCATTGTGCATAATTGCCTTTCTTTGGATGCTGAAGCCGACCCTTTGGTTCCCTTTGTTGCAGATGGATAGGAGTTTAATTCACATGAGCAACGCTTTTATTCTCTTGTGGTTTTAGCAACACATTGCTAGTGAAGAAAATAAATGAAAAACAATGAGTTTTTTGAGGCAGTCCCTGTATGGTTTATAAGAGGTTTGTTGTATGGTCTTAATACTAACATGCATATCACTTATTTTGCTTCCACTTGAAAAAAATCACTTCTGGGGCACCTGGGTGGCTCAGTTGATTAAGCGCTCGACTTCAGCTCAGGTCATGACCTCACAGCTTGTGAGTTTGAGCCCTGCATCTGGCTCTGTGCTGACAGCTCAGAGCCTGGAGCCTGCTTCAGATTCTGTGTCTCCCTGTCTATCTGCTCTTCCTCCTCTCACACTGTATCTCTCTCTCTCTCCCAAATATAAATAAACACTAAAAAAAAAAAAGCCACTTCTGACTAGAAACCTTGACGTAGAGGTCTGACGAATACACAAAATTGAATAGAGTTCCATGAAAGAGTTTTTGGAAAACTGGAGAAGAAAAACACTTGAGACCAGAATTGAAAACCATTGTCTTCCCCTAGGCCATACTGGGTGTTGAGTCAAGATTTGGATTTCAATTCTGGTAAAGAGACTCAGTTTAAAGTTAGGAGTGATAGTAAGATGGGCACTGAATTAATTTGGGAACTGATATACTCTCTAAATAAAACTTTCTTCTTGGATTGTTAGGCAGTGTGGAAAAATTTGAGGGAACAGAAAAATGAAGAATCCTGTGAATCTTTGTAAACATTTAAACATTTATAGGCTACAGATATTCAATACCTGCTATGCATGCTAGTTTTCCTGTGCCTTTTGTTAGAAATCCGTTCATACGGGCTATGCTACTTTCTATTCATAATATTATTTAGGTGTTCTTAAGTTTTCCTCTTTTCTAGTGCCACTTAAAAACTTGTTTTAGAAAGTCTATCACATACAAAAAGGTATAATTTACAATGCACGCATCAAGGAGAATGATGACTAACCCAAATTCTCATACCTACTACCTAACTGAAGAAATAAAACACTGTCATTCTTAGAAGCACTCTTTGTGACCCCTCTCCATACTTTACCCTCTTTTCTTCCACAAAGTAATATGTATCAATCATTTTCTGCTTTTTAATTGTTTTATTATTTTTAAAAACTTTTTTAAAAAGTTTGAGAGAGAGAAAAACTGAGCGAGCGTGAATGAGCTCACTTGAGAGGGGCAGAGAGAGAGAGAGAGAGAGAAAATCCTAAGCAGGCTCTGCATCAGTAGTGCACAGCTGGATGGGAGGCTCGAACTCACCACCTGTGAGATCATGACCTGAGCCGAAATCACAAGTCAGAAGCTTAACTGACTGAACCATCCAGGTGCTCCATTTTCTGCTTTTTTAAAAAAAATAGCTTTATTATATTTTTCAGTACTTCTGAACACTGTTATTTTGGTTAGCCAATTTTTCACTTTTCAGTAAACCTATTTCTATTATTCTGAGACTAGCTTTTCTTGCCCACGTGCTACCCTCATCCATGATAGTGGCGCTCAAACTTGAGTCTGTCCGAGTATTCTGGATGACTTCTAACACCTGACTTGCTGCCGCCTCCCTGGTCTGGCCTAGTCTATCTTTGAGCCAGTACTTTAATATGATAAGTGTATAACAAGTCTTGGTAGGCAAATCCTTCCTCTTCATTCTTGAGCTGTGTTTCCATGTGAATATAGAATCGGCCTATCACTTAAAAAAACAAAAAAACAACAAAACCTGGCTAGCATGTTGACTGAAGTTGATCGAACCAGTATATAATTTTGCGATGAATATCCCTCTTTTGGATACTGATTGTTCCTATCCATAAATGCAATATCCCTCCATTTTCTTTAGGTCATCTTAAATGTTTTTGAGTACTTTTAAAATAATTTTCACGATCTTTTCCATCTTTTGTGACCTCTTATTCCTCCAGTATTCCTGTCGCTATTGTAATGGAATCTTTTCTAGAACTTCATCTTCAAACATGCTTTCTTATAGAAATGAGGTTTCACGTTTTTCTGTGCACTAAAACTTTGCTAAACTTACTCTTGCACATCGTCTGATATTTTGAGTTTTCTATAGAGAATTACATCATGTATGATGATGAATTTCTCTTCTTGATCTTTACATCTGTAATTTTTGTGCCTTGTGGCACTCGCTGGGGCCTTCAGTTCATTGTGAAACAGAAACTGTGATCGTGGGTGTGATCCCTGATTTAAAGAGCATTCCATAGATGTTGATCATTGGGGACCACGTTTGCTATATAGGTTTTTTGTAGATACCCTTCTCGTGTTAAGGACAACCCCTTTATTGCTAGATTGCTGAGAGTGCCTGTTACATCTGTTAGTTTGATCATATGGCTTCCTTTTCTCTTTAATGGGGAGATTAAAAGACTTTCTAATGTTGGAACATCCTTGCATTTGTATAATAAACTGGACTGATGTCTTTTTAAATCTGTCACTACTTTCAATTTGCATCTGTATTCATGAGTGAGACTGCTTTCTCATGTTACTTTGATAAGATTTTGGTATTAAGTTATGTTAGCGTAATAGGATGAACTGGGGAGTGTTCCTTCATGGTCTGTTCTTGAAAATTTTGTGTAAGATTGGATTTAGTAGAACTCGCTTGTAAAACCACTTGGGTGTTTTCCGTGTAGGGTGATCTAATTTTTATTGTGTCATTTTGTACTTTTTATTTGTACTAAAAACTTTTTTTTGGTTCTTTTAGATTGATTAGTCCTCTCCTCATTCCTCCCTCCCCACAAATTACTTTGGACTATATACTCACCTGTGCTTAGTGATTATCACAGGTGTATACCTCAAATAAAGGTGTACTGAAATTAACAAAGGCAGAGATAATCAGTATTTTTACCCTCCTACCAAACAACATCAGGCCTGAGGATAATAGTTTGTGCTATTGTTTTTCAAACTTCCATGTAAAAAAAAAAAACTTTAATTCTAAAAATTAGATAATCTATCATTGCTTTATATAGTCAGTGCTTATTTTAGATTGTCCCATGTTTTTGCCTTTTTTTGTTATTGCTGTTCTCTATCCCTACTTGCATTGTAGACATTCTCTCTGGGACAGTTTTTCTTAGAGTGCCTCCTTTAGGAATTCTTGTGGTCAGGGTCCTTATTTCATTGAATCTTTCTGGGTGTGCAGTTGTAGCTTGTCAGTTACTTTTTTTCTAAGTATTTTGAAGCCATGTTGCCGTGGTCTTGTGGCTTCTCTTGTTAACTGCAGGTGAATCCACTAATGGATGGCCTGATTATTGTTCCTTTATGGGTAATCGCTTTTCTGTTTAGATTTTAAAACTTTGTCTTGCTTGGAATTTATTAGAATTGCATGTGAGGATTCATGTTTGTACTTTTGCAAAATCCTAAGTTATTTTTTAAAAAATTTATTTATTTATTTTGAGAGAGAGAAAGAGCATGTGTGCACATGCAGAAGGAGCAGAGAGAAAGAGGGAGAGAATATCCCAAGCACGCTCTTCACTGACGGTGTGGAGCTCGAACTCCTGAACCGTGAGATCATGACCTGAGCCGAAATCGAGTGAGACGCTTAACCAACTGAGACACTCAGGCGCCCCCTTAGTCATTTTTATTCTTTGACTCATTGCCTCTCCCCAGTTTCCTCCTTTTACAAGTGTGATTAGACAGCTATTACACCTCATTCTGCTCCCTGTATCTTTTAATATCTCCTGTGTTTCCTGGTCCCTGTGGTGTATGGAGGCTTATTTTTTTTGGTTCACTAAATCTCAACTATGTCCTGACGTACCTGCCCTCACTCTTTGGATTCCCTTTTTCAACCGTTAAGACTTTTTTCTTATGTCTAAAAGTACTGTTTGTTTTTCAAATCTCTCAAGACCAGAGATATTTATTCTATATTAATCTTTTATCAAGTAGTCCTAATTTCAACATGGTCTCTGTGTATATTAAATGTAGTTACATTCTGTAGCCTGAAACCCCAGGTGAATAATTGGCAGTTGTTACTGAACTGATCCCACAGTTTGATTTGTGTGTGTGTTGTGTGTGTGCTGATTCTCTTATTTCCTTGTGCATTTTGTGATTTCTGATCGTGAGTAAATGTTCACTGGAATTGTAGGTCTGGAATTCCTTATATCTGCATTTTCAGGTATGTTCCTACGGAGACAGTCTTTGTGTTTGATTTTTGAGATATTCCTGGAGGCGGCACCAATCCAGGCCCGCTTGTAAATAAATTGGAGTTTGGCTCTTGTTTTGGTCACTTAGGTATTTTGTCACTGACTGCCGAGGTTGCATACAGGTGGACCTGTCATCCTCCCCTGGGATTGTATTTGTTGTTACCATAACGTTTTATGTTGAGCCAAAGCCCTAGCTGGCCTAGCCACATGTCTTCACGTTTGCACTGTAGGGTGCTTTTCTTTGGCTCATTTACTAGAAGTATTTCTGTTTGGTCTCACGTGGAATCTGTTACCTAGTACAGTTAGCAAGTGTGTCCCTGTGCCCCATGCCGCACGCCAAAACCTGGAATCGATGCACCCGGAAACGGCAGATGCCCCTCCAGGGCAAATTCCTGTTCTGGTGCCAACTCCTTTCCCTGGATCCACGTTCTCTGGTTGTTTCTGGCCCCTGAGAGTTTCTCGTACTCACGTTCCAGCTCGAGCATAGTTTGATACTTCGTCCAGCAATTTCAGTTGTTTGATACCGGCAGGTTTTCTCTGCACATCTAACCTTCTGCCTTGCCAGAAGTAATTTAAAGAGTTTTCATCATGAGAAATTAGAAACCTCATAGTTGGAGGATAAGCCATAAAGTTCCTTGTGCAGCAGGGAGCTCATATCACAGCTGAGTAACGAGACTCCAGGTCTTTGGAGAGATTCATGCATTCTTTTCCTTGTCATTTACAGCATGGGAAGTCTAACAAAACCCCCCCATTTTGGGGAGATCTTTCAACCAAATGGCCAGTGAGTTGGAGTGACCTACAGGATACTCTGAGGCAGCTTTCCCCCGTATCTTTTCCTTGGCATCCTGACCTGGGATGTCTGCGCTCTGGGCTGTGCCTCTGGTTCCCGCCCTTTGTCTTCCTGTGCCCATCCTAGTCGTTAAACCTTGTCCCCTCTTGCTTCCTTTTGCTAGATAGTTTCACGTGGTAGTCCTCAGCCCTCTCAAATGTGTCCTGGAGAGTGCTGATGAGTATAAGCAGAGGTTAAATTGGCTTTTGTGTCTTCTAATCCCACTTTTCTCTTTTAGGGTTTGAGAGAAAATTGAAGTTCTGTTCATTTCAAGGGAGGGGGAGAGAGAGAGTAGTTTGGGGGAGGAAAAGAGCAGATGCATCCTTGCTGCTTCTCCTGGGGCAGAAAGCAAAACAGAATTGCTGTTAGAAGGGAGAGGAGAAGCCCCATCAATACATATTTTCTTAAGCCATTAAAACTCCTGAATTAGTATACTGGCTTAGTAATGGAAATGGCATATCTGTTTTGAGCATGCTGTTCTCTTGGGTTTAAATTGTAGTCTTTTAATGCTCTTTTAGAGTCTTCCATTGTAGTGGCCACCTGTAAACTTGGCCCCCTTTAGGGCATTGCCAAAAATATCAGGACACCAAGTAAAACATCTTTCTGACCGAAATTGAGATCGAGTATATCTTTGGCGACCAGTTCTAATCCCAGACTTGTCTAAGTCATTGAGAAATTACATGTTATGCCTGTGGAGGGGGGGTATAATAATATAATCATAGGCAATTAAATTGAATTGAGGAAGTGAATGAAATTACTTTTTTTCTTTTTTTGGTCCCATATTATTTCTTACTCAGGAATCCAGGGTTGAAATTTGATAACCATTAGTTTAGAATGTCAGTATCAAACCTGGGGCGCTAGTAAGTTTGGAAAGGCAGATTCTGGGGAGAGGAAAGGCGGACTATGGTTGCTTACAGTTGAGCTTTTAGATAGTAAAAGCTCTATTCTTTGATTCTCTCTTCTTTCCTATTCTGTTGTATTCTCCTGTATTCTCAAGGAGAGATCAGATAAGAGATCTAACAGGACAGGTTTTGGAGTACAGAAGCAGGGAGAGTAGAAGACAGATCTAAAGAGTTGTCCTGTCATCGCTTTCATTTCTTGGAAGAAAATGAGCTATGGGTTACTTAAAGGCTAAGCTTGAGTTTGCGATCATGACTACTGATTACAGGTGGTGATCGTTAGGAGTGCTGGAGGATGTGCAAGTGGGAGATGGGGGTCTGTCAGGCAGAGGGGGTTCCCATGGGATTGGAGGATGGGTGTAGACTGAGGTTTGGAGCAGTGGGTATTGTGAACTCCCGTTCCCGGGAGTGCTTCCTTGTCACATGTTTGGGAATAGAGACCTTTACGTGCAGTTAAGGAGCTCATGGTTCAGTAGAAGGCACGTGTGCACACACACACACACACACCACCCACACCCAGAAAATTATTTCCTGGGATAAAGATAATGGGAGAAGTTTTGCAGGTGCTCTGGGAGTTGAAAGAAGAATGATTCACCATTTCCTTCCCCATGAAACCTAAACTCTTTAAGACCCTCCATAATGTGGGCCCATCTACCACTTGCTCAGCTCAGTTCTTCACTGTTCACTAGCTGATGCCTCCCCCACCATGTGGGCCAGTTTCCTCCCTGTTCCCTCTCCTGACCTCCCCCAGGCTTTCTCAGCTTCACACTTACCTTCTTTCCCCTCCCCCTGACAAATCCTCCCTTGAATTGTGGGATATGATTCATTTTTCTAGGAGCTTCCCAGGAACTCTGATGATAGCCAGCCCTTACTCAGAGCATACAGTGTTCACAACGTGTCTAGTGTACTGCATGCATGCTCTTGTAAGAAGGGTGATGTTCAAATCATGACTGTGTCAGAGCAGAGCCGCTGGAGTGTGGGGCAAGGCTGCCTGCTCCTCTGGAGCTTACTCTTTTTTTTTTTTAATTACTTTTATTTTTAGAGAGACAGAGACTGCATGAGTACGGGTGGGCATAGAGGGAGAGGGAGGGATAGAATCCCAAGTAGGCTCTGCACTGTCCTCTCAGAGCCCGATGTGGGGCTTGAATTCACGAACTGTGAGGACATGACCCAAGCTGAAATCAAGATTCAGACACTTAAATGACTGAGCCACCCAGGTGGCCCTGGACGTTATTCCTTTAGTGCTGAATTGTAGGGGAGTTACTGCATGGAGGTGCACTTGGCATGGGAGGGGAGGGTGCCCAGAACTGCATCTCTTTGCCATCTGCTCTATGAGGTTATCAGCAGTTTTACGAAGGTAATGCTGTACTGGCGATGCCTACCTGTCAGGCTGCCTTGTAGCAGCCCCATCATTAACACCCTCTTTTTACAGATTAGGAAACTAGTTTTAGAAACACAACCTGACAGGGGTGCCTGAATGGCTCAGCCAGTTAAGCGTCTGACACCGGCTCAGGTCTTGATCCCATGCTTTGTGAGTTCGAGCCTCACATTGGGCTCTGTGCTGACAGCTTAGGGCCTGGATCCTGCTTTGGTTTCTGTGTCTCTGTCTCTCTCTGCTCCTTCCCCTCTCACTCGCTGTCTGTCTGTCTCTCTCAAAAATAAGCATTAAAAAAAAAAAAATAAAAGAAACATAACCTGCCAAAGTGACAGCTAGTCAGCCAGAATTGGACCTTGAACCCAAACCTGTCTGACGTTAAAAAATGATCTTGATTTTGTGAGCACCAGGCCACTTCACACAACTGGTAGGTAGTCACTTGGAGTCTTGCATTCACCATTTCCTCTGGATCCAGCCTGTTTCCCTAGCTAAGTTGGCTCTCTGACGATAGCTGGCCGGGGGTCATTTGGCAAGTATATGTTTTACTGTATACAAAGCCGCCAAACCTTTTTTTTCCATGGTGACCGTCCCATTTTGTATTCTTCCCAGCAGTGTGTGAAAGTTCCAGTAGCTCTACATCCTTACCAGCATTTAGTAGTGTCAGGTTTTCTTAGTGCAATTCTAATAGACGTATAGCAGTAGCTCCCTGTGGTTTTACGGTGCATTTGCCTGGATTAAAAATCCTGAGCATTTTTTTACATGCTTATTTGCCATCTGTAGATTTCCTTTGAAGTGTCTGTTTGGTTCTTTTGCCCATGTTTTTAATTGGGCTGCTTGCTTTCTTGTTATGACTTCTCCATCCCCCCCCCCC